>NC_086453.1:76861077-77185827 GCF_028390025.1 Pseudophryne corroboree | reverse complement strand
ATTTCTTGTGGTGATCTGTGAGGGAGTCATCTTGGTTTAGGTACTCTCTGCTTGCATCAATTCCTTTTTTATGTTCTATACGAGTGTACAATGATTGTACGTCGATGGTCACCCATAAATATGATTCCTTCCATACCACGTTTTTCATTTCGTTCAGTACCATGGTAGTGTCTTTAAGAAAGGATGGAAGTTTCTTAACATATGGATTCAAAAATATGTCCACATATTTAGACAGACTGGACGTGAGAGAGTCTATCCCTGTGACTATCGGTCTTCCCGGTGGATTGGACAGGTCCTTGTGGATCTTTGGTAAAAAATAAAAGATGGGGGTCGTGGGGTTGGATGACATTAAATAGGAGAATTCATCTTTAGTGATAATGTCATTTCTCAGGCCTTGTAGTAGTAGTGATCTCAGTTCTTCCACATATGAATCTTTGGGGTCATCTGGCAGCACTCTATAGGAGTGGGAATCTCCTAAGAGTCTTTGTGCTTTCTTGACGTATTTGTCACGATCCAGGATCACCAACCCCCCCCCCTTTGTCAGCCGGTTTTATTACAATCTGTTTATTTTTCTGAAGTTTTTTGAGGGCTTCTATTTCTCTGTTATGCAAGTTTTTGTTTGTAGCTGGTGTGAGTTCTGTTTCACAGAGGTCTTTCTTTACTAGATCATAGAAAATGCTCAAATTGTTCCCTTTAGATTCTATTGGGTAATATTTACTTTTTGGTTTGAGTCCAGACTTCGACCTCTCTTCATAGTTTGATATAATGGCATTATCTTTCTTCATGAAATGTCTTTTGAGCGTCAGTTTTCGCACAAATTTATTTAGGTCTATGAAAGTATCAAACTTATTCAGCCCTTCAGAAGGTGCAAATGATAGTCCTTTGCTTAAGAGGGTTCGTTCTGGGTCAGTCAGGATATGGGAGGATAGGTTGAAGATTCCTTTATCTGTTATATTCACAGGTTTCTTTTCTTTGATTCTTTCCCTCCTGCCGCCCCGTTTTCCTCTACTTCTATAAATCTTCTTTTTAGAGGGGAAGCGTGTTTGACATCCTCGCAAATCGTACTTCTTGGAGGATTCTTCGGTCTTGCTCCTTGTCTTACAGATAAAAAATCCTGTTCATTATTTGATTTGAGTCGGTTTAATGCAGTAAATCTGTTCGTGGTTCTTACATATGATGTTGATGTTGATTCGTCTCTCCATACTGGTCTCGTCTTAATTGGCAGGGTTTTCCATTGATATCTTTGGTCCGTTTTCTTAGGTTTATCAAATGTTGTAAACCTACTCCAATTCTTAGTGTTTCCTTGTTCATAGTCCTTTTTATCTCTGAGAAATTTTTTCTCTTTTCCTCGTATGACTTCCTCTTCAATACGTTCCAGTTTTTTGTTAAGAACGGTTTCATTGACACGATAATCTTCTTTGTTTTTGAAGGGTTCTAGCTCTGCTTCTTTGTCTTTAATCTCTTTATCAAGTGCCAATGCACTTCTTTTTCTTTCATTGATTAGAAGTTTCATTAAATTAATAGAACATGTATGTAGGATAGAATCCCATTTCTCAATAAATTCAGGTTCAGTATTTCCAAGGGTAGGTTGTTTCAATATTCTTAGTCCCCTTGGTATCCTGTCCACTTCGATATAGTGCTCCAATCCTTTAATATCCCACCATGTCTTTATTTCTTTTGCTAGTAACCGTTCCATTCCCCAGAATAAGTCATCCAGGTCACCAGATGGGGGTGTGGTGCTGGTCAGGGTTTCTTCATTAAAAATCTTTTGGCACCAGTCATTCCGTTTATTGGTGCGTTCATTAATCCTGAACATGTTGTGAATCTACACGCAAACACCAGGCTGCCTTACAAGTCTTATCAATTAGTTTGAGCAGTGGGGGTTCGGCGCCACAGGTGGATGTGAGCAGATAGAATAATATAGTGAAATACTTTAATAAAAGACACTCCTTTATAGATATAAGGTGTCAGCTAGCCCCTAAATATTAGGCAGGGATAAGCTGCCTTTGGAGTTTAAAATTTGGAAAGGGGGGGATAGGGGTATCTGCGACTAGCAGTGTCTAATATATTAATAAAAAAAGAAGAATATTATGATACGGTTTATATAAAGATAACACAATATTTATTTATACAATTTAAGACATGATGTTGGATTAAAAGTATATGGAGAGTAAAAGCCTAAAAAATTTTTTTTATAAAAATTACAAGGTACAAAAAAGAAAAAAATGACTGAAATGACTGAATGGCTATGTGCAATTTAGCTAGAACCCAGGATAAAAAAAAAATTCATTAATCTAAAACCTATAATATAAAACTGATATATATATTTTAGAGATAAGAGAGTAGTGCTTATCTTTAGAGATGGAGAGTCAGTAGAGGTACACCAACGCGTTTCGTCCTTAAGACTTCATCAAGGGGTGAGGGACTAATGTGCAAACACTCTTATTTATAGCAGCCATGATTAAAAATAATTGGCTATGACATCACTTCCTGTTGGAAAACACCTTCAGTGTTTTCTCACAAAATTCAATATCAATGTATATAGGGGATGTGGCTAATCCTAGCAGGCTCAAATATAGTTTTATCTAACCAAAACGAGATCTGTAAGCAAAGAAAAACATCCATAAACATAATACATCAATTACGGACGCTTTTCGCGTCATTTCCGCCCCACTTCCTGTGTCCGTAAACTCGTATTGCGCATGCGCAGCACACGCGACTTCCGGAAAGTGTTTTTAACTTTGTCAATGCCTCGCCCTTCTTCCGGTTTGGCGTACGAGTTCTTCCGCCCTTCTTCCGGATGGGCGGGTACTTCACAGCTTCTATGGAGATCGTGGACTGAAATATAGATGCGGCAGCCATCTTTGAGTTGGTTTTTAGATATGATTTCAGCATGCACCGCGGCCATCTTTGAGGAGCCCATAGAATGCAGACATATCCTTGTATTAAGGAGCAGTGGCAGCTCGAGATAAATAAGACAAATGTCAATGTTAGTTTGTTATTATTGTAATAAACGTATTTACGAGTTATATTACTTCAGAGAGGCTGATATATATGCATTTAGATTGTATATATGAAGTGAATAAAGCTGCCTGGCTTTTTATCTATATAAACCGATTATATCACAGATTTTGCATATTAATAATAGAGAAATCCATATATTAGATAGATGTGCCCAGAGAATATTATGCAGCCCTAGTAAAGAGCCAGGAGATATTTAGATGAAATATGAGTGAATAATGGAATAAATTTAGAGTGGTGACCCTTAGTTAATAGTGCATGAGTGCTAGATTGAGGTGGGAAGTATAATAAGATTAATATGGGATGTGAGTAACAAATGGTTCAGGATAGACAATATGGTATACATTTTCGTGGATATAGTGAGAAAGTAATTATGTATATATATGCTACTAAACAATACACATAGTTAAAAGAGTACGGATATTAAATAATATGTGTGCCAGAAGAGAGTTGGCTAAGTGTCAATATTCTCTACTTTATTACCGTTACGAGTCTACTGGTCTACCCTTATACAGTACCCAATCTTCTCAAGTGGTTCCCCACTTGGTACTGGTTGGGCCCAACACTGCTTAGCTTCCAAGATCGGGCGAGATTGGGCGTGTGCCAGTGCGGTGTGACTGTATTTTTTGGCGAAATGACTTACTCACACCGTAACAGGTTTTTATTAGGAATATTTGACATTCTACAGTTATAAGGTGCAAAGTGCTAGAAAAGAAATAAATATACAAATCCAAATATAATTGATGCTTCTGTCAGAGAAAGGGTGCAATTTCGTATCCCTCGTTGAAGCCCAGGGGGTGTGTGGTTTTTAGCTGGAATATCCAAAACATTTCTCTCTGGGAGAGCTTCTTGGCCAGGTCTCCTCCCCTGTCACCGCTGGTTACGTGTTCAATGGCTTTGAAGGACATCTCTTCTGGGTTGGAGTTATGTTCCAGTTTAAAATGTCTATATAGCAGATGAGTCTCCAGTTTATTTTTGATACTTCTAACGTGTTCTTGTATCCTAATTTTGGGAGGTCTTTTTGTCTTGCCCACGTATTTCTTGTGGCAGGTACAATCAATTAGGTATATAACTGATGTGATGTTGCAGTTCATCCGTCCGGAAGAAGGGCGGAAGAACTCGTACGCCAAACCGGAAGAAGGGCGAGGCATTGACAAAGTTAAAAACACTTTCCGGAAGTCGCGTGTGCTGCGCATGCGCAATACGAGTTTACGGACACAGGAAGTGGGGCGGAAATGACGCGAAAAGCGTCCGTAATTGATGTATTATGTTTATGGATGTTTTTCTTTGCTTACAGATCTCGTTTTGGTTAGATAAAACTATATTTGAGCCTGCTAGGATTAGCCACATCCCCTATATACATTGATATTGAATTTTGTGAGAAAACACTGAAGGTGTTTTCCAACAGGAAGTGATGTCATAGCCAATTATTTTTAATCATGGCTGCTATAAATAAGAGTGTTTGCACATTAGTCCCTCACCCCTTGATGAAGTCTTAAGGACGAAACGCGTTGGGTGTACCTCTACTGACTCTCCATCTCTAAAGATAAGCACTACTCTCTTATCTCTAAAATATATATATCAGTTTTATATTATAGGTTTTAGATTAATTAATTTTTTTTTTTATCCTAGGTTCTAGCTAAATTGCACATAGCCATTCAGTCATTTCAGTCATTTTTTTCTTTTTTGTACCTTGTAATTTTTATAAAAAAATTTTTTTAGGCTTTTACTCTCCATATACTTTTAATCCAACATCATATCTTAAATTGTATAAATAAATATTGTGTTATCTTTATATAAACCGTATCATAATATTCTTCATTTTTTATTAATATATTAGACACTGCTAGTCGCAGATACCCCTATCCCCCCCTTTCCAAATTTTAAACTCCAAAGGCAGCTTATCCCTGCCTAATATTTAGGGGCTAGCTGACACCTTATATCTATAAAGGAGTGTCTTTTATTAAAGTATTTCACTATATTATTCTATCTGCTCACATCCACCTGTGGCGCCGTACCCCCACTGCTCAAACTAATTGATAAGACTTGTAAGGCAGCCTGGTGTTTGCGTGTAGATTCACAACATGTTCAGGATTAATGAACGCACCAATAAACGGAATGACTGGTGCCAAAAGATTTTTAATGAAGAAACCCTGACCAGCACCACACCCCCATCTGGTGACCTGGATGACTTATTCTGGGGAATGGAACGGTTACTAGCAAAAGAAATAAAGACATGGTGGGATATTAAAGGATTGGAGCACTATATCGAAGTGGACAGGATACCAAGGGGACTAAGAATATTGAAACAACCTACCCTTGGAAATACTGAACCTGAATTTATTGAGAAATGGGATTCTATCCTACATACATGTTCTATTAATTTAATGAAACTTCTAATCAATGAAAGAAAAAGAAGTGCATTGGCACTTGATAAAGAGATTATAGACAAAGAAGCAGAGCTAGAACCCTTCAAAAACAAAGAAGATTATCGTGTCAATGAAACCGTTCTTAACAAAAAACTGGAACGTATTGAAGAGGAAGTCATACGAGGAAAAGAGAAAAAATTTCTCAGAGATAAAAAGGACTATGAACAAGGAAACACTAAGAATTGGAGTAGGTTTACAACATTTGATAAACCTAAGAAAACGGACCAAAGATATCAATGGAAAACCCTGCCAATTAAGACGAGACCAGTATGGAGAGACGAATCACCATCAACATCATATGTAAGAACCACGAACAGATTTACTGCATTAAACCGACTCAAATCAAATAATGAACAGGATTTTTTATCTGTAAGACAAGGAGCAAGACCGAAGAATCCTCCAAGAAGTACGATTTGCGAGGATGTCAAACACGCTTCCCCTCTAAAAAGAAGATTTATAGAAGTAGAGGAAAACGGGGCGGCAGGAGGGAAAGAATCAAAGAAAAGAAACCTGTGAATATAACAGATAAAGGAATCTTCAACCTATCCTCCCATATCCTGACTGACCCAGAACGAACCCTCTTAAGCAAAGGACTATCATTTGCACCTTCTGAAGGGCTGAATAAGTTTGATACTTTCATAGACCTAAATAAATTTGTGCGAAAACTGACGCTCAAAAGACATTTCATGAAGAAAGATAATGCCATTATATCAAACTATGAAGAGAGGTCGAAGTCTGGACTCAAACCAAAAAGTAAATATTACCCAATAGAATCTAAAGGGAACAATTTGAGCATTTTCTATGATCTAGTAAAGAAAGACCTCTGTGAAACAGAACTCACACCAGCTACAAACAAACATTTGCATAACAGAGAAATAGAAGCCCTCAAAAAACTTCAGAAAAATAAACAGATTGTAATAAAACCGGCTGACAAAGGGGGGGGTTGGTGATCCAGGATCGTGACAAATACGTCAAGGAAGCACAAAGACTCTTAGGAGATTCCCACTCCTATAGAGTGCTGCCAGATGACCCCAAAGATTCATATGTGGAAGAACTGAGATCACTACTACTACAAGGACTGAGAAATGACATTATCACTAAAGATGAATTCTCCTATTTAATGTCATCCAACCCCACGACCCCCATCTTTTATTTTTTACCAAAGATCCACAAGGACCTGTCCAATCCACCGGGAAGACCGATAGTCGCAGGGATAGACTCTCTCACGTCCAGTCTGTCTAAATATGTGGACATATTTTTGAATCCATATGTTAAGAAACTTCCATCCTTTCTTAAAGACACTACCATGGTACTGAACGAAATGAAAAACGTGGTATGGAAGGAATCATATTTATGGGTGACCATCGACGTACAATCATTGTACACTCGTATAGAACATAAAAAAGGAATTGATGCAAGCAGAGAGTACCTAAACCAAGATGACTCCCTCACAGATCACCACAAGAAATTCATCTGCGACCTAATGGAATTTATTTTAACCCATAATTATTTTAAATTTTTAGATAAATTTTATCTACAACAATGCGGCACCGCCATGGGTACTATTTTTGCACCGAGCTTCGCGAATTTGTTCATGGGTCAGTGGGAGGAAAAGCACGTTTACGCCACACAGCACTTTAAGGAATCAATCATCATGTACAGGAGGTACATTGATGATATCCTGATTATATGGGATGGGAGTACAGAATCATTCATGGACTTTTTTAAACTTTTACAAACCAACGATTTTAACCTTTCATTTACTTGTAATCTGAATAAAACCTCTATCGAATTCTTGGACTTGATTCTGACTGGAGAACACGGTACGGTTTCCACTAAAAATTATATTAAATCAGTGGATAAGAACAGTTATTTACATTATAAGAGCAATCACTCAAAAAAATGGAAAGACAATATACCGTACTCCCAATTTCACCGAATCAAGAGGAATTGTAATCAAACTGAAGACTGTGAGGAACAACTAGGAATATACAGAAAAAGGTTTGAGGAGAAGAGCTACCCCAAAGCAATCTTGGACAAAGCGGTTACTAAGACAAGAAATTTGGAGAGAGATAACCTGCTAATATACAAAGATAAGACAGAGAAAAAAGAGGCAGTCTCATTTATAACAACCTACAGCAACCACGAACAAACCATCAGGACATCATTAAGAAACCATTGGCCCATACTTCTTATGGACCCAGTCCTTAAGGGAATTCTTCCAACTCAACCAGAACTCGTATTTCGGAAACCAAGAAACCTTAAAGAAATCCTTGCACCTAGTATGCTACGAGAACTGCCATCTGAAGGTAACAAGCATCTTCTACCCAAATGTACTGGATCGTATAAATGTGGACATTGCAACATTTGCAAGTACCTCAATCCCAACAGAAAAACCTTTAGTACTACGGATGACACCCAGGAGTTCAAAATTAAGAAATTTATGAACTGCAACATCACATCAGTTATATACCTAATTGAATGTACCTGCCACAAGAAATACGTGGGCAAGACAAAAAGACCTCTCAAAATTAGGATACAAGAACACGTTAGAAGTATCAAAAATAAACTGGAGACTCATCTGCTATATAGACATTTTAAACTGGAACATAACTCCAACCCAGAAGAGATGTCCTTCAAAGCCATTGAACACGTAACCAGCGGTGACAGGGGAGGAGACCTGGCCAAGAAGCTCTCCCAGAGAGAAATGTTTTGGATATTCCAGCTAAAAACCACACACCCCCTGGGCTTCAACGAGGGATACGAAATTGCACCCTTTCTCTGACAGAAGCATCAATCATATTTGGATTTGTATATTTATTTCTTTTCTAGCACTTTGCACCTTATAACTGTAGAATGTCAAATATTCCTAATAAAAACCTGTTACGGTGTGAGTAAGTCATTTCGCCAAAAAATACAGTCACACCGCACTGGCACACGCCCAATCTCGCCCGATCTTGGAAGCTAAGCAGTGTTGGGCCCAACCAGTACCAAGTGGGGAACCACTTGAGAAGATTGGGTACTGTATAAGGGTAGACCAGTAGACTCGTAACGGTAATAAAGTAGAGAATATTGACACTTAGCCAACTCTCTTCTGGCACACATATTATTTAATATCCGTACTCTTTTAACTATGTGTATTGTTTAGTAGCATATATATATACATAATTACTTTCTCACTATATCCACGAAAATGTATACTATATTGTCTATCCTGAACCATTTGTTACTCACATCCCATATTAATCTTATTATACTTCCCACCTCAATCTAGCACTCATGCACTATTAACTAAGGGTCACCACTCTAAATTTATTCCATTATTCACTCATATTTCATCTAAATATCTCCTGGCTCTTTACTAGGGCTGCATAATATTCTCTGGGCACATCTATCTAATATATGGATTTCTCTATTATTAATATGCAAAATCTGTGATATAATCGGTTTATATAGATAAAAAGCCAGGCAGCTTTATTCACTTCATATATACAATCTAAATGCATATATATCAGCCTCTCTGAAGTAATATAACTCGTAAATACGTTTATTACAATAATAACAAACTAACATTGACATTTGTCTTATTTATCTCGAGCTGCCACTGCTCCTTAATACAAGGATATGTCTGCATTCTATGGGCTCCTCAAAGATGGCCGCGGTGCATGCTGAAATCATATCTAAAAACCAACTCAAAGATGGCTGCCGCATCTATATTTCAGTCCACGATCTCCATAGAAGCTGTGAAGTACCCGCCCATCCGGAAGAAGGGCGGAAGAACTCGTACGCCAAACCGGAAGAAGGGCGAGGCATTGACAAAGTTAAAAACACTTTCCGGAAGTCGCGTGTGCTGCGCATGCGCAATACGAGTTTACGGACACAGGAAGTGGGGCGGAAATGACGCGAAAAGCGTCCGTAATTGATGTATTATGTTTACGGATGTTTTTCTTTGCTTACAGATCTCGTTTTGGTTAGATAAAACTATATTTGAGCCTGCTAGGATTAGCCACATCCCCTATATACATTGATATTGAATTTTGTGAGAAAACACTGAAGGTGTTTTCCAACAGGAAGTGATGTCATAGCCAATTATTTTTAATCATGGCTGCTATAAATAAGAGTGTTTGCACATTAGTCCCTCACCCCTTGATGAAGTCTTAAGGACGAAACGCGTTGGGTGTACCTCTACTGACTCTCCATCTCTAAAGATAAGCACTACTCTCTTATCTCTAAAATATATATATCAGTTTTATATTATAGGTTTTAGATTAATTAATTTTTTTTTTTATCCTGGGTTCTAGCTAAATTGCACATAGCCATTCAGTCATTTCAGTCATTTTTTTCTTTTTTGTACCTTGTAATTTTTATAAAAAAAAATTTTTAGGCTTTTACTCTCCATATACTTTTAATCCAACATCATGTCTTAAATTGTATAAATAAATATTGTGTTATCTTTATATAAACCGTATCATAATATTCTTCATTTTTTATTAATATATTAGACACTGCTAGTCGCAGATACCCCTATCCCCCCCTTTCCAAATATATATATATATATATATATATATATATATATATATATATATATACAATCCCATAGGTCCCGCACTCCAATTGTCAATATTACCTGACCCGGTGCCAACACAGGTAATCACTGTACATTCACCATAAGCGCTGCACTCTGAGGACGATTGAATAATAACAACAGGTTTATCAACATTTCAGTTTATGGTAAAACAGTTTAACATAAACTGAAACGTTGATAAACCTGATGTTATTCAGTCGTGCTCAGAGTGCTGCGCTTATGGAGGATGTTTAAATATATACATATATATATATAATATATGGAAAGTGCAAGTAGCACTACAACCTTATACTCAAAGGAACTCAGGTGCCTTAAAACAAATAATCCCTAGCTTCTAGCTAGTCAAGTATATGAATACATAAAAACATACAGAAAAACACTCCAGAATATTCAGTGGCAGCTGCCAGATTTCAAAACAGTCCAAATTCCAAACAAGACCAATTCTAGTTGTTGTTCAAAGGTAAATTAGCTGCGCCTTCAGTGTTCTCAAAAGTGACTCAACACACTGTGGGGCAGATTTATTAAGCTCGGTGAAGTGATGATAAATGACCAGCCAATCAGATCCTAACTGCCATGTTACAGGCTGGGTTTGAAAAATGACAGTTAGGAGCTGACTGGCTGGTGCATTATCACCCTCCACTTTATCACTTCACCAAGCTTAATAAATCTGCCCCTGTGTCCTCAAATAATAACCAAATATGCGTACCAGATGCACATGAATGTGTGCTTAGAAGAAATTCCTTTTCATCTCAGTCTTCCTTCTCGTTCGACTCCTACTCTTATATCCTTCCGGATATTTAACGTGATATTTCACGTGGATGTGGGATGGAAGACAGTGTATCAATAAAGTGCACAGATCAAAATAAAGTGTCACTGTGCTAATAGTGCAAAAAAGTGCAGTAATCGTGCAAAAAAGTGCTACAGTGCTATAATGTGATAAAAAATAGTTTTAAAAAGAGGGAGATAACCTTCTGGTAATGTGCTTATTTACCAATATTGAGGGTGCAACACCAGCTAAGTTGATATAACAGGGCAGCACTCACGTTTTTCAAAGTACATAAATAGATGGTGTCCCCAATGTCATCCGTCCCACCAAAAGTACCTTAAAATCAGAATGCTACCAAGGGGGGAAAAACTCTAATAGTGTAATACTGTTTTTACACATTTAATATAACAAAAAAAACATATAGATGGACTCGTACAATTTTATGACAATACAAATGCTTATATGTCGATCACATTGAAGAGCGGAGAGTCATCAATTTGCCCAACACGTTTCATCCCATTTTGTATGCTGGTACTTCCTCAGGGGTCATAGATGGTGAGCCCTGCACTAGTAAACCTTTTATTATGGACACGAGGACTAAGAGGGGAACTGCACTGCTTCCGGCGTGCGAAAGTGTACATCGCGCATGTGCGGGAGTCTCCGTACTCTCGCGGGATTGCAGCTCTGAGTGAAAGTTGAAACTGCAAATTTAGAACTACAAATTTTAGATATCTAGTGCGCATGTGTGCCCACACAAGCAGTTTGCACATGCGTGGGAATCTCCGTACTCTCGCGTAATTGCGGCTCCGAGTGGAAGCTAATACTACAAATTTTAGTTGTCTACTGCACATGTGCGCCCGCACAAGCGGACCGCGCATGCGCTGTGTGAGAAAAGAGAAATTGCAACAGAGAAAACTGTGAGAAAAGAGAAATTGTAACAGAGAAGAAGACTTTAGAGAACAGCTTGATGTGTACTCGACTAGATTTACGGAAAGAGGATATCCTTCTACAGTAGTAGAAACAGCCAAACTGAAAACCCTTAATACCAATAGGGAAGACCTCCTGACATATAAAGGGAAGTAAAAAAAGGGAAGATCAACAACTTAATTTTATCACTACCTATAATGCTGGAGAGAACAGAATAGATGGAGCCATAAGAAAACATTGGCACATCCTGAAGATGGATAACATCTTTAACCCAATACTACCAGATAAACCAAGAACAATATTTAGGAAGGCAAAAAATCTAAAAGATATCCTAGCCCCTAGCATGTTACGACCAATTCAAACAGAACAACAGGACACATGGCTCAAATCAAAAGGTTTCTTTAAATGCAATCACTGTTGCATTTGTAAGTATGCACATAAGGATGGCAAGAATTTCAGCTCTACTAACAACACCAGAACGTATAAAATTAAAGATCTGATAAACTGCTCTACGAATTACATAGTAACATAGTATTTGAGGTTGAATAGAGGCAAATTGCCCATCGTGTTCAACCTGCTTTAAGTTGTGATGATTCTACATACTTGCTAACTAATGTTTTATGACTAGTTAGCTACTATAACTCATGTTACCCCCGGATTAACCACATTGATATTTTAAGAATTATAACCTTGGATAGCTTTTTCATTCAGAAATTTATCCATTCCTTTTTTAAATCCAATTACAGAGTCCGCCATTATCAGCTTCCCTGGCAGGGAATTCCACATCCTGATTGCCCTAACAGTGAAGAACCCTTTCCTCCGTTGCGTTTGGAACTTTCTCTCCTCCAGTCGCAGCGAGTGCCCATGTGTCCTAAGCAGTGTTCTTTTAATAAATAATTCCTCTGATAACTCTTTGTGATGTCCCTTTACATATTTGAAGATATTAATAATATCTCTTCTTAGGCGCCTCTTTTCTAGTGTATACATATTCAGCCTAGTAAGTCTTTCCTTATAGTCCAGTCCTTCTAGGTCTTTAATCAATTTAGTAGCTTGCCTTTGAACACTTTCGAGTTCACTGATGTCTTTTTTATACAATGGTGCCCAAAACTGAACATCCGAGTCCCTTGTCTCAATTCCCCTTTTTATGCACGCTAGCACCTTACTTGGCTTCTTTACTGTGTTTTGACATTGTGTATGGTTATTAAGCCTATTATCAATGAATACCCCTAAATATTTTTCCAACTCTATTTCCCCTAGGCGTTCCCCATTTAATATGTAGGATGCAAGTTTGTTTTTAGTCCCAAAATGCATAACCTTGCATTTGTCTGTATTGAACCTCATTTTCCATTTAGACGCCCAGAGTTCAAGTTTAGATAGATCATTCTGCAAGGACTCCACATCCAATTCTGAATTAATTACCTTACACAGTTTAGTATCATCTGCAAAGATTGACACTGTGCTTTCCAGGCCTATTTCTAGGTCATTGATAAATATGTTGAACAGTAGTGGACCGAGTACGGACCCTTGTGGTATTCTGCTGACTACTGGGGACCAGGTTGAGGACTTCCCGTTGACCACTACTCGCTGTACCCTGCTATCCAACCAGCTGCTTATCCATGTGCAAATAGTTTTTCCTAGGCCAGTCTCCTTTCATTTGATCATCAGTCTCCTGTGAGGAACTGTATCAAAGGCTTTTGCAAAATCTAGGAAGACCACATCCACTGCTTTTCCTTGATCAAGATTATTGCTCACTTCCTCGTAGATGCTAATTAAGTTAGTCTGACATGACCTGTCCCTCACAAACCCATGCTGGTTCTTGCTTATAATCCTAGTGGACTTTAGATACTCCTGTATGCCATCCCTTAGAATTCCTTCCAATATTTTCCCCACTATAGATGTTAAACTAACTGGTCTGTAGTTTCCCGGAAGAATTTTTGGATCCCTTTTTAAATAATGGCACTACCTCAGCTATACGCCAATCCTTCGGTACCATGCCTGATCTAATTGAACTATTGAAAATCAAGTATAGGGGTTGTGCTAGTTGTGAACTAAGCTCCATAAGAACCCTCGGGTGAAATCCATCAGGACCAGGTGATTTATTAATCTTAATTTTCCTTAGTCTCTCTCGGACTACTTCTTTGCTTAAACAAGTATCTAACCATGAATCATTACTGTCACAATTGTTATGCTCTACTCCCACCATCAGTTCTTCACTGGTGAATACTGATGAAAAGAATTTGTTCAGTATTTCCGCTTTTATTTCGTCATCATTTATCAATTCTACTAATTCATCTTTTAATGGATCTATATTCTCCCTTTTTAACCTTTTACCATTTATGTATTTAAAAAACTTACTCTCTATAGTGATTTGCTTTTCATTTTCCATTTTAGCTGCTCTTATTGCTTTTTTGCTTTTCTTATTACACTCCTTGTAATACTTGAAAGACTCCTCCTTTCCATTAGATTTAAATGCTTTGAAAGCCCGCTTTTTTGTATCCATTTCTGCCTTAACCTTCTTGTTAAGCCACATCGATTTGAGTTTAATATTCTTGCGTTTACTGCCCATGGGAATAAAGTTATGAATATTGCTATCCAGCAGCCCTTTTAAAACAGCCCACATTTCCGAAGTGTTCTTGTTATTAAACAGAACCTTCCACTCTATGTCATTAAGTGCACATCTAAGCATACTGAAATTAGCCTTCCTAAAGTTAAAAGTTTTGGTGGAACCCCTGTAGTTATGTTTCCTGAAACTGATGTCGAATGTGATCATATAGTGATCACTGTTACCCAAAGTCTCCCCAACTTCAGTGTTTGATATAATGTCCACATTATTAGTAATTACTAGATCCAGGGTAGTTTTACCCCTAGTTGGGTCCTCGACTAATTGAGACAAGTAGTGATCCCTAAACATATTTAAGAATCTGCTGCCCCTCGCTTTAGCACATGAATCGTTACTCCAGTTTATATCCAGGTAATTAAAATCCCCAATGACAAGGATGTCCCCAAATCACGCAGCCGTTTTGATTTGCTGCAATAGTTGTTCTTTCTCATGTATGCTAATATCTGGCTGTTTGTAGCACGTGCCTATGATTCGTTTTTTTGCATCAATTCCCCCACTTGAGATTTCTACCCATAGTGTCTCCACATTATCGTCAGTCTCCTCATAGATAACCTCCTTTAGGTATGGTTTAAGTGATGGTTTAACATAAAGACATACACCTCTTCCTATTTTGTTAGCCCCCCTGTCCCTCCTAAAAAGATAATACCCCTCCAAGTTAGCAACCCAGTCGTGAGAGTCATCCCACCATGTTTCCGTAATACATATAATGATGCTAACAATTCCAATTCCCCCATTTTACCTGCTAGACTTCTTGCGTTTGCAAGCATACATTTTAGTTTATCGGTTCCTTTATTTGTTTGTTTTCCTAAAGATTTCCCATCCTGAATAACTAGTGCATCCATAGAGTTACTGATACAGACTGTCCATCTCGCTCCCGTACTTAGTATTAGTAATTATGTAATTTAATTGTCTGGAATACACCTGCGGGTATAAATATATTGGTAAAACCAAAAGAAACCTTAGATTAAGGATCCAAGAACATGCTAGAGCTATAAAAAATAAGATGGATAACCACTCAGTCCCTAAACACTTCAAGAAAAGTCATAATTTAGATCCGGATCATATGACATTTAAAGTGATAAAACATGTGACCCTGGGACCCGGGGGAAGGGGGGGGGGGGAAATTTAGACAAGAAACTGGCACAAAGGGAAATGTATTGGATCCAAGCACTGAATACCATCATGCCAGGAGGTCTTAATGAATATTATGAATTACCCCCCTTTTTATAAAAAAATTATAAAATTTATAAAATCATAAAATATTACTAAAAAATCCTTTTTGTATGAGGAAATTGATGAAGTGTTTATGAAGTATTTATGAACCCTTTATGAACTATATCACTTCTTCTGCTATATCATTTATAATACAGGTTGAGTATCCCATATCCAAATATTCCGAAATACGGAATATTCCGAAATACTGACTTTTTTGAGTGAGAGTGAGATAGTGAAACCTTTGTTTTTTGATTGCTCAATATACACAAACTTTGTTTAATACGCAAAGTCATTAAAAATATTGTATTAAATGACCTTCAGGCTGTGTGTATAAGGTGTATATGAAACATAAATGAACTGTGTCAATGTAGACACACTTTGTTTAACGCACAAAGTTATAAAAAATATTGGCTAAAATGACCTTCAGGTTGTGTGTATAAGGTGTATATGTAACATAAACACATTCTGTGCTTAGATTTAGGTCCCATCACCATGACATCTCATTATGGTATGCAATTATTCCAAAATACAGAAAAATCCCATATCCAAAATTCCTCTGGTCCCAAGCATTTTGGATAAGGGAGACTCAACCTGTATTCCAGGATGTGTATATTAATACAGTATGTATTTAATCTGTGCACTATACAGTATGCGTAGTTCCTATCTAATCTAATACTTTAATATTTGTTTATTTATCTCATTGTTTTTATAACTGCTTCTATATTAGTTTTGTTTTTATGTAATTTTTAAAATGTATTTAAGAATATGTATATGATGAGCCATGCACTTTACAATGTTTGGTACATAATGGACACTAATTATCATAAACATGTACTGCCAACTTGAGGAGCACAAAGAGTTCTGTAAACTGTTCCCTAGTGTGATGGAAATGTAATTATGAGAGTGATATATACACACATGCGCATTAAACAACTAAAATTTGTAGTTGTAGCTTCCACTCAGAGCCGCAATTACGCGAGAGTATGGAGATTCCCACGCATGCGCTAACCGCTTGTGCGGGCGCGCATGCGCAATAGATATCTAAAATTTGTAGTTCTAAATTTGTAGTTTCAACTCTTACTCAGAGCTGCAATACGGAGACTCCCGCGCATGCGAGATGTGCACTTCCGCACGCTGGAAGCGGTGCAGTTCCCCTCTGAGTCCTCATGTCTATAATAAAAGGTTTACTAGTGCAGGGCTCTCCATCTATGACCCCTGAGGAAGTCCCAGCATACAAAATGGGATGAAATGCGTTGGGAAAATTGATGACTCTCCGCTCTTCAATGTGAATGACAGATAAGCATTTGTATTGTCATAAAATTGTACGAGTCCATCTATATGTTTTTTTTGTTATATTAAATGTGTAAAAACAGTATTACACTATTAGAGTTTTTCCCCCCCTTGGTAGCATTCGGATTTTAAGGTACTTTAGGTGGGACGGATGACATTGAGGACACCATCTATTTATGTACTTTGAAAAACATGAGTGCTGCCCTGTTATAACAACTTAGCTGGTGCTGCACCCTCAATATTGGTAAATAAGCACATTACCAGAAGGTTATCTCCCTCTTTTTAAAACTATTTTTGGCACATTATAGCACTGTAGCACTTTTTTGCACGATTACTGCACTTTTTTGCACTATTAGCACAGTGACACTTTATTTTGATCTGTGCGCTTTATTGATACACTGTCTTCCATCCCACATCCACGTGAAATATCACGTTAAATATCCGGAAGGATATAAGGGTAGGAGTCGAACGAGGAGGAAGACTGAGATGAAAAGGAATTTCTTATAAGCACACATTCATGTGCATCTGGTACGCATATTTGGTTATTATTTGAGGACACTGTGTTGAGTCACAGTAGACGGGATGCCGTCCGTCAGTGTATGGACAGCAGCATCCTGTCTGTTGGAAGCGAAGCCGCGAGTCCCCTCGTGGCCTTGAAAGCGCTCGCCGCTCTTTGGGCCCAGTGGCTCACTTCGCTCGCCACATGTTATATTCCCACTCGGTTGGTTGCTTGGACCCACCAACTGAGTGGAATACCCTGTGGATGTCGGGATTTCGTTCGATATTTCACCGGCGGTCGGGATTCCGACGTCGGTCTCCTGAACGGCTGGATCACGACAGCCGGTGTTTTAACTGCATCCCATATATATATATATATATATATATATAAAAGCAATCCTTACCAAACTGCGGCACTCAGAGTCTGGAACACGGCAAGTATAGCAAAAAGTGTGTACTTTAATGTATCACATCACATCCAAAACATCCAACGTTTCGGGGCGCTGATGCCCCTTTGTCAAGGTGCAAAACAGAATGTGAATACAGTGCATGAATCCAATACCTTTATAGTGAAGGAGTCCCGCCAGCGGGAAGTACAGCGGAGACCAGGTGAGCTGCCTGCTTCCGTCCCGGCTCCTGTGACGTGTGTGAGCCGTCATGTGATCCAAGTACGCACCGGTAGTTGCTGCTGTGTCCCTGGCATCGTCCAGTAAACAATGCCCAAAAAGGCTTCTGTGTCGTGGCCATAGCAACCTAGGGAATCCTGTGCAACCCGATCGCGGTGGTCACGTGCCCGTGCTACTACAAAAAATCACATGTGCAAAGATAAAAACAGTGCAAATGAATAATAATAAATAGTGCTATACAGTATCATTGAAAACATAACCGTAAGGCTATAAAGAACATAGGTCTTGAGGAAGTCCCAAGGCATTGTGGGACGAAACACGTTGATGCTACACTCCTAAATAACACTGCACTGGTCCACCAGTACGGGAACAGAAAGCTTCAGAGACTACCCACCGCAATCCCGCTGCCGCATTAATTGAAAACGGTACCGTTCTCCCGATGCCGCAAGCCAACTTATCACCTGCTTAACCTGGCTGTCAGCAGACAGAAACTGTCACGGTGTGCAAAATTAACAGCGGGAGCTTGCAGTCCATTCATACGGACATTTCATCTCAACACACACCGCCCGGGGCGGTAATAGCCTCACCACCGGGTGAAGAGGGACGGACTCGCCGCTTCAGTGGGAGGAATCGGTGGTAAATATACAACACCACTTTCAGTAATACTATTGAACTGTTTTCCATTGTAGCCGGGACACCGGCATACAAAGTTATTAACATCTTGCGTGGATCTAGATCAAGAGCTTATTGCAACAATTGTTGCACATTGTCTATAAAGGACATTTAGTAACTCATTTATACTGAGCACTGCATATTCATTCACAGAATCAGCTAAAAAGCTATATCCATTCATCGGTATTTTAACCAGGGACAGTGCCTATCTGGAATGATATGTTATTTTAGCATACGCTTGATGTAGAAAAAATACTCTCTTTTATATATACTGTATATTAAATTTAGATTTTAGTTTTTGTGTTGTGTGTTATATAATAAATGTGATTTTATATGATATCTACAGAAGTCTCCCGACCTCATTCCTGATATATTCACAGCCAATATTTTTTTTTTAGCATTTAATATTTACGAAAAAACATAATATTCATCTTTCAAAATGTGAATATTTCACAACACGATGTTTTAACATTTTATCCACCCATATATGCTAGAGACCCTAACCAAGTCTCAAAACATACGCTGCTATGTATTTATTTATTTATTTTATTTCATTTTACTTACCTTAACATTAGCGCCAGGAGGGTGGAATTGGCATACCACCGGAGACTAGTTCTCCTTATTTCTATCTTGCTATAAAGAACATAAGGGGTAATTCTGAGTTGATCGCAGCAGCAACTTTGTTAGCAATTGGGCAAAACCATGTGCACTGCGGGGGGGGGGGGGGGGGGGCAGATATAACATTTGCAGAAAGGTTAGATTTGGGTGGGTTATTTTGTTTCTGTGCGGGGTGTTAACTAATTTGTAATTTGCTGCTGCAACTCAGAATTAGGCCCATAGTACTAAAACTAGTAGGCATACCACTGGACAGTGTGGATGCTTTTGTACCCTTGACAAATTGTGCTTGTTACCATTGGGTTGCTTATTTGATCAAAAGCAACTGACTGGTTCTGTATAATACTATAAGACATAAGGAGTTAGATTGCCAATCATTAACCCCCTGATATCAACCTAGAACCCAAATACAGGTTGAGTATCCCTTATCCAAAATGCTTGGGACCAGAGGTATTTTGGATATCGGATTTTTCCGTATTTTGGAATAATTGCATACCATAATGAGATATCATGGTGATGGGACCTAAATATAAGCACAGAATGCATTTATGTTACATATACACCTTATACACACAGCCTGTGCATTAAACAAAGTGTGTCTACATTCACACAATTCATTTATGTTTCATATACACCTTATATACACAGCCTGAAGGTCATTTAATACAATATTATTAATAACTTTGTGTATTAAACAAAGTTTGTGTACATTGAGCCATTAAAAAACAAAAGTTTCAGTATCTCAGTCTCACTCAAAAAAGTCCATATTTCGGAATATTTGGATATTGGATACTCAACCTGTATATGCCACATAGTACCGATAAGATAATGATGTATGTAACTGACAATAATGTCCTAAACAATCATCATTATGTTAGACATTAAGTGTGTAAACATATAAAAAGTCTCCAGCCCACAACCATTGAACACATATAGGGGGTCATTCCGAGTGGATCGCTAGCTGAAAATGTTCGCTGCGCAGCGATGATGCAAAAAAAATGGCACTTCTGCGCATAGCAATGCGCACAAGTGACGTACTTTCACAACGGCCAATATAGTTTCACACAAGGTCTAGTGAAGCTTTTCAGTCGCACTGGTGGCCACAGAGTGATTGACAGTAAATGGGCATTTCTGGGTGTCAACTGACCATTTTCAGGGAGTGTTTCGAAAAATGCAGGCGTGCCAGGAAAAAAGCAGGCGTGGCAGGGAAAACGCAGGCGTGTCTGGGCAAACGCAGGGCGTGTTCGTGATGTCAAACAGGAACTGAGCAGTCTGAAGTGATCGCAAGCGCTGAGTAGGTCGGAAGCTACTCTGAAACTGCACAAAATTATTTTGTAGCCACTGTGCGATCCTTTCGTTTGCACTTCTGCTAAGCTAAAATACACTCCCAGTGGGAGGCGGCATAGCATTTGCACGGCTGCTAAAAACAGCTAGCGAGCGTTCAACTTGGAATGACCACCCTGGTTCCTAAAAGTTTGGGTATATATAAAAAACCATAACTGCGCAACAGTTCAAAAAACATTCCATTTAATCGTTTAGGCCCTTAGGTCTCACAGTGCCCAGGTTGAACATCCATTGCACCTCTAGCCTTAACAGGGCTCCTGCCCTGTCTCCTTCTCTTAAATTCTTGGGGATATGATCAATGATCTGAAAACATAGATCTTTAAGGGAATGACTGTTCCGCATAATGTCTGGCTACTGGCTGATCAGACAATTTGGCCATGAGAGCAGATTTCACTGCAGATCTGTGCATGGCAAAACGTTCCCGTGCATTATGTAAGTGATTAAATAGACTATGAAATTAGTAGTGCAAGTGAGGACATGACGTATATTGTAAGATTTACCAGAAGAACTTGAAACAAAAGACGACCCTGCAGTCATGTATTTGCATGTCTCGCATCCAAGACATCTAGTCAGGAGATCTTGATAAAAAGGTTGTGGATGTTGAATTATTGAAGCTCGTGATGTCAAAGTGTACAACAAAGTCCTTAATACTTTTGCCCCTGGTGTGACAAACCATGTGTCTTTTCTTGCGAAAGGACGTCAAATTCCTGTTCGTTGTAACGATCGGCCATAGAGCCTTGAGAGCTCTTGGAACCACCGGACTTGAGGTGTTGTCCTTGGTAACAAAAGGTAAGACTTGTTGATTGCTCCTGTGCTTCTGACTCAATAGGTCCTCTCTGTTCATCAGCGCTACCTCGCGTTCGCATGCTTGTAGTGCGCTATGGCTGTATTCCCTATCCATGAAATGCGCTGTCACATCTGAGAGCGCTCCTTTGAGCTCAGCAGGATTGCTAGTAATTCTAGCCACTCTGATATACTGTGATTTGGGCAATCCTCTTTTCAGGGCTGCTGGATGATGGCTGTTGTGGCGTAATAAGGTGTTCTTATCCGTGGGTTTATGATAAACCCCAGTATGTAGTCTGTTGTTACAAATGGATACGTTGACATCCAGATAATTTAACACCCTCGAATCATTCTGGGCTGTAACCCTGATAGGCGAATCTATAAAAGCATTGAATCTTTCCTTGCTGCCAGTCCAAAGAATAAATACATCATCTATGTACCTTGAATAATGCAAAATATATTTGGAAAATTCAGCATTAGTAAAAAACATGAACTGCTCCTCCGCCAGCATAGCGCACCCGCTTACTTGGCGGTAAAACCTCCCGTCAAAAAATAATAGTTCCGTGTAAGCGTCAATTCCAACAATCTAAGAAAAAGATCGTGATTGAAAGTATTCATGCCAGCGCGTATGAGAAACTCTTTCATGGCTAATAGGCCTTGTTCATGGGGGATGCTGGTATACAGGGTGCAGATATCCACAGTACAGATCAAGGTACCCGTAGGTATGGTAGTCACGGCTTTAAGCTGATTAAGAAAGGTAGTAGTGTCCCTAATGAACTTTGGCTGTTGGACTAGAAGGGGCTATAAAATGATGTCTAAAAAAACAGAAATGAGCTGGTAAAGTGACTTGAGCGCAGAAATAATAGGCCTGCCTGGCATATTTTCCATGCTTTTATGTATCTTAGGTACCGTGAACAACATCGGTACGACAGGAAATTCCTGTTTTAAAGCTACACATAGCTTTTTGGATACTTCTCGCGTTATGACTGCTTGGTCCAGAATATCATCAACCTCCCTTTTGTATTCTGTAGTGGGGTGAGATGGTAATGCTTCATACACTTGCCGGTTGGCAAGTTGCCTATAGATTTCTGATTTGTAGCTCGTGAGGTTCGCAAAAACAATGATCCCGTCCCCCTTATCTGCGGGGTGGATCACTATATCCCTATAAGTGCTTAATTGCTTGAGAGCCTTAAATTCTGACCGGGATAAGTTATGATGCATCTTGTGTGTAATAGATGTATAGCTGGACACCGAGTCATCCACCAGGCAGACAAATTATTTAATTGATGGGTTTGTGGAAATTGTGATGAATTTTGATTTGTGCATGGAACTAATAAACACTTGATGTGGTTCAGGAACTGACGAAGATACTTGATTTTAGAAGAATTCCTGTAAACGAAATTTGCGAGCGAATTCGTGTATTTCTGTTTGCCAATTGAATCAAATCTATTGTTTGGGACAAAGGATAGACCATTATTGAGGACCTTTATTTCAAGGTCACTGAGTTGACGATCCGAAAGGTTGTAAATCACACTTTCTTTCTGGAGGGAGCACTTCTGGAGCCTCGTGTTCTGCTTTCCCCTGCAGGTGGGCGTTCTCTTGCTCTGGTACCTGCTGTGTTGGCAGGAGGTGGCCCTAAAGGGACACTGGTCTGTTTGAAAGGGCCCTCCGAGTCGTCCATGGCAAACTCGCTGTCACTAATAGAAGTGGCTGTTTCTCTTGGTCGGTCTTCTCTGCGTTTACGCCAGCTATGTTTTGATCTGTAATTTTATGCTTTATGGTTGCCAGGCTCGCTCCCAGCTAAACAGCAGTAAACTTTGTTGGTTTCATAGTCCTCGTTTACCATTAGGTATTTGCCGCGCTTGATTTTGATGAGCTCTTTTTTGTATTTGTCGCATTGTGACTGGATTCTCTGTATTATATTCTGATTGCTATCCAGAGATAATAGAGTCTGATGCTCTGACTCAAATTGTTGAATTTTCTCTCTAGTTATCTTACGTTCCCGGCCAGCCTCCTCCATAGTGCCGATTCAATTATGAACTGTGTGTATATATATATATATATATATATATATATATATATATATTTAAGATGAGCGGGTTTGGATTTACTCGGTTATTTTCGCCAGAATTATCGCCATTTCTTATTGGTTGACACGGACGGTATTCAAATGACATATCACGCCCAATCTCCTTTCTAAAGTGATCCCTGTTATTGCACCCATAGTAATTAGGTTTAGCTGCATAAAGGTTTGGGCACCCTCGCTACCCCGGGGGTAGTGAGCTGAAATGATTATAACACGCCCTTCATCAAAAACAAAACGGGTGTGGAAGGGAGTAAAAAGAATTGAATACCGCCAAATGGTCGACAAGATTTTTTGGCATTTTGGTGTCATTTTCTATGTTTAACTACATGTGAGGCAAATTATTGGAAATGTGTACCTCTGTGGGCTCACTTTGCTCGCCATGCTTTGGGCAAGACGCCTCGCTCCGCTACTGCTGCACCCGCAACATGTTACTATTCCCAATCGTAATCCACGTGCATAGTAAATTAAGACATAGTTAAAAAAATGTGTCAACCATATGTGTGTTGACCATTGTCATGTCGACATTTTTAACTGTCTACCTTTTACATGTCGACCCTTTGTAACTGTCGACCTATTGCAGGTCGACAATATGGAGTTGACCTATTGACTGCTGTCCTCTTCAGCGGGAAGTAATGGAGTCCGAAATCACTGGGGGTGCGGGATGCCGCCAATCTCTGTGGTTATATTAAAGGGGCAATCACTTACAACAAGATATGAGCGGGTTCGGTTCTCAGAGAACCGAACCCTACCAGACTTTGCCTTCCGAGTTCAGTTCCGAGCCAGGCTCGGGTTTTCCCGTTTGACTCGGAAACCCGAACGCGGCAAAAAGTCATCATCCCGCTGTCGGATTCTCGCAGGATTTGGATTCCATGTAAGGAGCAGCGCGTCACGGACATTTTCACTCCAGTCTCTGAGAGTGTATTGAGAGGATGTGTCCTCAGTGTTCAGTGTCTGTGTGGGGGCGGGAAAGTGGGGTGGCGATTCTTGTGCTGTGTTGTGCTGCTCAGTCCAGTCCAGTGTAGTCACAGTGTTGGTGTCCTCTGCTGCCATATATCCAGTGTAGCGTATAAAGTGGTGCTGTGTTATGCTGTCCAGTCCAGTGTAGTCAGTGTATTGTGCTGCATCAGTCCAGGCAGTCACAGTGTTGGTGTCCTCTGCTGCCATATATCCAGTGTAGCTGTATAAAGTGGGGCTGTGTTGTGCTGTCCAGTCCAGTGTAGTCAGTGTATTGTGCTGCATCAGTCCAGCCAGTCACAGTGTTGGTGTCCTCTGTTGCCATATATCCAGTGTAGCTGCATAAAGTGTTGTTGTGTTGTGCTGCATCAGACCGGTGGTAGTGTCCTGTCTCATCAGTCATTCCAGTGACGAGGCAGTCACAGTGGTATACACTGTTGCTATATGTCCACTGTTGCCGTATAATAATAATAACAGCAACAACAACAACAACAAGTCCCTTACAGTGTTGCTGTGTTTGTGCTGCATCAGACCAGTGGTAGTGTCCTAGCCATCAGTCATTCCAGTGACGAGGCAGTCACAGTGGTATACACTGCTGCTATATGTCCACTGCTGCTGTATAATAATTATATCAACAACCACAAGTCCCTTACAGTGTTGTTGTGTTGTGCTGCATCAGACCAGTGGTAGAATCCTGTCTCATCAGTCATTCCAGTGACCAGGCAGTCACAGTGGTATACGCTGCTGCTATATGTCCACTGCTGCCGTATAATAATTATAACAACAACAACCACAAGTCCCTTACAGTGTTGTTGTGTTGTGCTACATCAGACCAGTTGTAGTGTCCTGTCTCATCAGTAATTCCAGTGATGAGGCAGTCACAGTGGTATAGGCTGCTGCTATATGTCCAGTGCTGCCATATAATAATAATAATAATAATAACAACAACAACAACAACAACAACAACAACAAGTCCCTTACAGTGTTGTTGTGTTGTGCTGCATCAGACCAGTGGTAGCGTCCTGTCCATCAGTCATTCCAGTGACGATATACGCTGCTGCTATATGTCCACTGCTACCGTATAATAATTACAACAACAACAACCACAAGTCCCTTACAGTGTGTTGTGTTGTGCTGCATCAGACCAGTGGTAGTGTACTGTCCATCAGTCATTCCAGTGATGAGGCAGTCACAGTGGTATACGCTGCTGATATATGTCCACTGCTACAGTATTATAATAATTATAACAACAACCACAAGTCCCTTACAGTGTTCTTATATTGTGCTGCATCAGACCAGTGGTAGTGTCCTGGCCATCAGTCATTCCAGTGACGAGGCAGTCACAGTGGTATACGCTGCTGCTTATGACAGTGTGAAGAGCGCCCATTAGGCGGGATGAATCACCCAGTGTTATTATAATAGCTCCAAATAAAAGGGTTATTATCAAAATTAATTTTACAGGCTTTTCCGTGTGTGGTTTAGGGGTACGCTATCATGTGCCACCAATATTGTGCGTGTATTACATCTGGGCAAATTCCAGCACGTCCCATGTTGTTTGTGCCACACACTTGTGTCGCTTAGCCTAGTCATACAGCTACCACATTGCACCTCTTTCTCTTCTTTGTATGATGTGCTGTTTGGGGCCTAGTTTTTTTAGGTGCCATCTTGTCTGCAACTGCAGTGCAACTCCTAGATGGGCCAGGTGTTTGTGCCGCACACTTGTATCACTTAGCTTAGTCATACAGCTACCTCATTGCACGTCTTTTTCTTCTTTGCATGATGTGCTCTTTGGGGCCTAGTTTTTTTAAGTGCCATTTTGTCTGCCACTGCAGTGCCACTCCTAGATGGGCCAGGTGTTTGTGCCACACACTTGTGTCTCTTAGTTTGGCCATCCAGCTACCTCATTGCACCTCTTTTTCTTCTTTGCATCATGTGCTGTTTGGGGACTAGTTTTTGAATAGTGCCATCTTGTCTGCAACTACAGTGCCACTCCTAGATGGGCCAGGTGTTTGTGCCGCACACTTGTATCGCTTAGCTTAGTCATCCAGCCACCTCGGTGCAACCTTTTGGCCTAAAAACACTATTGTGAGGTGTGAGTTGTTCAGAATAGACTAGAAATGAGTGGAAAAGAATGTTATTGAGGTTAATAATACAGTAGGAGCAAAATGACCACCAAATTATGTGATTTTAGCTGTTTTTATGTTTTTTTTCAGAAATCATCCAGATCCAAAACCAAAACACGAAAAGGGTGGTTTTGGCAAAACCAAGCCAAACCAAAACACAAAAGTGGAATTAGAACCAAAACCAAAACACAAAACATGAAAAGTGCCCGCCGCACATCTCTACTTAAAACAAGGCATGGTTTTGCCTTGTACTGTATGTGTTTGCCCCTTTAAAAAAAATCTGAGATTGGCCAGCATCCCGAATCTCCATCAGTCTTGGACTCCATTACATTCCACTGATTGACTGTTGATCTATCATCCGGAACCCATATAAATATTGGCCTTCTGAATCAAGCCCTCAAAGCCACCAAGGCAATTATCTTTAGCAAGTATGGGCCTAATTCAGACCTGATTGCTGTTGTACAAAATCACACAGCGGACGATTATCGAATGACTGCATGTGTATTCACTGCAATGCGCACATGCGTTGCCAAACAGCGACAGGATGGTGTGAAAATTTAAATCGCTAGGCGTTTGTAAGGTGATTGACAGGAAGGAGGCATTTGGGGGTGGTAACTGGCCATTTTCTGGGAGTGTCAGGAAAAACGCAGGCATTCCCAAGGGTTTTCAGGGTGGGTGTGTAACGTCAGCTCCGGCCCCGATCTGACTGATTGTATCGCACTGTAAGTAAGAGTAAGTCCTGGGCTATGCACAGACTACAAAAACTGGAAAAATCATTCAATGGTGAGTGAGTTGTGAACGGATTTGCAGCTGCGATCCCAGCCATACCTGCGGAATCCGACAAATCTATAGTGCAGTTCTTCCGATCTAGAGGCTCTGATCCGATGCCCACGGGGCTACGCATCGGATTGGATCGGAAGTAAAGCACATGCGATTTGCCTTTCATCCGATTTATCGTCCCGAAACGTCAGAATCGGTTGAAATCCGGCAAAATTGCACTAGTGTATTGGCAAAGTATCTATGTAAACCAACACATATGAATTCACTGCCATTAGTCCATATACGAAAAACTCAGACATGTAGAATGAATGAGAATGAATGAAAAAGCCAGTCAGTGTTTGTAGCCTGTTTGTGAGATGATTTAGTGCTAGTATATCGCTGATAACATTTTTACCATATACATTTTCATTGCATCTATATGTTATTCAAACGCAGCACATTATCCTGAAATTACTTGGCTTCTGTGTTTTATCTTGCTGTAACAGATGCAGGAGTCTTGTGTAATAGTTATTGCTTGTGTCAGTACCCAAATTACAGCAGTAGCTAAATGAAGAAATAAAATCAGTTGCTGAAATATTGCATTTGCTAAAACAATTACTGGACGTGCGGATTACACAAGCGTCCTACGGAAATTGCATCTGTGGAGAAGATAGTGTGGCTGTAGGTGTGATGTCAGTAAAGCTCATTTGCTAATAATAAAGGCAAATTAAAAGTATTCTTAAAAAAGTGCTGATACAGTAGATAAACAGCAGGAGCTCAGATCTTGTTTTTCATAAATGTCCCTTATGGCTTGTACACATGGATCTTAACTTTACACATTTAATGCTTGTTTTCAGTGGCTTAAGTTCGTCCCAGTTGCCCAGAGGCAAGATAAATATCGGTGCCCCACCCCACCCCTATGTGTGTGTGTGTGTGTGTGTGTGTGTGTGTGTGTGTGTGTATATATATATATATATATATATATATATATATAGAGGGTTCTAAATTAGAACCCATGACCCATTTCACTGAAGGCAGACACCTTACTGATTAGTGATACCCCTTTCATACATGCATTCAAATTCCCGAGATTTTGCACATGAACGCGCATCAACTCGGGAATTCGGTATGTCTGAAAGGCACCGACCCGGGTACGTGATCTGGGTCGCCAACCCTGCAACTGACCTGGGATTTTAACGGGTCTTTCTTCCCGGGATGGAATCCCGGGTTAAGTCTGAAAGGCACGACCTGGGAATTTGCTCTCTGGCTGCATGAGAAATATTTTAATTGGTTAAGAAGGGCCACCTGATGCCTGCTGATGACCTCATCAGCGGCAGCCGGAGAGGAATAGACGCCACAGCCGCATGGGAGGAAGCAGAGAGCTTTGCTGTGAAATGCGGCAGTGCCAGAAGGTACACAGAGCTGTGCAGAGAAGTCTGCAGAAGTGTGCAGAGAAGTGGTTCAGCTTCACATGAGTATGGAAGCACTCATCCTCTCGCTAGAAAAATGAAAAGACTTAAGCTGGCAAAAGCACAGCAAAGAACTGTGCGTTTTTCTAAATCACAAATCCCCAAGGAGAGTCCAATTGTGTCGGTTGCGATGCCTGACCTTCCCAACACTGGACGGGAAGAGGTGGCGCCTTCCACCATTTGCACGCCCCCTACAAGTGCTGGAAGGAGCACCCGCAGTCCAGTTCCTGATAGTCAAATTGAAGATGTCACTGTTGAAGTACACCAGGATGAGGATATGGGTGTTGCTAGCGCTGAGGAGGAAATTGACAAGGAGGATTCTGATGGTGAGGTTGTTTGTTTAAGTCAGGCACCCGGGGAGACACCTGTTGTCCGTGGGACGAATATGGCCATTGACATGCCTGGTCAAATTATAAAAAAAATCACCTCGTCGGTGTAGAATTATTTTAATAGAAATGCGGACAACATTTGTCAAGCCGTGTGTTGCCTTTGTCAAGCTGTAATAAGTAGGGGTAAGGACGTTAACCACCTAAGAACATCTTCCCTTATACGTCACCTGAAACGCATTCATCAGAAGTCATTGACAAGTTCAAAAACTTTGGGTGACAGCGGAAGCAGTCCACTGACAACTAAATCCCTTCCTCTTGTAACCAAGCTCCTGCAAACCACACCACCAACTCCCTCAGTGTCAATTTCCTCCTTAAACCGGAAAGCCAATAGTCCTGCAAGCCATGTCACTGTCAAGTCTGACGAGTCCTCTCCTGCCTGGGATTCCTCCGATGCATCCTTGAGTGTAATGCCTACTGCTGCTGGCGCTGGTGTTGTTGCTGCTGGGAGTCGATCGTCATCCCAGAGGGGAAGTCGGAAGACCACTTGACCTACTTCCAGTAAGCAATTGAC
Source organism: Pseudophryne corroboree (assembly GCF_028390025.1). Classification (NCBI taxonomy): domain Eukaryota; kingdom Metazoa; phylum Chordata; class Amphibia; order Anura; family Myobatrachidae; genus Pseudophryne; species Pseudophryne corroboree. The sequence goes on along the minus strand of NC_086453.1, from coordinate 77,156,145 downwards.
AGTCCAACAGTCCTTTGCGAGGAAGATGAAATATCACAGCAGTCATCCTGCTGCAAAGCAGATAACTCAGGCCTTGGCAGTCTGGGTGGTGTTAAACGTGTGTCCGGTATCCACCATTAATTCACAGGGAATTAGAGAATTTATTGAGTTAGTGTGTCCACGGTACCAAATACCATCTAGGTTCCACTTCTCTAGGAGAGCGATACCGAAAATGTACACAGACCTCGGAAAAAGAGTCACCAGTGTCCTAAAAAATGCAGTTGTACCCAATGTCCACTTAACCACGGACATGTGGACAAGTGGAGCAGGGCAGACTCAGGACTATATGACTGTGACAGCCTACTGGGTAGATATATTGCCTCCCGCAGCAACAACAGCGGCGGCACCAGTAGCAGCATATTGCAAACGCCAACTTGTTCCTAGGCAGGCTACGCTTTGTATCACCGCTTTCCAAGGGAGGCACACAGCTGACAACCTCTTACGGAAACTGAGGAACATCATCGAAGATTGGCTTACCCCAATTGGACTCTCCTGGGGATTTGTGACATCGGACAACGCCACCAATATTGTGCGTGCATTACATGTGGGCAAATTCCAGCACGTCCCATGTTTTGCACATACATTGAATTTGGTGGTGCAAAATCATTCAAAAAACGACTGGGGTGTGCAAGAGATGCTGTCGGTGGCCCGAAGAATTGCGGGCCACTTTCAGCATTCAGCCACCCCGTGCCGAAGACTGGAGCACCAGCAAACACTTCTGAACCTGCACCGCCATCATCTGAAGCAAGAGGTGGTAACGAGGTGGAATTCAACGCTCTATATGCTTCAGAGGATGGAGGAGCAGCAAAAGGCCATTCAAGCCTATACAGCTACCTACAATATAGGCAAAGGAGGGGGAATGCACCTGACTCAAGTGCAGTGGAGAATGATTTCAACGTTGTGCAAGGTTCTGCAACCCTTTGAACTTGCCACATGTGAAGTCAGTTCAGACACTGCCAGCCTGAGTCAGGTCATTCCCCTCATCAGGCTTTTGCAGAAAAAGCTGGGGAGATTGAAGGAGGAGCTGAAACAGAGCGATTCCGCTAGGCATGTGGGACTTGTGGATGGAGCCCTTAATTCGCTTAACCAGGATTCACGGGTGGTCAATCTGTTGAAATCAGAGCACTACATTTTGGCCACCGTGCTCGATCCTAGATTTAAAACCTACGTTGTATCTCTCTTTCCGGCAGACACAAGTCTGCAGAGGTTCAAAGACCTGCTGGTGATACACTTGTCAAGTCAAGCGGAACGTGACCCATCAACAGCTCCTCCTTCACATTCTCCTACAACTGGGGCTGTGAGGAAAAGGCTAAGAATTCCGAGCCCACCCGCTGGCTGTGATGCAGGGCAGTCTGGAGCGAGTGCTGACATCTGGTCCGGACTGAAGGAGCTGCCAACGATTACTAACATGTCGTCTACTGTCACTACATATGATTCTGTCACCATTGAAAGAATGGTGGAGGATTATATGAGTGACCGCATCCAAGTAGGCACGTCAGATAGTCCGTACGTATACTGGCAGGAAAAAGAGGCAAAGTGGAGGCCCTTGCAGAAACTGGCTTTATTTTACCTAAGTTGCCCCCCCTCCAGTGTGTACTCCGAAAGAGTGCTTAGTGCAGACGCTCACCTTGTCAGTAATCTGCGTACGAGGTTACTTCCAGAAAATGTGGAGAAGATGATCTTCATCAAAATGAATTATAATCAATTCCTCCGTGGAGACATTCACCAGCAATTGCCTCCAGAAAGTACACAGGGACCTGAGATGGTGGATTCCAGTGGGAACGAATTAATAATCTGTGAGGAGGGGGATGTACACAGTGAAAGGGGTGAGGAATCAGACGATGAGGAGGAGGTGGACATCTTGCCTCTGTAGAGCCAGTTTGTGCAAGGAGAGATTGATTGCTTCTTTTTTGGTGGGGTCCCAAACCAACCAGTCATTTCAGTCACAGTCGTGTGGCAGACCCTGTCGCTGAAATGATGGGTTTGTTAAAGTGTGCATGTCCTGTTTATACAACATAAGGGTGGGTGGGAGGGCCCAAGGACAATTCCATCTTGCACCTCTTTTTTCTTTCATTTATCTTTGCATCATGTGCTGTTGGGGGACTATTTTTTGAAGTGCCATCCTGCCTGACACTGCAGTGCCACTCCTAGATGGGCCAGGTGTTTGTGTCGGCCACTTGGGTCGCTTTGCTTAGTCATCCAGCGACCTTGGTGCAAATTTTAGGACTAAAAATAATATTGTGAGGTGTGAGGTGTTCAGAATAGACTGGAAATGAGTGAAAATTATGGTTATTGAGGTTAATAATACTATGGGATCAAAATGACCCCCAAATTCTATGATGTAAGCTGTTTTTGAGGGGTTTTTGTAAAAAAACACCCGAATCCAAAACACACCCGAATCTGACAAAAAAATTTCAGGGAGGTTTTGCCAAAACGTGTCCGAATCCAAAACACGGCCGCGGAACCGAATCCAAAACCAAAACACAAAACTCGAAAAATTTCCGGTGCACATCACTACTTTTTACACATTACGGAAGACAGCGTCACCTTTTTACACATTGCGACAGACAGCGTCCCCCTTTTTACACATTACGGCAGACAGTCCCCCTTTTTTACACATTATGGCAGACAGCGTCCCGTTTTTACACATTATGGCAGACGGTGTCCCTCTTTTTACACATTACGGCAGACAGCGTCCCCTTTTTACACATTACGGAAGACAGCGTCCCCCTTTTTACACATTACGGAAGACAGCTTCCCCCTTTTTACACATTACGACAGAAGGCATCCCCTTCTTACACATTACGGCAGACGGCGTCCCCCTTCTTACGCATTACGGCAGACAGTTTTCCCTTCTTACACATTACAGCAGACAGCGTCCCCTTTACACATTATGGCAGGCAGCGTCGATAGAGAGAGAGACAGACAGACACTTACCATCTCTCCCCGCTGTCCTCTGTGACACTGGTTGGTGCTTCTGTGCTGTGCTGGGTCGGGCTGCAGCTGGGCAGTGGAGCTGAAACAGCCTGTAGCGGGGAAATGCTGGCACCTGGCGGGTCCTCCCTGCTCCGATGCTCCGTACAGTGGAGCTGAGGCTTGCAGCTGGGGCATGTTGACGGGTCCTCCCCACTCCCATGCTCCGTAGTACGGAGTATGGGAGCGGGGAGGACCCGCCAACATGCCCCAGCCGCAAGCCGCCTCAGCTAAACTGTACGGAGTACATACAGTGGAGCTGAGGCGGCTTCCTGTGCTGGGGCGGGCTGCGGCTGGGCAATGGAGCTGTACGGAGCTCTGATGCTCCATACAGTGTTACACAGGGCCGTGACTGTGCGCTCCCCAGGGCTCTGCGCTGTGTGCGAGGCCCCTCTCGCACACACCTAGTTACGGCCCTGATATATATACAAACACACACATTTTATATATATATATATATATATATATATATATATTACACATACATACATTACACTGTATATACTATACATATTACATAGATACATATTATATAAACACACATATCTATAAACATACATATGTATATACTTGGAATAATTTATAATGAGAATATTATATAGCTAATAATGTAGTGCCCAACCTGCCCTGCAGCTGCATACCTTTAATTGCTATAAGCAGCCAGCAAGGAAGGAGGACTAGAGACCCTGACGCTTCTGGGCCCATGGAGTCTGTGGCCAGTGGAGTCTAGAGTCACATAGCCTCCGGCCAGGTTACTTCATGTGCGGTGCAGTGCGGGCAGCAGGCGGCGCGTTTGTGACGTCACACACCATGCGGAACAGGCTTGGGAAGGCTTGGGAAGCCTGCCTTCCACTACAGCGCCTTCATAGGTAGAGATGTGCACCGGAAATTTTTCGGGTTTTGTGTTTTGGTTTTGGTTTCGGTTTCACGGCCATGTTTTGCATTCGGACGCGTTTTGGCAAAACATCCCTGAAAATTTTTTGTCGGATTCGGGTGTGTTTTTTGGATTCGGGTATTTTTTTTTCAAAAAACCCTCAAAAACAGCTTAAATCATAGAATTTGGGGGTAATTTTGATCCTATAGTATTATTAACCTCAATAACCACAATTTCCACTCATTTCCAGTCTATTCTGAACACGTCACACCTCACAATACTATTTTTTGTCCTAAAATTTGCACCAAGGTCGCTGGATGACTAAGCAAAGTGACCCAAGAGGGCGGCACAAACACCTGGCCCATCTAGGAGTGGCACTGCAGTGTCAGACAGGATTGCACTTCAAAAAATTGGCCCCAAACAGCACATGAAAGAACATGGAGGGCATTCATATATGACAGGAGTGTCATAAACCTCCTGGCCCAGTGATCTCATGCTCTTGCAGGCACACGAAGGGTTGGCTTTTTTGCTGGGAGGGGTTAAAATTGGTTGATAGGCCCGTGATTGGTTTAGGAAGATGTGGGAGGTAGTTTAGGGAGCTAAGTAAGGAATCTTCTGGCAACTCAGCCTCTTCGTTGCTGGACGTTACCCACCCGTCCCCGTCCCCCTTTTTACTGTTGGTTTTAGTGCTGTTATTTGTGTCGGCTGCTTATTGAGTGGATTGTTGTGTGGCCAGTTTCAGAACGGCTTAGGTATTGGTTAATTAGGTATAGGTTAATTTCCCATGGAGGGCAGTTCGATCACGTAGGAGTATGGGCGTGGTCATTTAGGCGGACCGGAGGGCATCACCTGACCAGGTGGGCCCTCCTTTCTCCTCCTGCATGGCTGAACTGCTGCCTCAAGTCAATGCTGATGTGGGCAGGTGGCCTCATCAGTTTGTGGTGTTGTCCCCGCAAGGCTTGGGCAGTTGGTCCGCCTTGGCGAGTCAGACGGGCAAGGAAAGGGGCAGTTGATTCGTCCTTGCCTGTCTGGCAGTTGGCCCGAGTTATCAACGTTTATTATTTTACTTTGACTTGTACTAGGCCGTTCTTTCCCTGCCACCATACATTAGTTAGTTTAAAATCTAAATAGTTGATCCCTTTCAATAAAAAAGCTGACCCATTTCACCGCAGCCATTGTTGTCCGTGTATTATTTATAGATAAGTTGGTGTGCAAGGAGCGTGAGTGCTTGGGTCATGGAGAGTTTAAAGAGAAAAAGAGGTGCACTGTGGTCGCTGGATGGCTAAGCTAAGCGACACAAACACCTCAATAGCAAGGAATTATTTGTTCTAATCAATGGTATTATTGGTCCAAATCACTGGAAGAAAATGACAAAATCACTGGAATTATTCGTTCTAATCAATGGTATTATTGGTCCAAATCACTGGAAGAAAATGACAAAATCACTGGAATTATTTGTTCTAATCAATGGTATTATTGGTCCAAATCACTGGAAGAAAATGACAAAATCACTGGAATTATTCGCAAACATTTGTAGAAAGTCGCTGCTTTCTGATTACAGAAATGCTCAGATATTCCTGCGAATTCCCAGAAGAAAAAGAAATTGAGAAACCGTTGTTTGAGAACGTTTGTTCTCTTTCCCTTACAAAGGAACAAACCACTTTCCAAAAAGACTGACGTTTTTGGGATTATGGAGACATAATGTTTTTGAATATAAATCCTAAAGCAGGTGGTGTATTAGAGCAAAAGAGTGCAAGAAACCAGCCATGCAGTTTCTGAAATATTATGACAAAATGTTACTGTATTTCATAAGCACTCATTCCTAACTCTGCTAAGTACTGTTTGGTATACTGTATCTGGCTTCCATGAGGTAGTTGCCCATTGTTTCAGCTTCCATTGACCTTTTTGAAAGCGGTAGAAGTTATCGATTCTTTTTTTTATTTTTATTTTCTCCTATTTTTAATGTTCTCCTGCATAGCCCAGTAAAATGTTGCAATGTTAAGTATTGACTTGTGCCTTCTGAGGGTCCACTTCTTCACCAAACCCAGCCAAATCTCATCCTAACCCTCTGTTCCACATTCTCTATGTACCCCATCTGTGTCACCCCTGTCTGTCTACCCCTCCCCTTTAGATTGTAAACTCTCACGAGCAGGGCCCTCTTCCCTCACGTGCTTATCCTTTGTCTTACTTTAATAATCTTCAACTGTACCACATCCAGCAGTCTTCTGCCTCCTGATACTTATTCCAGTGTCATCTGCTGATGTAACTATGTGTATTTACCCTGTATTTGTCCTATACTGTCATCAACTGTAAGTTGCTGTTTTCCTGTTTGATTATTTATGTACTCTGTAATTGGGCGCTGCAGAACCCTTGTGGCGCCATATAAATAAAGGATAATAATAATAATAATAATAATAATATAGGGTGTATAATCCCCAGGTGTATCTCACACATCACACAGTACAGTATATAGGGTGTATAATCCCCAGGTGTATCTCACACATCGCTCAGTACAGATTACAGGATGTATAATCACCAGGTGTATAACACATGTCGCACAGTACAGTATACATACTGGTCAAAACAATGCAGCAGATATTGAGCACTGATCAGGATACTAGAAGAGACACAGAGCTGCAAGATCCAGCAATGGCCTACTGTACTGTACCATATATGTATACTGCTGGTCACCAAAATGCTGCACTGTCCTACTATATACTGCTCACAATAATGCAGCACAGATATGGAATGGATACTTGCAGTGACACAGAGCTGCAAGATACTACAGCAATGGCCTAATGTACTGTACAACTATATACTGTTGGTCATCAAAATGCTGCACTGTCCTACTATATACTGCTCACAATAATGCAGTACAGATATGGAATGGATACTTGCAGTGACACAGAGCTGCAAGATACAGCAATGGCCTACTGTACAACTATATACTGTTGGTCACCAAAATGCTGCACTGTAATACTATATATACTGCTCACAATAATTCAGCACAGATATGGAATGGATACTTGCAGTGACACAGAGCTGCAAGATACAGCAATGGCCTACTGTACAACTATATACTGTTGGTCACCAAAATGCTGCACTGTAATACTATATATACTGCTCACAAAAATGCAACACAGATATGGAATGGATACTTGCAGTGACACAGAGCTGCAAGATACAGCACTGGCCTACTGTACAACTATATACTGTTGGTCACCAAAATGCTGCACTGTAATACTATATATACTGCTCACAATAATGCAGCACAGATATGGAATGGATACTTGCAGTGACACAGAGCTGCAAGATACAGCAATGGCCTACTGTACTGTACTATATATGTATACTGCTGGTCACCAAAATGCTGCACTATCCTACTATATACTGCTCACAATAATGCTGCACAGATATGGAATGGATACTTGCAGTGACGCAGAGCTGCAAGATACTACAGCAATGGCCTAATGTACTGTACAACTATATATTGTTGGTCACCAAAATGCTGCACTGTCCTACTATATACTGCTCACAATAATGCAGCACAGATATGGAATGGATACTTGCAGTGACACAGAGCTGCAAGATACAGCAATGGCCTACTGTACAACTATATACTGTTGGTCACCAAAATGCTGCACTGTAATACTATATATACTGCTCACAAAAATGCAGCACAGATATGGAATGGATACTTGCAGTGACACAGAGCTGCAAGATACAGCAATGGCCTACTGTACTGTACTACTATTATACTGGTGGTCCCCAGTCCCCACAATAAAGCACACTGTGCACAGATATTTGCAGCACACTGAGCACAGATATGGAGCATTTTCAGGCAGAGAACGTAGATATTTTCAGCACACTGAGCACAGATATGTGCAGCACACTGAGCACAGATATTTGCAGCACACTGAGCACAGATTACGGAGCTTTTCAGGGAGAGAACGCAGCCACGTCCTCTCCGTTCAATCTCCAATGCATGAATGAAAATGGCGGCGACGCGCGGCTCTTTATATAGAATACGAATCTCGCGAAAATCCGACGGCGGGATGATGACGCTCAGGCGCGTTCGGGTTAACCGAGCAAGGCGGGAAGATCCGAGGCTACCTCGGAACCGTGTAAAACAGGTGAAGTTCGGGGGAGTTCGGATCTCGGAGAATTGAACCCGCTCATCTCGAGTCATAGGTAAAACATACGTGCTGGTGTCAGTCGGGGTCAGGGGGAGGTAGTTGCAGCTGGAGGGGGCAGGGCCTTGATGGAAGGAAAAAAAATCCTGTCTGCAGCAGAGAGTAGTGCAGTAGTACGGAGTATGAGAGCGGGGAGGACCCGCCAACATGCCCCAGCCGCAATCCGCCTCAGCTCCACTGTACGGAGTCCGTACAGTGGAGCTGAGGCGGCTTGCTGTACTGGGGTGGGCTGCAGCTGGGCAATGGAGCTGTACGGAGCTCTGATGCTCCATACAGTGTTAAACAGGGCCGTGACTGTGCGCTCCCCAGGGCTCTGCGCTGTGTGCGAGGCCCCTCTCGCACACACCTAGTTACGGCCCTGGCCATACAGCACTTAGCAATCCCGTTGCCCTATATTCATCTAGTGATGCTGGCACGCTATCTGCTATACCATCATCCGTGGCTCCATCATCTCCAGAGTGCCACCAGCAGAGCCCGGCATCATTCATCGCAGATCCTATTTGATGATGATCCAGACAGTGATTCGGATGTCACCATCATCATCAATCCAAACAAGGCCACAGATGTGGCAGCATCGTCGCAGAGCAAGTGGGACGATTCCCTACCACAGACCCAGGGAGACAAGCCTACCCTACGCTCAAACAGTAAGTTTCCTGTATTATCATTGTCAGTGAAATATTTAACATATAGGGGTATATTTACTAAGATTCGTAATGTTCAGAATTTTGTTGAAGTTTAAACACGACTGACATCGGTAGTGTTAATTTGCAACTTTTTTGTTTTTTTACAACTCATTTACTAAGCTTTCGTATTTTGTTTTCGTATTTTTCGATGTCAATGTCATTCGTATATTTTTTAGAGATGTGCACTTGAAATTTTTCGGGTTTTGTGTTTTGGTTTTGGGTTCGGTTCCGCGGCCGTGTTTTGGGTTCGACCGCGTTTTGGCAAAACCTCATCGAATTTTTTTTGTCGGATTCGGGTGTGTTTTGGATTCGGGTGTTTTTTTCAAAAAACACTAAAAAACAGCTTAAATCATAGAATTTGGGGGTCATTTTGATCCCAAAGTATTATTAACCTCAAAAACCATAATTTCCACTCATTTTCAGTCTATTCTGAACACCTCACACCTCACAATATTATTTTTAGTCCTAAAATTTGCACCGAGGTCGCTGGATGACTAAGCTAAGCGACCCTAGTGGCCGACACAAACACCTGGCCCATCTAGGAGTGGCACTGAAGTGTCACACAGGATGGCCCTTCCAAAAAACACTCCCCAAACAGCACATGACGCAAAGAAAAAAAGAGGCGCAATGAGGTGTCACGATCCGGGTATCTGGACGCCATTACTTACCCTTCAGATGCCTCCTAAGGCTGGCTCAGCGTTCCAGGACCGGATCCCGCTGTTCCTGAGTTTCCACATGCAGAATGTCAGAGTGGTGATTTCATCAGCCGCGGCCTCCGCTGTGCCCGCGTGGTTAAATGTGCGCTTGTCAGTCTGGCGTCTCCTGTCTCCTGTGGCCGGCGTCGCCATTACTGTTTCAATTCTCACATGGATTACAAACCAAACTTCCCTCCAAGTGTCTGCATGGGCGCAGCCATCTTGGATTTTGTCATCTGATTATTTCCACCAATCTGCTGTCTGTATTGTTGATTTGCATAATTGCCTAGCCAACCCCTTCCTTGCTGCAGGTATAAGTATGCTGTGCCTGAGCAAGGAAGGCGTCAGTGCTTTGGTTGTCTAACCTAGTTCCAGTTTGTCTCTCTCCTGTGGTTGTCTTTCAGGATCCAGATCCTGTCTCCAGACTTCTGCTATAGAGACCCGCACCAGCATTCCATCTGCGGTGTAGCCTGACTCTCCGATCCATTCTGGACTCACCTGTTTCCAGCTACAACAATCACCTGCTTCCAGCCCAGCTTCCAGCAGTGTACAGCTTCTCTTAAAGGGCCGGTGTCCTTTCTGCAGTTTAGCACTCTCCACCGGTATTATTATTTCACCGCTCTCAAACAATCACCTGCTTCCAGCCCAGCTTCCAGCAGTGTACAGCTTCTCTTAAAGGGCCGGTGTCCTTTTCTGCAGTTTACCACTCTCCACCGGTATTATTATTTCACCGCTCTCAAACTCCAAACTTCATTATTATTTCATCGCTCTCAAGTTCGTTTATTATTTAACTGGTTCCAGCCAGTATCCACTCCGTACCAACAACAGTCTGGTTCCAGCCAGTATCCACAGCAGCCGTTTTACCATCAGCAGCCCAGCCTTTCCTGGAACATCAGCTGGTACGATCCTGGGTTCTCTCCATTGCTACAGTCAGGCCTAATAAGGACTTTCCAACTAGAAGATTATAAGAACTGTCTCACACTACCAGTGCCTGTGGCCCTTGCCACCCTGTAGTACCCAGGAATTGTATTTATCCTCTGTTGACTTTTATGTTTCCTTTTACTGCTGCTGTGTTACGGAGTTTGTCATAATAAACATCATTGACTTTTATCCTGGTTGTCGTGGTCACGCCTTCGGGCAGTTATTTTACATGTTACTTACATGTCTAGGGGTCTGATACAACCTCCCAGGTTCCGTTACATCTCAGCCCCTACAACTGAGGCTGCCTCCCGTCAGCTCAGGCCCTCAGTTGTGACAGTAAGCACTGACCTAATGAATCCAGCCGGAGACCAGGATCAAGCGGCCAGGCCGATGCAAGAACTGGCAGCCCGACTTGAACATCAGGAGGCTGCACAGGGCCACATCATCCGCTGTCTCCAGGATCTCTCTACACGGCTGGATGGGATTCAAACGACCCTCCGTGGACCTGGCACGTCCGGTGCGTCCACTACAGTGACACCAGCTGTAACCCCACCCACCTTTCCCATTTCCAGTCCACATCTTCATCTTCCAACGCCAGCAAAATTTGATGGATCTCCAAAGTTCTGCAGGGGATTTCTCAATCAATGTGAAATCCACTTTGAGCTTCTACCTGGCAATTTCTTCAGTGACCGTACCAAAATTGCCTATATCATCTCCCTTCTCAGTGGCTCAGCCCTTGACTGGGCATCACCTTTATGGGAGAAGTCTGATCCCCTGCTATCCTCCTATACTGACTTTGTAGCTACATTCAGGCGCATCTTCGACGAGCCAGGCCGGATAACATCTGCTTCATCTGACATTCTCCGTTTACGCCAGGGAACACGTACTGTGGGACAGTATCTTATACAGTTTAAAATCCTGGCATCCGAACTGGCATGGAACGACGAGGCCCTGTATGCTGCATTCTGGCATGGCTTATCAGAACGCATCAAGGATGAGTTAGCTACCAGAGACTTGCCCTCTAAGTTGGATGAGCTAATTTCTCTTTGCACGAAGGTTGATCTACGTTTCAGAGAGAGAGCAACCGAGCGAGGAAGATCATCTACTCCTAAATCTTCTGCTCCTCCTCCTCGTCAACCATCTCCATCCAAGGATGAGCCTATGCAAATTAGTCGTTCCCGTCTATCTCCCGCTGAGCGCCGAAGACGTCTCTCTGAGTCTCTCTGTCTCTACTGTGCAGCTCCGTCGCACACTATCAATTCCTGTCCCAAACATCCGGGAAACTCCAGATCCTAGCTCGCCAAGGAGAGGGCCGGCTAGGAGTAATGATCTCCTCTCCATCTCCTCATGACTGTAACCTCCCAGTGTCGCTCCAAATTGCTCAACGTTACAGGAACGTCATTGCCCTCATTGATTCCGGAGCAGCTGGGAATTTCATAACCGAAGCTTATGTTAAACGGTGGTCCCTACCCACCGAGAGACTGTCCTCGTCCATCTCTTTGACTGCCGTGGATGGCAGCAAGATTTTTGACGCAGTCATTTCCTTAAGGACTCTTCCAGTTCGTCTGAGAGTGGGAGTTCTTCATTCTGAGTATATTTCTTTTTTAGTGATTCCAAGAGCCACACATCCAGTGGTTTTAGGCCTTCCATGGCTCCGTCTCCACAACCCATCAATTGACTGGACGACTACGCAAATACTGGCATGGGGTCCCTCCTGTGCTGAGACTTGTTTAGCCAAAGTTCTTCCTGTTAGTTCTTCCTTCCCCAGGTCATCTGATGTTCCGCCTCCTCCATATCAAGACTTCACGGACGTGTTCAGTAAAGCCTCTGCTGATATCCTTCCTCCTCATAGAGAATGGGACTGCCCAATCGACCTCATTCCAGGGAAGGTTCCACCGCGAGGCCGAACTTATCCGTTGTCTCTGCCTGAGACACACTCCATGGAAGAGTACATCAAAGAGAACCTGGCGAAGGGTTTCATCCGACCATCTTCTTCTCCAGCCGGCGCAGGCTTCTTCTTCGTTAAGAAGAAAGACGGTGGTCTGCGTCCGTGCATCGACTACAGAGGTCTGAACGACATTACCGTCAAGAACCGATACCCTTTACCCCTGATTACCGAGCTCTTTGATAGAGTTAGTGGTGCAACTATTTTCACAAAGCTGGACTTGAGGGGTGCCTACAATCTCATCCGAATCCGTGAGGGTGACGAGTGGAAGACCGCCTTTAACACCCGTGACGGAGATTATGAGTACCTCGTCATGCCCTTCGGATTGAGCAACGCTCCAGCAGTCTTCCAGCACTTCGTGAATGAGATTTTCAGGGACATCTTGTACCGCCATGTCGTGGTTTATCTAGACGACATCCTCATCTTTGCTAATAATCTCGAAGATCATCGTTTCTGGGTAAAAGAGGTTCTTTCCCGTCTCCGTGTCAATCACCTCTATTGTAAATTGGAGAAGTGTGTGTTTGAAGTTAAAACCATTCCGTTTCTAGGTTACATTGTGTCCGGTTCCGGACTAGAGATGGATCCTGAGAAACTCCAAGCAATCCAGAATTGGCCTATACCCTTAAGCCTCAAAGGGGTCCAGAGGTTCTTAGGGTTCGCCAATTATTATAGAAAATTTATACGAGACTTTTCCACCATTGTGGCGCCTATCACTGCATTAACCAAGAAAGGTGCTAATCCGTCCAAGTGGTCCGAGTAAGCTACACAGGCCTTTCACCTTCTGAAGCAATGGTTCATCTCTGCACCAGTTCTGAAACAGCCCGACACCGACTCTCCTTTTATCTTAGAGGTAGATGCCTCCTCCGTTGGAGTAGGAGCAGTGTTATCCCAGAGGGACAAAGATGGACATCTACATCCTTGCAGTTTCTTCTCCCGGAAGTTCTCCCCAGCTGAGCGCAACTATGCCATTGGCGATCAGGAGTTGCTAGCCATCAAGCTCGCTCTGGAGGAGTGGAGATACCTGTTGGAGGGAGCTTCCCACTCAATCACCATACTTACCGACCACAAAAATCTTTTATATCTCAAAGGCGCACAATGTCTGAATCCTCGTCAGGCCAGATGGGCACTTTTCTTCTCTAGGTTTGACTTTAAACTCCAGTTCTGTCCGGGTTCTCAGAATCGTAAGGCCGATGCCCTTTCCCGCTCATGGGAGCAAGAAAATGAGTCCGAGTCTGCAGACAAGCATCCTATTATTAATCCGTTGGCATTCTCCACGGTAGGGATGGACTCTACGCCTCCACCAGGGAAAAGTTTTGTTAAGCCAGTTCTAAGGAAGAAGCTCATGCATTGGGCCCATGCTTCCCGTTTTGCTGGACATACAGGCATTCAGAAAACCCTTGAATTTATTTCTAGGTCCTACTGGTGGCCAACTCTGAAGAAGGACGTTATGGAATTTATTGCCTCCTGCCCAAAGTGTGCCCAACACAAAGTCTCCCGCCAGTCGCCTGCGGGGCAACTGGTTCCATTATCTGTTCCCCGTCGACCTTGGACCCATTTGTCGATGGACTTTGTTTCCGATCTACCTATCTGCAACAAGTTTAATACCATCTGGGTGGTAGTTGACCGGTTCACCAAGATGGCACATTTCATCCCTCTCACCGGTCTTCCGTCAGCTTCCAAGTTGGCTCAAGTGTTTATACAAGAGATCTTCCGACTTCACGGTCTTCCTGAAGAGATCATCTCGGATCGTGGAGTACAATTTGTAGCCAAATTTTGGCGAAGTTTGTGTCAAGCCCTCCAAGTCAAGTTAAAGTTTTCCACGGCTTACCATCCTCAGACCAATGGTCAAACCGAGAGGGTGAATCAGGACTTGGAGGCCTTCCTCCGTATATATGTGTCTTCCTCTCAAGATGACTGGGTTCAACTCCTTCCTTGGGCCGAGTTCAGCCACAACAATCAATACCATTCCTCATCTTCTTCTACACCATTCTTCATTAATTATGGATTCCACCCTAAAGTCCCAGAATTCCAACCGCTTCCCGCAACTTCTGTTCCAGCAGTGGATGTCACCTTGCGTCAGTTTTCAAATAACTGGAGGAACGTCCGCGCAGCCCTGCTTAAAGCCTCATTCAGGTATAAGAAGTTTGCCGATAGGAAGCGTAGAGCGGTTCCTGCTCTCAAGGTGGGTGATCGTGTGTGGCTGTCCACGAAGAATTTGAGGTTGAGAGTTCCCAGCATGAAATTTGCACCTCGCTACATCGGACCCTTCAAGATTGAACAAGTCATCAATCCTGTTGCCTACAGGTTACAGTTACCATCCTTCTTGAAAATACCCAGGACATTTCATGTTTCTTTGTTGAAACCGCTGATCCTGAATCGGTTTCATTCCGCACTTCCTCCAGCTCCCAAAGTTCAGACTCAACGGGGAGTCGAGTACGAGGTGGCCAAGATTTTGGACTCACGTTTCCGTTACGGTCAGTTACAATACCTCATTGACTGGAAGGGCTATGGTCCTGAAGAACGCTCTTGGACCAATGCCTCAGACGTCCATGCTCCTGCCTTGGTCCGAAATTTCCACGCAAAGTTTCCTTTAAAGCCTAAGAAGTGTCCTGGGGCCACTCCTAAAGGGGGGGGTGCTGTCACGATCCGGGTATCTGGACGCCATTACTTACCCTTCAGATGCCTCCTAAGGCTGGCTCAGCGTTCCAGGACCGGATCCCGCTGTTCCTGAGTTTCCACATGCAGAATGCCAGAGTGGTGATTTCATCAGCCGCGGCCTCTGCTGTGCCCGCGTGGTTAAATGTGCGCTTGTCAGTCTGGCGTCTCCTGTCTCCTGTGGCCGGCGTCGCCATTACTGTTTCAATTCTCACATGGATTACAAACCAAACTTCCCTCCAAGTGTCTGCATGGGCGCAGCCATCTTGGATTTTGTCATCTGATTATTTCCACCAATCTGCTGTCTGTATTGTTGATTTGCATAATTGCCTAGCCAACCCCTTCCTTGCTGCAGGTATAAGTATGCTGTGCCTGAGCAAGGAAGGCGTCAGTGCTTTGGTTGTCTAACCTAGTTCCAGTTTGTCTCTCTCCTGTGGTTGTCTTTCAGGTTCCAGCTCCTGTCTCCAGACTTCTGCTATAGAGACCCGCACCAGCATTCCATCTGCGGTGTAGCCTGACTCTCCGATCCATTCTGGACTCACCTGTTTCCAGCTACAACAATCACCTGCTTCCAGCCCAGCTTCCAGCAGTGTACAGCTTCTCTTAAAGGGCCGGTGTCCTTTCTGCAGTTTACCACTCTCCACCGGTATTATTATTTCACCGCTCTCAAACAATCACCTGCTTCCAGCCCAGCTTCCAGCAGTGTACAGCTTCTCTTAAAGGGCCGGTGTCCTTTTCTGCAGTTTACCACTCTCCACCGGTATTATTATTTCACCGCTCTCAAACTCCAAACTTCATTATTATTTCATCGCTCTCAAGTTCGTTTATTATTTAACTGGTTCCAGCCAGTATCCACTCCGTACCAACAACAGTCTGGTTCCAGCCAGTATCCACAGCAGCCGTTTTACCTTCAGCAGCCCAGCCTTTCCTGGAACATCAGCTGGTACGATCATGGGTTCTCTCCATTGCTACAGTCAGGCCTGGTAAGGACTTTCCAACTAGAAGATTATAAGAACTGTCTCACACTAACAGTGCCTGTGGCCCTTGCCACCCTGTAGTACCCAGGAATTGTATTTATCCTCTGTTGACTTTTATGTTTCCTTTTACTGCTGCTGTGTTACGGAGTTTGTCATAATAAACATCATTGACTTTTATCCTGGTTGTCGTGGTCACGCCTTCGGGCAGTTATTCTACATGTTACTTACAAGTCTAGGGGTCTGATACAACCTCCCAGGTTCCGTTACATCTCAGCCCCTACAACTGAGGCTGCCTCCCGTCAGCTCAGGCCCTCAGTTGTGACATGAGGTAGCTGTGTGAGTAAGATAAGCGACCCTAGTGGCGGACACAAACACCTGGCCCATCTAGGAGTGGCACTGCAGTGTCACGCAGGATGGCCCTTCCAAAAAACACTCCCCAAACAGCACATGACGCAAAGAAAAAAAGAGGCGCAATGAGGTAGCTGTGTGAGTAAGATAAGCGACCCTAGTGGCCGACACAAACACCTGGCCCATCTAGGAGTGGCACTGCAGTGTCACGCAGGATGGCCCTTCCAAAAAACACTCCCCAAACAGCACATGACGCAAAGAAAAAAAGAGGCGCAATGAGGTAGCTGTGTGAGTAAGATAAGCGACCCTAGTGGCCGACACAAACACCTGGCCCATCTAGGAGTGGCACTGCAGTGTCACGCAGGATGGCCCTTCCAAAAAACACTCCCCAAACAGCACATGACGCAAAGAAAAAAAGAGGCGCAATGAGGTAGCTGTGTGAGTAAGATAAGCGACCCTAGTGGCCGACACAAACACCTGGCCCATCTAGGAGTGGCACTGCAGTGTCACGCAGGATGGCCCTTCAAAAAAATACTCCCCAAACAGCACATGACGCAAAGAAAAATTAAAGAAAAAAGAGGTGCAAGATGGAATTGTCCTTGGGCCCTCCCACCCACCCTTATGTTGTATAAACAGGACATGCACACTTTAACCAACCCATCATTTCAGTGACAGGGTCTGCCACACGACTGTGACTGAAATGACGGGTTGGTTTGGACCCCCACCAAAAAAGAAGCAATTAATCTCTCCTTGCACAAACTGGCTCTACAGAGGCAAGATGTCCACCTCATCATCATCCTCCGATATATCACCGTGTACATCCCCCTCCTCACAGATTATCAATTCGTCCCCACTGGAATCCACCATCTCAGCTCCCTGTGTACTTTGTGGAGGCAATTGCTTCTGGTCAATGTCTCCACGGAGGAATTGATTATAATTCATTTTAATGAACATCATCTTCTCCACATTTTCTGGAAGTAACCTCGTACGCCGATTGCTGACAAGGTGAGCGGCGGCACTAAACACTCTTTCGGAGTACACACTTGTGGGAGGGCAACTTAGGTAGAATAAAGCCAGTTTGTGCAAGGGCCTCCAAATTGCCTCTTTTTCCTGCCAGTATAAGTACGGACTGTCTGACGTGCCTACTTGGATGCGGTCACTCATATAATCCTCCACCATTCTTTCAATGGGGAGAGAATCATATACAGTGACAGTAGACGACATGTCCGTAATCGTTGTCAGGTCCTTCAGTCCAGACCAGATGTCAGCATCAGCAGTCGCTCCAGACTGCCCTGCATCACCGCCAGCGGGTGGGCTCGGAATTCTGAGCCTTTTCCTCGCACCCCCAGTTGCGGGAGAATGTGAAGGAGGAGATGTTGACAGGTCGCGTTCCGCTTGACTTGACAATTTTCTCACCAGCAGGTCTTTGAACCCCAGCAGACTTGTGTCTGCCGGAAAGAGAGATCCAAGGTAGGTTTTAAATCTAGGATCGAGCACGGTGGCCAAAATGTAGTGATCTGATTTCAACAGATTGACCACCCGTGAATCCTTGTTAAGCGAATTAAGGGCTCCATCCACAAGTCCCACATGCCTAGCGGAATCGCTCTGTGTTAGCTCCTCCTTCAATGTCTCCAGCTTCTTCTGCAAAAGCCTGATGAGGGGAATGACCTGACTCAGGCTGGCAGTGTCTGAGCTGACTTCACGTGTGGCAAGTTCAAAGGGCAGCAGAACCTTGCACAACGTTGAAATCATTCTCCACTGCGCTTGAGACAGGTGCATTCCACCTCCTATATCGTGCTCAATTGTATAGGCTTGAATGGCCTTTTGCTGCTCCTCCAACCTCTGAAGCATATATAGGGTTGAATTCCACCTCGTTACCACTTCTTGCTTCAGATGATGGCAGGGCAGGTTCAGGCGTTTTTGGTGTTGCTCCAGTCTTCTGTACGTGGTGCCTGTACGCCGAAAGTGTCCCGCAATTCTTCTGGCCACCAACAGCATCTCTTGCACGCCCCTGTCGTTTTTTAAAAAATTCTGCACCACCAAATTCAAGGTATGTGCAAAACATGGGACGTGCTGGAATTTGCCCATATTTAATGCACACACAATATTGCTGGCGTTGTCCGATGCCACAAATCCACAGGAGAGTCCAACTGGGGTAAGCCATTCCGCGATGATCTTCCTCAGTTGCCGTAAGAGGTTTTCAGCTGTGTGCGTATTCTGGAAACCGGTGATACAAAGCGTAGCCTGCCTAGGAAAGAGTTGGCGTTTGCGAGATGCTGCTACTGGTGCCGCCACTGCTGTTCTTGCGGCGGGAGTCCATACATCTACCCAGTGGGCTGTCACAGTCATATAGTCCTGACCCTGCCCTGCTCCACTTGTCCACATGTCCGTGGTTAAGTGGACATTGGGTACAACTGCATTTTTTAGGACACTGGTGAGTCTTTTTCTGACGTCCGTGTACATTCTCGGTATCGCCTGCCTAGAGAAGTGGAACCTAGATGGTATTTGGTAACGGGGGCACACTACCTCAAGAAATTGTCTAGTTCCCTGTGAACTAACGGCGGATACCGGACGCACGTCTAACACCAACATAGTTGTCAAGGCCTCAGTTATCCGCTTTGCAACAGGATGACTGCTGTGATATTTCATCTTCCTCGCAAAGGACTGTTGGACAGTCAATTGCTTGGTGGAAGTAGTAAAAGTGGGCTTACGACTTCCCCTCTGGGATGACCATCGACTCCCAGCAGCAACAACAGCAGCGCCAGCAGCAGTAGGCGTTACAAGCAAGGATGCATCGGAGGAATCCCAGGCAGGAGAGGACTCGTCAGAATTGCCAGTGACATGGCCTGCAGGACTATTGGCATTCCTGGGGAAGGAGGAAATTGACACTGAGGGAGTTGGTGGGGTGGTTTGCGTGAGCTTGGTTACAAGAGGAAGGGATTTACTGGTCAGTGGACTGCTTCCGCTGTCGCCCAAAGTTTTTGAACTTGTCACTGACTTATTATGAATGCGCTGCAGGTGACGTATAAGGGAGGATGTTCCGAGGTGGTTAACGTCCTTACCCCTACTTATTACAGCTTGACAAAGGCAACACACGGCTTGACAAATGTTGTCCGCATTTCTGTTGAAATACTTCCACACCGAAGAGCTGATTTTTTTGGTATTTTCACCAGGCATGTCAATGGCCATATTCCTCCCACGGACAACAGGTATCTCCCCGGGTGCCTGACTTAAACAAACCACCTCACCATCAGAATCCTCCTTGTCAATTTCCTCCCCAGCGCCAGCAACACCCATATCCTCCTCATCCTGGTGTACTTTAACACTGACATCTTCAATCTGACTATCAGGAACTGGACTGCGGGTGCTCCTTCCAGCACTTGCAGGGGGCGTGCAAATGGTGGAAGGCGCATGCTCTTCACGTCCAGTGTTGGGAAGGTCAGGCATCGCAACCGACACAATTGGACTCTCCTTGTGGATTTGGGATTTCGAAGAACGCACAGTTCTTTGCTATGCTTTTGCCAGCTTGAGTCTTTTCATTTTTCTAGCGAGAGGCTGAGTGCTTCCATCCTCATGTGAAGCTGAACCACTAGCCATGAACATAGGCCAGGGCCTCAGCCGTTCCTTGCCACTCCATGTGGTAAATGGCATATTGGCAAGTTTACGCTTCTCCTCCGACAATTTTATTTTAGATTTTTGAGTCCTTTTTTTACTGATATTTGGTGTTTTGGATTTTACATGCTCTGTACTATGACATTGGGCATCGGCCTTGGCAGACGACGTTGCTGGCATTTCATCGTCTCGGCCATGACTAGTGGCAGCAGCTTCAGCACGAGGTGGAAGTCGATCTTGATCTTTCCCTATTTTTGGAACCTCAACATTTTTGTTCTCCATATTTTAATAGGCACAACTAAAAGGCACCTCAGGTAAACAATGGAGATGGATGGATACTAGTATACTTATGGATGGACGAGCGACTGCCGACACAGAGGTAGCTACAGCCGTGGACTACCGTACTGTGTCTGCTGCTAATATAGACTGGATGATAATGAGATAAAATTAAAATATATATATATATATCACACTAGTACTGCAGCCGGACAGGTATATATTATGTAATGACGGACCTGCTGGACACTGTCTGTCAGCACTGCAGACTCCTAAAGTAAGCTACTAGTATCAAGAAGATAGAAAAAAAAAAAAAACACGGGTAGGTGGTATACAATTATGGATGGACGAGCGACTGCCGACACAGAGGTAGCTACAGCCGTGGACTACCGTACTGTGTCTGCTGCTAATATAGACTGGATGATAATGAGATAAAATTAAAATATATATATATATATCACACTAGTACTGCAGCCGGACAGGTATATATTATGTAATGACGGACCTGCTGGACACTGTCTGTCAGCACTGCAGACTCCTAAAGTAAGCTACTAGTATCAAGAAGATAGAAAAAAAAAAACCACGGGTAGGTGGTATACAATTATGGATGGACGAGCGACTGCCGACACAGAGGTAGCTACAGCCGTGGACTACCGTACTGTGTCTGCTGCTAATATAGACTGGATGATAATGAGATAAAATTAAAATATATATATATATCACACTAGTACTGCAGCCGGACAGGTATATATTATGTAATGACGGACCTGCTGGACACTGTCTGTCAGCACTGCAGACTCCTAAAGTAAGCTACTAGTATCAAGAAGATAGAAAAAAAAAAACCACGGGTAGGTGGTATACAATTATGGATGGACGAGCGACTGCCGACACAGAGGTAGCTACAGCCGTGGACTACCGTACTGTGTCTGCTGCTAATATAGACTGGATGATAATGAGATAAAATGAAAATATATATATATATATCACACTAGTACTGCAGCCGGACAGGTATATATTATGTAATGACGGACCTGCTGGACACTGTCTGTCAGACTCAGCACTGCAGACTCCTAAAGTAAGCTACTAGTATCAAGAAGATAGAAAAAAAAAAAACCACGGGTAGGTGGTATACAATTATGGATGGACGAGCGACTGCCGACACAGAGGTAGCTACAGCCGTGGACTACCGTACTGTGTCTGCTGCTAATATAGACTGGATGATAATGAGATAAAATTAAAATATATATATATATCACACTAGTACTGCAGCCGGACAGGTATATATTATGTAATGACGGACCTGCTGGACACTGTCTGTCAGACTCAGCACTGCAGACTCCTAAAGTAAGCTACTAGTATCAAGAAGATAGGAAAAAAAAACCACGGGTAGGTGGTATACAATTATGGATGGACGAGCGACTGCCGACACAGAGGTAGCTACAGCCGTGGACTACCGTACTGTGTCTGCTGCTAATATAGACTGGATGATAATGAGATAAAATTAAAATATATATATATATATCACACTAGTACTGCAGCCGGACAGGTATATATTATGTAATGACGGACCTGCTGGACACTGTCTGCAGAATGCGTTTATAAAAACACCACACGACGAGTGTTTAACTTTTTCAGGCAGACAATCACAATATACTGGTGGTCAGCAGACAATCACAATACTGGTGGTCAGTGGTCACTGGTCAGTCACACTGGCAGTGGCACTCTGGCAGCAAAAGTGTGCACTGTACTTAAAATATGTACTCCTGCTATAACTGCTCCCCAGTCTCCCCCACAATTAAGCTGTGTGAGCAGTGAGCACTCAGCAGTCAGATAATGATATACAGTATATGATGCAGCACACTGGGCTGAGCACAGATATGGTATGTGTGACTGTGTCACACTGTGTATCGTTTTTTTTCAGGCAGAGAACGGATTAATTAAACTGGTGGCACTGGTCACTGGTCACACTATCAGCAGCAAGTAGTACTCCTCCTATATGCTCCCCAAAATTTGTGTATCTCTCTAGTACTCTAGTCACTCTAAACGGAGAGGACGCCAGCCACGTCCTCTCCCTATCAATCTCAATGCACGTGTGAAAATGGCGGCGACGCGCGGCTCCTTATATAGAATCCGAGTCTCGCGATAGAATCCGAGCCTCGCGAGAATCCGACAGCGGGATGATGACGTTCGGGCGCGCTCGGGTTAACCGAGCAAGGCGGGAAGATCCGAGTCGCTCGGCCCCGTGTAAAAAAACCCTGAAGTTCGGGCGGGTTCGGATTCCGAGGAACCGAACCCGCTCATCTCTAATATTTTTTAATGTGAACGCGGCCGAATCTTGTATTTGCGGTCGTATTTTGGTTGATTTTTACGGATTCGTAAATTAATTTTTCACGGCAGTGTTTTTGACCCTTCCCGGCCACGTTATTTTCTAACTTTCGTTTTCGTCACTCGTCCATGATTGGTTGTGTTTGTCATGGAGGAGTGTCTGTGCTCATTAGTATAAAAACGCCCCCAACCAGCCGTACCTCGTGGGTTTAGCTAGTGGAGAGGTGAGAGGAAGTTGGTGTTTTGGAGTTGGTGATTTGTTGGTCGGTTTTGGAGTTTTCTTGCGATTGTTGAGTGCTTTATTGTGTGTGTAAGTAGTCTTGTGATAATTGTTGTGTAGTCTTTAAAGTTTGTGTCATTTTTAGTGTTTGTGCATTTTAGTTACAGTCTATTGTCATTGTTTGTGAGTGTGTGTGTGTGTGTGTGTGTGTGTGTGTGTGTGTGTGTGTGTGTGTGTGTGGTTGGTATGTTGTGTGTAGTGGTAGTGGAGGAGTGTGTTTTGTGTTTTTTTTTATTAGTGTTATTTGTTGTTTGTCATTATTATGTCCCAGTCAGAGGTGAGTGAGAGGGAGGAGGTGAGTGAGAGGAAGGAGGTGAGTGAGGTGGAGGAGGTGAGTGAGGGGGAGGAGGTTAGTGAGGTGGAGGATGGTGAGGTTGCTGCTGTGGTCTCGAGTGATAGTGACAGTGATGGTGGTGTTGCTCCGCAGCCACACACCACTACCAAGATGGGCAGAAATGTTAAATTTAGCTATGCGGAAAATATGGCTTTGGTGCATGAGTTGATGCGCCATCATCGCCAGCTGTTTGGGCGTGATGCGGCCAAGGTGCCTTCACGCAGGAAAACTGTTCTGTGGGGGAAGGTAGTAGCGGCAGTAAACAGTGAGGGTGTGGTGATGAGGACCGAGGACACGTGTCGGAAGAGATTCTACGACATCAAGAGCCATGTCAAGGCAAAGATGGCAAAGGAGGCTAAGTCAGCCAGGCAAACAGGGGGTGGCCATCCCTTCATAGCGTCTTATCGGGAGTTGGAGGAACCTGTATGGACCCTTATTCCGCATGAAGTTGTTGGTGCGACTAATGTGCGGGATTCGGATTGTCCTAGGCATGATGGTGAGTGTTTTTTTTTTAAATGTGTTATATCTGCATATGTGTTTGTGCCTAGTTAGTATTTTTTAAATGTTATTGTATTGTTAATATATTTTTATGTTATAAATTGATTAGCTATTTGTGTTTGTTTTTTAATGATTTTGTGTTTGTATAGTGAGGTGTTAGGTAGTTATGGTTTTTTGTATAGTATTTTTTTGCTTGGTTCATTTTGTAAGTTGTAAATTACTGCATAGATGGCTTTATTTGTTAAGGGACATTAGTTACGTGTGAGTCAAGTGTTGTTTAGAATGTAATTTTTGTTTTGTTTTTTATTTGTTTAATGTATGTTGTATTTTACTTGTCTTTGTGGGTATTATGTTAGTGTAGATGGCTAAGTATTGTATGTTTAGTTTATATTCACTTTGCAACTTTTTTCGTATTAAAAATTTAAATGACATATTTTCAGATTAATGTAATACTCAAAAATATATGGTAATACATGGGTGTATATTCAGCTGTTGGCCATGGAAAATTAGACTACTTGGCTATGTTTTTGTCTTTGGAAATGGAACCTCATTAGCCTTTTCACAAACAATGAAGCAACCCATTTTTAAATAATTTATTGCTAGAAAGTGTACTCATAATGGTAATCATATCGCCACATCACTAAATGTTGCTGCTTACAAAAGTACACACTGTAATTAATGGTCATAAACACCAACTTAACATTTTTACAGTACGAAAGCAAGCCACCACTTCCAGAACACAAGCAACACTGTCAAGAGCTGTGGATGCTGGCGATACAGGTAACGCAAAATTGACACCAGTTAATGTGCCCACAACAAAATTTACAAACAATCTAATGTTTGCATTAATCCACAGGAACTTCAACATCGCATCACAGTCCACAAAGACGTGCTTCATAGGGGTTTGGCAGCCACACGAATAGGCCTACCAAGAGACATCGTCCTGATGTCGCACCAACACCAGCATTAAGCCCACCCCCACGTCGTATTTCAACTGTGTTGCCTCAGCCACCAGAACACATTTTGGAGAGTCCTCAATCACCGGAACCACATTCCCCTCAGCTGTCTGATGAGTAAACACAAACAAAAATTAAAAATGACATACTTACACATTGTTTTTGCACACAAAATACACATCAGCAAAAAAAAAAAAAAAAATCCTAGTACTTATCCACAGCAGCAAGCACATGGCTTGCAAAATAAAAAGGACCCAATCTCCACTATACAAGTTGCGCAAATTTAGAGTGTTCTCTTGCGCCTTACAGTAGTATTATGTTGTAATTATTTAATTGAATAGGATAAAATTGTGCTTCAGGTACATTCTCACCCTTTCACAATGGTGAAAGTAGTCATATTGTCATTTATTGTTTGATATTGTAATGCAAGTACGATATGGCGGATGACAAATCACTTTTATTCATGGGGTAAACTTTGTACCTCTTTGTGTTTGTTTCGTAAGTATGGGTTTTGTCAAACATGTGTCCACTTTTGTTTTGATGTAAATTTTTTCTTCATACAAACCTACATAATTGGCCTTTTTGATTGTGTATACGAGTCTTGGTGAACATTCTAATTTTCATTTGAAAATTGTTTGACAAACAAGTCTAGAAAGTTAAACTAAATAATAAAACCAACATAAGTAAAAAAGATCCTCAAATGTTGTCCCCTTAAACCCCATACAGAACCAGACATCATGCCCCCGGAAGCCCAGCAGGAATCTGAACATCAGGAAACATACACCATCCATCTGCAAGCAATAGACGTTAACCAACCTACCACTCTTCAGGAAAGTACCCCGCCACCCCAAATGTCACCACACCCACAATTGAGACAACCCCCCCGCAACAACCTGACCCATCATTTTGGGTAACATGGAACCAACAACAGGCACAGAATATTGATTGCCTACGCACACACACCTAATACCTAGCCAGTTTGCCCCATCATCTACCGAGACTGTGTAGAAACACAAGCAGGCTCAATGTCCAGCTATGCAGAGTCGCAAACAGTATGGAGCAGATGAGAGCAGATAACAGCCAACTTATTGTCACCTTACAGCGCATAATGGATGAGCAACACCGCCATCAACAAGCCCTCATTCAGTTAATTCGAAATAATCAAATTATATCAGAAACCATGTCCAGCATCATAGACAACAACACAACAGCCACAACACAACTTACCACAACACTGGCTAACCTCAGTCAAAATATTAATTTGTTGGCACAACACCAACAAGGTTCCAGCTCAGGGACCAACACACCTACACAGACCCCAATTTCATCACCAGTTCGAAGATCAAGCCGAACCCGCTCCACTGTCCAAACCAAACCCACATCAGCCACCAAAGAACAGCCTAAGAAATAACCAACCCTGCAGCTGGAGACACATTGTTCACAATCCTAGGCCTACAAAATAGCACTTATTTGAAAAGAAAACAAATGTTGTACAGTAATAAATGTGAGAAATGATTGATGTGAAAGTGCTATGTGAAAAGAACTGTCAGTGTAACAGGATAATTCATTGAGTTATCACTCACATATGTTAGGACTATTCTAGCATCATTACTAACATGAAGGTTTTCCACATCACAGGCATAATTATGGGGGTAATTCCAAGTTGATCGCAGCAGGAAATTTTTTAGCAGTTGGGCAAAACCATGTGCACTGCAGGGGGGCAGATATAACATTTGCAGAGAGAGTTAGATTTGGGTGGGTTATTTTGTTTCTGTGCAGGGTAAATACTGGCTGCTTTACTTTTACACTGCAATTTAGATTGCAGATTTAACTCACCACACCCAAATCTATCTCTCTTTGCACATATTATATCTTCCTCCCCTGCAGTGCACATGGTTTTGCCCAACTGCTAAAAAATTTCCTGCTGCGATCAACTTGGAATTACCCCCTATGTTCAATCAATTTTGTAAGGTTGTTCTTAGGCAATGTATGTTTGGCTAATTGGCACACATTACTCAATGGGGGTGATTCCGAGTTGTTCGTTCGCTAGATGCTTTTAGCAGCATTGCACACTCTAAGCCGCCGCCCTCTGGGAGTGTATATTAGCTTAGCAGAATTGCGAACGAAAGATTTGCAGAATAGTTAAAAGAAATTTCTTAGCAGTTTCTGAGTAGCTCCAGACCTACTCACAAATAGCGATCAGCTCAGGCCGTTTCGTTCCTGGTTTGTCATCACACACACGCCCAGCGTCCGGCCAGCCACTATCCCGTTTCTCCAGACACTCCCGCGTTTTTCCCTGGCACGCCTCTGTTTTTCCGCACACTCACAGAAAACGCCCAGTTTCCGCCCAGAAACACCCACTTCCTGTCAATCACACTACGATCACTTCAATGATGAAAAATCTTAATTCGGGCGTGAGTAAATCTACTAAATTTTGTGGTAAAATACTAACCGCATGCGCACTGCGTACCATGCGCATGCACATTTTTGCCTTAATCGCTCCGTTGTGAAAATCAGCAACGAGCGAACAACTCGGTATGACCACCAATGTCCATTATGTTGTGGTAATGAGGTTAAATATTTCAAACACAACTTTAGAAGAAAGTCTACACAAAACAAACACAAACAATAGGGTAAAAAAAAATGGTTGTTAGGGCATACTAATTTATTATATAGTATTGTGGCAAACATTACCTTAGAATTGGAAAAACACACTTTTTACATTCTAAACACATAATTACTAACAAAAATCTATATACAAATAGCTAAGTAACTGATACCCAACAGTTAGACATAAACACATATAAAGCAAATTAACAACACTCAGCTGACTAGCTCGAGAGGCAGCAAGAGCCACATTACTACAGAAAATACATTGGTGTGCCTTAATTGTTCATATACAAAGCACACAGGCAAATTTACTTACCGCTAAAATGTGCCAAAATCAGGTCTTGCCTTACCTGCCTCCCTATATCTGTACTCACAGTGTCACCAGATGTTTCTAACTCCTCTGCTTGCTGACTGTTTTCTTCATCATCATCATGTGGTAGATGTTGCTGCAAACACATGTTATGAAGAAAACAGCA
Source organism: Pseudophryne corroboree (assembly GCF_028390025.1). Taxonomy (NCBI): domain Eukaryota; kingdom Metazoa; phylum Chordata; class Amphibia; order Anura; family Myobatrachidae; genus Pseudophryne; species Pseudophryne corroboree. The sequence goes on along the minus strand of NC_086453.1, from coordinate 77,128,475 downwards.
GCAGAACACAATCCTAGTCACCTTTAAGGGACTATACAACAAAAGCCCGGCAGACTTATCCAGACACCGAAACCTTGATTTCAGTACACCAAAAACATCGTTCTATCACATTCCGCGTAGACTTATGTGCATGATTGTAATTGTGTTCAGCAGGGGAATCAGGGACGGACAATGGAGTCAGAAGCCAAGAGTAGCAGCCATAACCCCCATCACCTGAAAAACAGAGATTGGCAACATTGAAAAATATTGATGCACAAACACAGTGCTGACATAATGTGCAGGTTGAGGTAAACACAACATTTAAAAAAAATACTTGGTACATACCCAGCAGCCAGCCGTCCGGCATTTCTCCAGCCTCAAATTTATCAAAGAGGGATGGCTGACTGAGGATGAAGGAGTCATGGCAGCCACCAGGGTAACCCGCAACAACACTCATAATTTTGAGATTTGCATCACAAACCACATGGACATTAGTGGATTGGCCAAGATGTCTATTTATATAAATATATTGCCTGCCCCTAGGTGGTCTCAGCTCAACGTGTGTGCAATCTATGGCACCCAGCACATTTGGCATGCCAGCAAGCTCATAGAAAGCTACCCTGACTGCATGCCACTGAGACTCCTGGGTAGAGAAGCAGATAGAGGCATCTATGTGGGGTTCCAATCCATCCAAAACCTGAGTGTACATTTAAAAATATAAGGTGAGTGTCTTAAGCACTTTGTTCAAATATACTGTATAAATTCACATTACACAATACAAAAATGGGGCATAGAGGAGTATGTATGGTTTGCCTCACCTGATTTAAATATTTTGAAAAGGTGGGCTGTGAGATTCCTATTACATCGCCTGTCACAGCCTGAAAGCTGCCAGTAGCCATAAAGTGCAACACAGCCAGGAGTTTGTGCAGGCCTGAGACAGAGCGAGAGCGTGCTGTCTCAGGGTCTAGGTCCAGTTTGACTAGGTCATACATACGGAAAATGTTGTTCCTATTTAGCCGGCACATCTGTATGACCTGTTCATCGGCCAATGCGTTTAAGTTTAAACGCCCCCTAAAAAACGAGGCCTGCACAGCCTCTGCGGCACCTGTACAACCTGCTGACCATGTTCAGTTTCCTGGCCCTGGTTTCTTGTAGCCTCATGGAGCTGTCTCAGGAATCCCACAGCAAAACCAAATTCACTGCTACACACGGCAGCAGCCATTTCAGAGTGATTGATTTGACAAATGTGCTGGCCCACCTTTTAAAGGGCCAAAAATGCAGGTGTGATTAATGATGAAGTTGGAACACATGTAAACATGCTTCTCAAAAGCAGGTCTACTTTTTTTTGTGTTTTTTTTTAAGAATTGTATATTTTTACGACCGCAAATGCACTTTCACGGTGGAAATTACAAATACGAATGAATAGCAAATGACCGAGTTCTATACCTAAACAGCCGTGTTTGACCGATGGTGTATTCATTCGAATTTGTGAACTTGGGCCGCCCAAAAAATATGAATGCCCTCATCACGCCCGAGATTTGAGTTTAGTAAATTCCCGAGATGACACTTTGAAGAAAAAACACCAAATCGGTCAAAATCTGGAGCTTAGTAAATATACCCCATAGTATATGATAATAGTTTTATGTAGTATACTAACAGTAATGACTATGATATTATGTGACGTAACAGAGTGTTATTATTAAACTGTACCTGTTGCTGCATTCAAATTGTGCTAGCATGGTAACCACAAGCACAGACGTATTAATATTTTTTATAAATCTATTTGTCCAGCTCACACTTCTGTGCCATATCCCATTGTTACCTATGAGATTGTCAAAATAAGTTCTGTGACTGTGACTGAAATGACTGGTTGGTTTGGGCCCCCACCAAAAAAGAAGCAATCAATCTCTCCTTGCACAAACTGGCTCTACAGAGGCAAGATGTCCACCCCCTCCTCATCATCCAATTCCTCACCCCTTTCACTGTGTACATCCCCCTCCTCACAGATTATTAATTCGTCCCCACTGGAATCCACCATATCAGGTCCCTGTGTACTTTCTGGAGGCAATTGCTGCTGGTGAATGTCTCCACGGAGGAATTGACTATAATTCCTTTTGATGAACATCATCTTCTCCACATTTTCTGGAAGTGAACTCGTACGCCGATTGCTGACAAGGTGAGCGGCTGCACTAAACACTCTTTCGGAGTACACACTGGAGGTACAACTTAGGTAAAATAAAGCCAGTTTCTACAAGGGCCTCCAAATTGCCTCTTTTTCCTGCCAGTATACGTACGGACTGTCTGACGTGCCTACTTGGATGCGGTCACCATTCTTTCAATGGTGACAGAATCATATGCAGTGACAGTAGACGACATGTTAGTAATCGTTGGCAGGTCCTTCAGTCCAGACCAGATGTCAGCACTCACTCCAGACTGCCCTGCATCACCGCCAGCGGGTGGGCTCGGAATTCTTAGCCTTTTCCTCGCTGCCCCAGTTGCGGGAGAATGTGAAGGAGGAGCTGTTGACGGGTCACGTTCCGCTTGACTTGACAATTTTCTCACCAGCAGGTCTTTGAACCTCTGCAGACTTGTGTCTGCCGGAAAGAGAGATACAACGTAGGTTTTAAATCTAGGATCGAGCACGGTGGCCAAAATGTAGTGCTCTGATTTCAACAGATTGACCACCCGTGAATCCTGGTTAAGCGAATTAAGGGCTCGATCCACAAGTCCCACATGCCTAGCAGAATCGCTCTGTTTTAGCTCCTCCTTCAATGTCTCCAGCTTCTTCTGCAAAAGCCTGATGAGGGGAATGACCTGACTCAGGCTGGCAGTGTCTGAACTGACTTCACGTGTGGCAAGTTCAAGCGGTTGCAGAACCTTGCACAACGTTGAAATCATTCTCCACTGCGCTTGAGTCAGGTGCATTCCCCCTCCTTTGCCTATATCGTAGGCAGATGTATAGGCTTGAATGGCCTTTTGCTGCTCCTCCATCCTCTGAAGCATATAGAGGGTTGAATTCCACCTCGTTACCACCTCTTGCTTCAGATGATGGCAGGGCAGGTTCAGGATTGTTTGCTGGTGCTCCAGTCTTCGGCACACGGTGGCTGAATGCCGAAAGTGGCCCGCAATTCTTCGGGCCACCGACAGCATCTCTTGCACACCCCTGTCGTTTTTTAAATAATTCTGCACCACCAAATTCAATGTACCGGTATGTGCAAAACATGGGACGTGCTGGAATTTGCCCAGATGTAATGCACGCACAATATTGGTGGCGTTGTCCGATGTCACAAATCCCCAGGAGAGTCCAATTGGGGTAAGCCATTCTGCGATGATGTTCCTCAGTTTCCGTAAGAGGTTGTCAGCTGTGTGCCTCTTATGGAAAGCGGAGATACAAAGCGTAGCCTGCCTAGGAACGAGTTGGCGTTTGCGAGATGCTGCTACTGGTGCCGCCGCTGCTGTTCTTGCTGCGGGAGGCAATACATCTACCCAGTGGGCTGTCACAGTCATATAGTCCTGAGTCTGCCCTGCTCCACTTGTCCACATGTCCGTGGTAAAGTGGACATTGGGTACAACTGCATTTTTTAGGACACTGGTGAGTCTTTTTCTGAGGTCTGTGTACATTTTCGGTATCGCCTGCCTAGAGAAATGGAACCTAGATGGTATTTGGTACCGGGGACACAGTACCTCAATCAAGTCTGTAGTTGCCTGTGAATTAACGGTGGATACCGGAAACACGTTTCTCACCACCCAGGCTGCCAAGGCCTGAGTTATCCGCTTTGCAACAGGATGACTGCTGTGATATTTCATCTTCCTCGCAAAGGACTGTTGGACAGTCAATTGCTTACTGGAAGTAGTACAAGTGGTCTTCCGACTTCCCCTCTGGGATGACGATCAACTCCCAGCAGCAACAACAGCAGCGCCAGCAGCAGTAGGCGTTACACTCAAGGATGCATCGGAGGAATCCCAGGCAGGAGAGGACTCATCAGACTTGACAGTGACATGGCCTGCAGGACTATTGGCTTTCCTGTGTAAGGAGGAAATTGACACTGAGGGAGTTGGTGGTGTGGTTTGCAGGAGCTTGGTTACAAGAGGAAGGGATTTAGTGGTCAGTGGACTGATTCCGCTGTCATCCAAAGTTTTTGAACTTGTCACTGACTTCTAATGAATGCGGTCCAGGTGACGTATAAGGGAGGATGTTCCTAGGTGGTTAACTTCCTTACCCCTACTTATTACAGCTTGACAAAGGAAACATACGGCTTGACACCAGTTGTCCGCATTTCTGTTGAAATAATTCCACACCGAAGAGGTGATTTTTTTTGTATTTTGTCCAGGCATGTCAATGGCCATATTCGTCCCACGGACAACAGATGTCTCCCCGGGTGCCTTACTTAAACAAACCACCTCACCATCAGAATCCTCCTTGTCAATTTCCCTCCCAGCACCAGCAACACCCATATCCTCATCCTGGTGTACTTCAACAGTGACATCTTCAATTTGACTATCAGGAACTGGACTGCGGGTGCTCCTTCCAGCACTTGCAGGGGGCGTGCAAATGGTGAAAGGCACAACCTCTTCCCGTCCAGTGTTGGGAAGGTCAGGCATCGCAACCGACACAATTGGACTCTCCTTGGGGATTTGTGATTTAGAAGAATGCACAGTTCTTTGCTGTGCTTTTGCCATCTTAACTCTTTTAAGTTTTCTAGCAGGAGGATGAGTGCTTCCATCCTCAGGTGAAGCTGAACCACTAGCCTTGAACATAGGCCAGGGCCTCAGCCGTTCCTTTCCACTCCGTGTCGTAAATGGCACATTGGCAAGTTTACGCTTCTCCTCAGACGATTTTGATTTAGATTTTTGGGTCATTTTACTGAGCTTTATTTTTTTGGATTTTACATGCTCTCTACTATGACATTTTGCATCGGCCTTGGCAGACGACGTTGATGGCATTTCATCGTCTCGGCCATGACTAGTCGCAGCAGCTTCAGCACGAGGTGGAAGTGGATCTTGATCTTTCCCTATTTTACCCTCCACATTTTTGTTCTCCATTTTTTAATGTGTGGAATTATATGCCAGTATCAATAGCAATGGCCTACTACTATATATACTGCGCACAACTGAAATGCACCACAGGTATGGATGGATAGTATACTTGATGACACAGAGGTAGGTAGAGCAGTGGCCTACTGTACCGTACTGCTATATATTATATACTGGTGGTCAGCAAACTGTGCAAAACTGAAATGCACCACAGGTATGGATGGATAGTATAATTGACGACACAGGGATAGGTAGAGCAGTGGCCTTCTGTACCGTACTGCTATGTATTATATACTGGTGGTCAGCAAAATTATGCACTGTACTCCTACTATATACTACAATGCAGCACAGATATGGAGCGTTTTTCAGGCAGAGAACGTATAATACTGGTGGTCACTGGTCAGCAAAACTCTGCTCTGTACTCCTCCTATATAATACTGGTGGTCCCCAGTCCCCACAATAAAGCAGTGTGAGCACAGATATATGCAGCACACTGAGCACAGATATGGAGCGTTTTTCAGGCAGAGAACGTATAATACTGGTGGTCACTGGTCAGCAAAACTCTGCACTGTACTCCTCCTATATAATACTGGTGGTCCCCAGTCCCCACAATAAAGCAGTGTGAGCACATATATATGCAGCACACTGAGCACAGATATGGAGCGTTTTTCAGGCAGAGAACGTATAATACTGTTGGTTACTGGTCAGCAAAACTCTGCACTGTACTCCTCCTATATAATACTGGTGGTCCCCAGTCCCCACAATAAAGCAGTGTGAGCACAGATATATGCAGCACACTGAGCACAGATATGGAGCGTTTTTCAGGCAGAGAACGTATAATACTGGTGGTCACTGGTCAGCAAAACTCTGCACTGTACTCCTCCTATATAATACTGGTTGTCCCGAGTCCCCACAATAAAGCAGTGTCAGCACAGATATATGCAGCACACTGAGCACAGATATGGAGCGTTTTTCAGGCAGAGAACGTATAATACTGGTGGTCACTGGTCAGCAAAACTCTGCAATGTACTCCTCCTATATAATACTGGTGGTCCCCAGTCCCCACAATAAAGCAGTGTGAGCACAGATATATGCAGCACACTGAGCACAGATATGGAGCGTTTTTCAGGCAGAGAACGTATAATACTGGTGGTCACTGGTTAGCAAAACTCTGCACTGTACTCCTCCTATATAATACTGCTGGTCCCCAGTCCCCACAATAAAGCAGTGAGCACAGATATTTACAGCCACCTGAATAAAACTGAGAGGACGCCAGCCACGTCCTCTCACTATCATTTCCAATGCACGAGTGAAAAATGGCGGCGATGTGCGGCTCCTTATAGAATACGAATCTCGCGAGAATCCGACCACGGGATGATGACGTTCGGGCGCGCTCGGGTTAACCGAGCAAGGCGGGAGGATCCGAGTCTGCCTCGGACTCGTGTAAAAAGGGTGAAGTTCGGGGGGGTTCGGATTCCGACGAACCGAACCCGCTCATCACTAGTGCTGTGTAATCTTAATCACTGTGTAGGAGATTGAGGAGAGACTTACAGTTTACCTGCTCCAAATGCTGTTCTAGTGTCCTGCTCCACTACCTGCATCCAGAATACACCGACTATATATATATATATATATATATATATTATATATATTTGTATACTTACGTATAAATATATATATATGTATATATATATATATATATATATATATATATACTTACATATACAGTATATGTACTATCTTAGATAAACGATCACTTCAGACTACAGTCCCCACTGTTCTTTATAGTGACTGCAGTCTGCTCCAATTTACCAAGCTTAGCTTCTGGGAGCTTCTGCTTGGTCCCTGTAGAGGTGTAATAACTGGAGAAGGTTCTTCTGATCCATCCCTGACAGCCTCCATGCTTTCCTGGCCATTTTCTGAAAGCTTATACAGTGCACGCACATCTCCAGAAAGCTATCACTGTACGGCCAGCCTGTTTACTGGGACAGGCTCCTGTCAGAGCAGGGGGATTATTGATATAAAAAGGAATGACAAGTTATATTTTATGCCTGCGATATATGGAGCAAAAAGGAATGTTAGGTAATGAGGCCTTCCCCAAGAAAATTAAAAATACAATAAAAGTATGTTTATTTTGGTTATTTCCATGTGCTGACTGAAAATATTTCAGTGCAAAATAGTTTATGCTGTGCATACTGTACATCAGGTGTGTCTCCTTGTTACTTCACGTGGCTGTCTGCTGGGGGTTCTGTCAGGAGGGGGAGACAGGCAGGACCTACAGTACAGCGCACTTGCATGGCAATGAGGATTGTCATTACTGTATATTCCCTTCCCTCCTCTGTGCTGCTCAATATTATTAATATACTGTAATTAAATAATTGCAGCTCCTTTGTACATAGTAGGATAGAATAAGCTCATTATAATTTTCACAGGTGTACTACGTTATACCAACAGTCGGGATCCCGGCGCCCAGCATACCGGCGCTGGGATCCCGAGCGCCACGCTACGTGCACCACGCTATTTATTATCCCTCCAGGGGTGTTGTGGACACCCCAAAAGGGAGAATAGTTGTCGGTATGCCGACTGTCGGGATTCCGGCGCCGGTATGCTGAGCCAGCATATCGAATGCCTCCCAATGTTCACCTCAGTGTCCACTTGTGGTGCCTTACTGCTGTGCAAGTTAGCTGTTTCTGGAAAAATGGTATAATGGTGCAAATGGTACTATCCTCACTTATAATCATGTGGGTGGTTTAAGGTGAACTGTATGACCGCCATGCCATTTGCATAATCACTGCATTTCCACACCCTTTCCATGTACCTAACATAGGGGGTCATTCCGAGTTGGTCGCTCGTTGCCGATTTTCGCAACGGAGCGATTAAGGCAAAAATGCGCATGCGCATGGTTCGCAGTGCGCATGCGGTTAGTATTTTACCACAAAACTTAGTAGATTTACTCTTTGTGTTCACTGTTGTGCATTATTATTTATGCTTTGTGTTATGTTGCTTCTTGTACAGCACTGTGTACACCTTGTGGCACCTAACAAATGACAATAATAATAAAAGGTAATCACCCTTCTTCCAATAATCCCGGAGCTTCCCAGACATTTCAATACAGTATATAACAATGTATTTGAAATGTTAGTACATTTACTCACTGCACCCACACTATTCACCCACATTTATAAGAATGTATTTTCTTCCTTCCATGTTGACGCACGTTGATACTCCCTGTCCATTACATTTAATCCTGTTTTCTTATACTCCCGTCAGTCCAGTTCCCATGGATTTCCCCCTCTTACCTTTCTCTTAGCACATTAAGTGGTTGCACACTAAGTAATGTTTGCATGACTTCTTAAAAATAACGGTGCATTGTCTTGTTTCCTGCAGAGAGTTATGCAAGACCAGACAAGTGTATGACTCAGCTCAGCCCTGATGTGAGATCAGAACAGCTACTGTAAGGTGCTGTATGGTATATCTAAGGATGGAACTGTCTGCATTCTCTAAGAAACCTGCAGCCTGTGTACTGTATAAGTGGGGCTTCACATGAAGAAAACTGTATGCATACCTATATGTGTAATTATTATGTCACAACTTCTAGGTAATACTACTGTGAGGTATATTATGGCATTGGATATATGATCCCGGCGGTCATCATACCGACGCTAGGATGCCGGCTGCCCGAATGCTGGGAGTGGGGCGGGCGCAACGAAGCCCCTTGTGGGCTCGCTACGCTCGCCACTGGTTCTACTCCCATTCTATTGGTGTTGTGGACACCCACGAGTGGGAATAACCTTTGGCCTGCTGCCATCATTCTGGTGGTCGGGATCCCGGTGTCGGTATGCTGACCGCCGTGATCCCGACTGCCGGGATCATAACTACATCCCATATTAAATTATTACTGCTGTGTATATTATAGGCATTATTACAGCTGCGGTTATTACGTTGCACTTCTTTTGCTGTACATTACCACTATAGGACTTGTTATTAGGCAATACTATTGTGATCATTTTAATGGGCAGTACTGCTGGTCACTAATAATGGTGGGCATAATATATTTATATTTTCTTTCTATGCTGAGCAAATGGACACAATTGTCCATCTTGTCTATAACAAGGAGCGTTCCTGCATTCCTCAAGAGAAAAGCAAATTCTCTGTTTAGCTCCAGAATGCTTCGCATTCTGGCAATATAGCATCCCCCCGTAGTCTCTATGGTGGATGTGGCTGCCAGCGGGAATGGGGGGATACTTAAATTTTGCAAATGACCCCCAAAAACATGTTTTCGGGGGTTAAGCTGCAAATATACAATGACAAATGGCCCTTACACTTCTGTAAATTACATTTACTGTATCGTCTATGTCAAAACAGCTCCTGGAAACAGATATCCACTTTCAGCTTCATGCCTCACTGGCGTCACTAATTCCTAGTCAATTGATGGCGCTAAATATTGGATCCGTCTATGAACAGGCTGTTCCTATTTTTATAGAACAAAGCCTTATAGTAGCTTTGCTAGAATTGCATCGAGTGGCAGCTCCAGGTGTGAGGCTGCAGCACAGTCCAAAATTCAAATAGGGGAGTCACACCAACTGTGGCTGGTGATGTTTGGCAGTGTTCGGGGGGATGCAGTTGGTGTGGTTTCCCTATTGGAATTTTGGACTGTGCTGCGGCCACACCCCTGGAGCCGCCACTGAAAATGCAGGAGATTTAGGGGTAAATTTACTAAAGCTTCTAAAAATGAAAAGAGATGATGTTGCTCATAGCAACCAATCAGATTCTGTCTGTCATTTCTCTATTGCATCTTAGAAAATAATTGAATCTGATTGGTTGCTATGGGCAAACAGTGGTCACAGCTCAATCATTCTGGTTGTAATTGTATCAGGTGCTAGAAAAGGGGAGGGGTCAGAGCAAACAGCAGATAGAGAGGGGGGTGCTCCCCCCATCCTCTCTGGTATCCCCCAGCACACTGACTATTTCCTGTAACAATGCTTGAACCTGTCTGGTAATAGAATTTCACAGTTGCTATGGGCAACATCACCTATTTTAATTTTTAAAAGCTTTATTAAATTTAAAGTGGCATGCATTCAGTTCACAGCTACACTTATGACGGAAGTGTAACTTGCTAGTACTGGGGCATTCCCATGTAGGCAAAGGCCAATGAGGGCATTTCAATGCAACAGAGAGTGAAACGTAAGCAGGGCCGTCTTTTCATATGGGCTCAATGGGCTCTTGCCCAAGGGCCCCAGGAGTCTAAGGGCCCTAGCCTATAGCTGAGGGTCCCCTTTTTTCAGGGGTACCAGGTTTTTGAAAATCGTCCCTTGGGAACTGGAGATATCTCACTTCTAAGCAGTGGTCCCCACCCGAGCCTGCTAAGTGCTCTTCCCAGCCAGATATCTCAGGTTCTGTCTGACCTAGAGTTTTCCTGAGGGTACATACCACAAGCTGGAACTCTGTGGATTACTTTGGTTCCTGAACTATGATCCCCAAGTCTCCATTACCTCCTGAAAGGTGGGACTCTCTAGTTTGTTATACCCTGGTAGTCATGTACCCGGGCCCCTTTATTCGGCCCAATGCCCCCTTCTACAGTTTAGTGTTCTCTCTCCCGACCTATCTCCCACCATCTGTGCAGTAAAGGAGTAATTTGGAAAAATTACTGCTCCAGGTCCTACATGCTGAGCAGAAGATAGAACACCCCCTACTGCTCGCAGGACATCAAACCTGCCACTGATAGCACCCCCCACCCCTACTGCTGGAGGATGGGTAGGGGCCCCAGTGCATTGCTTTGCCCAGGGCCTACACTGCTGTTAAGATGGCCCTGAACGTAAGTGTATAGTTGCCTGTTTACATGTGTATCAGCTTCACCTAGTATAGGGTAGATGCAAGTGCGCACTGATGATAATGGCGTGTGCGGGCGAATGAGTATCTCTGTCTGTGCATGTAGTTGGGGGCACACACACTCCATTTCCATTTATCAGGCCCTAAGGGGTATAGTTACTAAGGTGTGTGTTTTTTTTTAGAAATGGAGATGTTGCCCAAAGCAACCAATCACATTCTAGCTATTATCTTTTAGAAGCAGCTAGATAAGTGTTAAATGGAATGTGAGTGGTCGCTTTGGGCAACATCTCCACCTTCAAAAAACTCACACCTTAGTAAATATACCCCTAAGTCTTTTCTCAGTGTGTTATCTCTTTAAACTGCATGTTGTAGGTTAAAGCCGGTTTGCCCAATCCTGAGTGAACATGATGTGCATAAATCTCAGATTTATCTTTTCAAAACTTCTGTCCTGTTTGGCTGCATTTCAATCCCCCTTTTGTGAAAACCCTCTTTAACTCTTGCACACAGAGAAGGCGCTGAACCCAGCAATCAGATGGATGATGGATGGCACCTGACTCACTATCATCGAGTACCAGTGCCATATATCTTTGTAGTGAGAGGGTTAAGACTAGGGGATACTTGACATTCCTTCAAAGTAAAACCTGTTGCACGGCCCTTCCCTGTGTGTATCTCGAGCCAATGTGAGTGCACGGAAGGTGTGGGTGACAGACAGGTAAGGGGGTAGAGCTTCTCCTCTAACAGAAGCCTCTCTGAGGATGAAGGTGGTCACGGTTTTCCTGCTATCCGCAGCCCTGCTGGCCCTGTGCTACTGCTGGACCGCTCATGGCCATAAGAGTGCAGGTAATTCAGTACCTAAAGGTAACAGTCCTGTAGGATAACGTTTTCAAAGTAACATTTTCTTATATTCTGTGTCACAAGCAATGGTCTAAAATGTGCTCCTCAGTGGCCAAGTATAGAGCTACCTCTTTACTATTCCTGATGAATGGGTTCGTTGCTCTTTCACGTATTAAAACTTAGACAAGGGCTACACTAGAGACCTGTGTCTGGGACTGCATGCAACATGTCACATCTGTATTTTTCAATGCGCCTTCAGGGGAACGGTTTGTTTTCTCTATTTTATACCATTCTCTGTTGTAGTTCAACAAATCACATCTCTTATTAAAGTCAGTTTACATAATTCATCAGACACTTGTTGGAAAGTAACAGTCACCAGTGCAGCTGGCTCCATCTGAAAACAGATCACGTCACTTGGTCGCCATTTCTTGCAGAATTAGTGTAGGTTGACCCTTATTCCCTTAGGGTCAAAGCAAATAGAAATTTGAAGTCAAAATGCAGCAAAAAAGGCAAGTAAAGTGCTTGCGTGCATAAAACGGGGCACTGAGACAAGGGACGAGGATGTAATCCTGCCGCTGTACAAATCATTGGTACGTCCGCATCTGAAATATTGTGTTCAATTTTGGGCACCGTATTATAAAATAGATATCGGTGAACTAGAAAGAGTTCAAAGGCGAGCTACTAAATTGATTAAAGGAATAGAGACACTGGAATATGAGGAAAGGCTTACTAGGTTAAATATGTATACACTAGAAAAGAGGCGTCTAAGAGGAGACAATATTAATATCTTCAAATATATAAAGGGTCATTATTTATTATTTATCCATTATTTATATGGTGCCACAAGGGTTCTGCAGCGCCCAATTACAGAGTGCATAAACAAATAACCAAAACAGGAAAACAGCAACTTACAGTTGACAATATAGGACAACTTCAGGATGAATAAACATAGCTACATCAGCAGATGACACTGGAATAAGTATCAGGTGGCAGAAGACTGCTGGATTTGGTGCAGTTGAAGATTATTAAAGTAAGAAAAATGATAAGCACATGAGGGAAGAGGGCCCTGCTCGTGAGAGCTTACATTCTAAAGGGGAGGGGCAGACAGACAAGGGTGACACAGACGGGGTATATAGACAGCGTACAACAGAGGGTCAGGATGAGATTTGGCTGGGTTTGGTGAAGAAGTTGGTCTTGAGAGCCTGTTTGAAGTTTTGTAGAGAGGTGGAGAGTCTGAGGGGGAGAGGTAGGTAATTCCAGAGAAATGGAGCAGCACGTGAAAAATACTGGAGGTAGGAGTGGGAGGAAGTAATCAGTAGTCAGGAGAGGCGGCGTGCATTAGCAGAGCGAAGAGGACGGGTGGGAGTGTAAAGGGAGATAAGGTCAGAGATGTAGATGGGAGAGGAGTGGGTGAGGGCTTTGTAAGTGAATGTGAGAAACTTGAAATGGATTCTGAAAGGGAAGGGGAGCCAGTGAAGGTCTTTGGTGAGGAGAGGTGGACGTAGTGCGTTTGGTGAGGAAAATGAGCCGGGTAGCAACATTGAGGATATTATTACAAGGAGTTAGCAGGGGGATTTGTTTATTAAAAGAACCCTGTATCGGACACGTGGGCACTCGCTGAGGCTAGAGGAGAGAAAACGTAGGAAGCGGTTCTTCACAGTAAGGTCAATAAAGATTTGGAACTCCCTACCGGAGAAGGTAATAATGGCAGACTCTGTAAATGCATTTAAAAACGGATCGGACAAATTTCTAACTGGAAAAAGTATCCAGGTTTATAGCATTTAACATAGTGACATTAATATCTGGGAGTGGTAAGAATCATAGTTGTCAATTGGTACTAAATCATTACTCCAGCAGGTGCATTATAATATGAACAGCTTAACACAGAATACAGGTTGAACCCGATGGGCATTTTGCCTCTTTTCAACCTCACTATGTAACTATGACTAGGATGCCTTTCACTGGGAACCACTGGTGTGGAATATAGATGCCTGCCATTTCCTTGTACTCCAACCCAATTCTCCTTAAACATTATTTGCTTGCAGCCGCTGAATGATAGATTTGTGAGTTCTGTACCTGCATCAGACCTTTTTACTACCGTGTGTAAATAATGTCAGGCATCAGACTACTGGTGCATAAGGGCATATTCCAGTGAATCTAGTTGCATTGCCCACTTCTAATGACTACATTACTGAACATATTTTGCTTCTATCCTTTTGCTCCACGGTGCACACTGATGGCCTGCAGGCTGAGCAGCACTTGAAAAAATAGATTTATACCGTATTTTACTGTCTTTACTTTCTCAGTGAATGAATAAAAAGTTATAAGAGGTGCAGGGATAACAGCCAGTAACAATGCAGCCCAAGTAGTGCCATGACATTGGGTAGTTATCGCCAGCATCTGATTGGCTGCTTGCAGTGACCAATTAGAAGATAGCGATCAAAGCATGAGCAGCACTACTATTGGGGTGGAGTGGTGGGGACAGTGGCACCAGCCAGAGCGTATGACATACAGTTCTACAGGGCCTGCAAGTACTGGTGGCGTATTACTGAGCAGTATTGTTACTGCTGGCAAATCAGTGGGCATTGGGGGTCATTCCGAGTTGATCGCAGCCAGCAACTTTTTGCTGCTGGTGCGATCAACTAATCCCCGCCTATGGGAGAGTGTATTTTAGCTTAGTAGGGCTGTGTTCGCTTGTGCAGCCCTGCTTAGCTAAAAATGTTTTGTGCTGTTGAAGAGTAAGGCTGGATCTACTTACCCTGTGCGACGGATCCAGCAACGTTCCTCTCGGCTTTGACATCAGACATCCGCCCTCCGTTTGTCTGGACACGCCTACATTCGGACAACCACTCCTTGAAAACGGCATCCAACGGTGAGTATCCGCCCCAGAACGCCTCTTTCCTGTCAATCTTCTTGCGATCGGCGCTGCGTCTTCTTTTTTCTCTATGCACGCTGTTGCCCGGCGACATCCCGTTTGCACCGCAACAAAGAACCACTGCGTGCGGACGGGTCGGAATGACCCCCAATATGACTGCAGCCATAATTTTATTGTTCTTTACATGTATTATTGGCCATTCATTTTCCTGCTGGTATATTGCTGAAAACAGTTATACAGTAACTGCTGAGACTTTATTTGGCTTCTTTCTGATAGGCTGATTGTTCGGTGTTGTGTTATAATTTATCTATATATCACATTCAATTGAATTCTGATTGCTAAATTGATCAGTATCTAATCATTAAAGCATTGTCAACTTTCTCTCTCTCCTTAACCTGAGCATGTTTTACAGTTACAGAAACAGGACAGAGAGAATGTTTCATGGTTGCTACCCTGATACCTGGCACTGGTGTGCCTTAGGTTGGCTCATTATTTGCATATCCCTAGCTTGTGCTATGTTTAGTAGAAACTCATGCACACTTCTGTGTATTCCACCTATAAACCAATCTTGTCTTTTAGGGACAAGGGATGACAGCAGAGGCTTAACCAAGAGGATTCATCATAGAGGTGAGCAGAGATAAAATTAAACACAAGACCAGTGCGCATGAATTATGGAAAACTGAAAACACAAAAAACGCTCACCATCATACATTGTCTAGCTGTCTTTATATGTATTATATATATATATATGGGTGGGAGGAGGGATTGCATGTCCATGCAGTAAAACCCATTGTTGTTTCACCACGATTATGTACAGTACATCCAGGCACATTCCATATCTCATTAGCCATAAATAATTGTGCAAACCCTGGCATCCTACAGTAATTGCACAGACCTCATTGCTAAATATATTCATAGACAGATTACAACAATTTTTGTGACACGGTTTCCAATTTACGAGGGGACAAGGCATAGTAGGGAAGCAGTGAGTTCAGACAGTAATTAACTGAAATCATTGGAGTGTGGTCAATACCTAAGTAAATAGTGGGGGTGGTATTCAGGAGACCAACGGTCACATGACCTCCCCCAACATCCTGCCGCCTCACTATCCCGACGGTCGGCATGCCGACCAATAGGGACTATTTCCACTCTTGGATGTCCACGACACCCATACAGTAGGAATAGAGCCGGCAGCGTGGAGAGTGCAGCGAGCCCGCAAGAGGCTTGCTGCATTCGCCCCCCACCCCCGCTGGAATCCCGGCATCAGTATACTGACCGGTGGTCAGGAGATCGTCGGTCAGCCATACCTCATCCAATAGAGGCATGGGGGAGTAACAGAGTACAGGATGAGACAACTGTAGTGTAACTGAGTATGAGTAGATGGCTACAGAAAGAAGCATCATTACTCACAGAAATAATGCAAAACTGAGAATAACATAAATCCTGATAAGTCTGTTCTTCCTCCATCTAGTCCCCTGCAGAGTGCTGAAAAAGTAAACAGTCTTAGGATAATTGCCATACATAGGTCATTTTAATCTGCTATTAAATGAATTCATGCCATTAATCACCATATGTCCATTACTGGCGGAGGAGTTGTTGCTTCATTTGATGTACTTTTATTTATTGCATTTCCTCATTCAGATTCTCTTGGATCCGTACAGCCTGGGAGGCAACACGCACTTTGTGTCTGTGACATTGATCGGCATCACTTACAGAGTAAGTCATAGATAAGATTAAACATCCTGGCAGTCATCCTGTATGTTTTCCCTCCAGCTTGTCCGGAATCATGGACAGTTTTAGGGGCCTACTTAAAATGAATCCCAATTTTTGGCCCATTTATGATCATTTATTATTGGCACTATTCCTAGCGATAATTGATCAATTACCAGAGCTAGGCCTACCTAAAGCTAGGTACACACTTGTTCGATCCCGGCTGATCAGGTAAAATGCTCCCGATCAGCCGGGCTCTGTGTGTATCTAGCTGTGACCCCTGTGACCTCATGTGAGGCTCCACTATGGGGATCGGGAAGTCACATGTGCAGCACATAGGATGCGACCTCCTGGTCCTGACCATTACAGGAGCGTTATAAGCTGTTTATCGGCTAACGCTCCTGCATCGGTACAGAATACACACCTATATAAACATGGCCATTAACCCAATATCGGGAGAACGGCCCGACAATTGTATAAGTGTGTATCCAGCTTAACTGTAAGCTCTTTCTGGTACAACACATTCAATAAGAGGCTGTCCTGGTGAAGATTTTACAGTATATATGATTTCTACCTACTTCGTGATGGGTGCTCATGCGCATGGAACCATTAAACACAGGAGGTAGGGAAGATAGTGCAGATGGGTGAAACAAATAGGTAAACCCCATAATGCCATCTCCCATTCCCATTTCATATGGAACTAAGAGGAGGGCAATGCTTTTGAGACTGCAGTAGAGATCTGTGACACATTGGGTAAAATATGCGGGCGGTCAAGATCCCGACAGCAGAATCGCGATGGTCACAATGCTCACCAACCCTTTTGTAGCCTACCCCGTAACCCTCCCCTTCAGCAGCCTAACCATAAACCTGCCCTCTAGTGCCTAACCCTAAAACTGACCCTAATACTCACCGTCGGTATCCATCGGCATTGTGACTGACAGTTATTCAATCATCAGGATCCTGACTAGATCCCATTATCTCCAGTATTATTGCATAACAAATATGCCCATTACTTAATGTTTCCATAACCCTATGAAAATGCCAGCAGGATTTATTCAGATGTGTCTTCGTTAATTGGAGTATCTACAATGAGTGCTATGTGTGTGGTGCACATGGGCCTTTTGGGTTCAGTAGGCCCACGCTGCACCCATTTTTTCAGTACTCACCTATCCGGAGTACGTGTTTGCAGCGGCAGTTCTTTAGAAGCTCCCGGTAAATGGTGCGGTGGCCATTTTCCAGGCATTTTGCACGTGTTCATTGGGGGAAATTGCTGTGAAAATGGCCACCGTATCATTTTCCCAGTGCTCTGCACATGAATAGTAGACTCCAGCATAGTGCTAGAGTCTACTAGCAACTGCCAGCAAGAGAGAGAGGAGGGGGGCCAGATGGAGCCTGCCAGGGGTGTTTTAATAGAGGAGAGGGCCCGTGTGCAGACTCCGAGTGGGCCCCCTCCTCTCTATGGCGCGTAGGCTCCAGCCTTGTGCCAGAGTCTACTGCGCATGCGCAGGTCTCTGGAAACATGGCGCCTGCCATGATCCAGAGATAAATTTTGTACTGCGCATGCGTGGTGGCCATTTTGGGTGTGATTTTTTTTGCTTTGGCACCCATCCCGGGACTCCGGAGAGTTAAGTATTAAAACGGGTGCAGTGTGGGCCCCCATGGACCCAGTGGCCCATTTGCATTGCACACATTGCATCTATGATAGAAACGTCAATGGAGCCTGCTCACTGGCCCCCTTCTCTCCTAATATGCCCCTGGTCCTTATACACTCTTGTCACAGCCATTCCACACAGACATTCTTGGGACTCCAGGTCCCATGTGACTCAGCTTGCACGAGATTCATTTTACTCAAATGTGCATCTTAGTCACAAAAATGAAGCAATTAGAAGCCACAACACTGCTTAATGAGACTGCACTGAGGGCACCACACATCTGTAGCTTAAGCTTCTTTCTTAAATATGCTCTATAGTCACTGATGGCCAGGCTGAACTTTGCAAATGATGACCCCTGTGTTATTTCTATCATGAGGTCCCTATCCCAGAGGAGGGGATGTGGTTATTGGTGCTCACATTGTCTCCTCTCTTCCTTCCACAGCACCATCCATCTTGTTACTCATAATAGATGAGTTCTTCTCTGGTTCCCTCTCATCTCCCCTTCTGTGGTTCTATTTCACTGGGACATACTGTACACTACCATTTTTTTTTATATACCACCAGTTATTATTCAGAGATGTAGAGGCTACCTGGAAATAACCCATGCAATCACAAAGAGAACATACAAACTACACATATGTATCTATCACCTAGACTATTATTTAGTAGTAGACTGATTTAATGTACATGGTCCATCTACTCTGTGCTTCATCTTATCTTATCTGTGTCATTGCTTGCAGCTTTTCACATTGGATCATAGTATGAGCTAATTTTCTATATTTCACAGGGAAAAAGCGCCACATGAATGGACGCCGCAAACCTGGCATTCGTAGTCGGCATTGCTGCAGACGACACTTCAAGCAAAATACCCAGCCAGACGTCATCATTCCTCTGTTCTGAAGTTATGACTCAATACAAGTAAATTCCTGAAAATCCACATTATTTCTAATAAACCTCATTGCAGCTTCAAATACTGTAATAGAAAAAAAAATCAACTTCTAATACAGTCTTTTTATGGTTCTATATGGCCTTTCTAATATGTCTTAATGTTTTCAAGGCAGGAATACAGAAGACAAAATAGGATGGGGCGGGGGGGGGGGTGCAATAAAAATAATGCAAATATGTCAAGTACTGTGAACCAACATATGAAGTCATCGCTTGGCAGCATATCGGATAATGAGACAGGAGTTAACAGAAAGTGCACATAGGACATAAAGTCATTTATGCAAAGTGTTGGGCCCCCCAGGTTTCCCAATAAGAAGACTGGGCCGTGGATCTTGCAAAATGAGTGACGTGGAAAGTTGCCATTGCGTAACAGGGATGTGGTGTAGGCAGATCCAAATGTCCATCTTATGGCAAATGACAGATAGGCCAGTGGTCTGATTGGCTGGCCTGGACAGCAGTCAGAGACTGAGCCATTTGAAGGCCTGTCCAACAACTCAGCCTCCCGGTGCTCTGCTTAGCAAAGTGGATGTAAGGCACAACTTGACGAGGGACGACTTTTAGTTCCAGTCCTGCCCTGACTATAGGGATGCTTTTTTCATGGGGATTGATTGGGGTATTTTCAATATTTAGCAACAATCGCTGCAGTGGTGAGAGGAACATTACCAAATTACATAATCAAGTTCCATCCTGCACTCTGCAAGGAATCTGCATGGAAGCGCAGTACACAGGGGATCTGGTGGACACATTGGTCAGAAATTTATTGAAATGTTGTGAACCCAAGAGGGATAATGTTTGGTCCATAGCAAGAGATGTGAGCTAACTGGGTGGTAACTAGGTGTATGTTGGGTAAGCTAAGTGAGGGCAGGTCTTGGGCATAGACGGAATTGTGTGCCAATCTGAGTTGTGCGTACACAGACTTCTGTCTAATTTCCGATGGATCTCTTGTACCAAGTATCAGGCAAGTGTGCACTAATAGTGAGGAAGACTATTTGAACAAGCAGATTTATAGGGGCAGTGTGGCTGCATAGATGTGTGCAACTTGGTGTAATGGTCAATAGCTGCATTTAGGGCCTTATTCAGACCTGATTGTAGATGTGCGAAAAAACACACATCTTCAGATGGAGTGGCGCTCATTTAGTGCGGCTCCATCACAAACGTGCACTCCCGACAGGACAAGGCGCCTAGCCCCGTTATGGGAGTGCTCAGAGATGCTCCCATTATAGTGAATGGGGCACGTGCATGTCACGGATGCGCACGCTGCCCAGTTGCTGCATTAGGAGCACCTAGTCGGGCGCCCCCAGGTAGAGACGGAGCCACGATTAGCGTTGCTCCATCTGTACGATCAAAATCTCTGACATGCGGGGGGACGCCCAGCAAAGGGCTAGTCTGCCCCGCATGCCAGGTCCTGCCCTCCCCCCCGCAGACATGTGAAAGCATCGCACGGTGGAGATGCTTTCACACCTGCCAAGTAGCTCCCTGCCTATGCAGCCTAGCTGCAATGTCAGGCGGCTACCCACCATGTTTTTGGCTGCAGCAGCTGCGCAGCCACCACCTGCCCCACCGACAAACCGTATACACCTGCGTTGTCTGGACTACCCCACAAACACTGCCACAATGCCACCTACACACCCTGCGACCGCCTCTGCCTGTCTATCAGGCAGAGGCAATCGCACAAGTGAGATGCCTTCGCATTTTGTGGGCACGCCCAGTGTGGCTGTTACACATATGCACACTTCACTGGGCTTCAGCCTATGGTCGCTGCCACTACAGCGACCAGGTCTGAATTGGCTCTTAGTTCTGTGCAAGTGTAATTGCGTGAAACTCTGAATTGACCCCTTGGACTCTATCATATAGGGAACCAGATTTATTGCAGATTGAAGACCATTCCACTGGAATGCCATATTTGTCTTCCGAGAAGGTCACACTAGGGAGTTTGATACAATCAGAAACATGTTCCATCTGGAAACTGATTTTTTAAGAATTAAGGGTCCTAATTATGACCCTTTAGCTCTAAAAAGTGTAATTGCTTATTGCAGCATATCACAGCAATAAGCAGCGTCTTTTCAGGGTTATTTATTGACATTCTCTTTTCACCCATGATCACTTTACTTCCAGGTTTGGAGAACCAGTACCTTATCTACTGTGCATACAGATCCTTTAGGCTGCGTAGGATCCAGTAAAGGCTGCCTGGGAGGATCCAAAATTCCCTGTCTGGGAAAAATGTAGCTAATAACCATCAATTACTATTGATGGCAGATGCTACTCTGTGCCAGCCCAGAAAAGTTAAGTGTGTTAGAGGTAGGTAAATTTGCCATTTTTGTAGTCATCAACTACAGCTATCAGAACTGGTCATGCAACCGAAAATAGAGGAACTGATGCAGATACCTCTAATACTTGTGACTGACCCTTATGTTAAAAGGCTGCAATTCTCCCGAAAACGACCATTTTCAAAAGTAGGGACCACAACTGATACATTAATAAATTGATCTCTAAGATTGATGAGTTAAGGGCAGCAGATAGCAAGTGTCTAATTTGGATGAATTTAGCAAAAGTTCATTCCACGAAAATGGTCTTTTTATGTAACGTTTGTTACAAGTTTTCATGACAAGCTTTGCATCAAAATTAAAGCATATCATGTACCACACAAACAACATTTACTTTGCACAAAATATTCAAAACACATGCTCAAAAAATATATTTCACATGAAATATATATTTAAAAATGTAACGTTTGTTACCATGGAATGACCTAACAGCTCAATAGCTGGAATGGTTTATGCATTAATTCAGAGTTGAGTTTTAGAGTATACTGTAGATCACATAGATTGCCAACATCAACTACTTCCTTCAGGATGGCATTTTGAGATAATTTAAAAAAAAACAGCAGAATGCCATCGTGGTGAGGGTCAAGGACCAAAGTCCCTTTTCCTCAAAAAGTAGTACACAGACTTTATTGGTGGGGGCTGACTGCCTTATATAGAACCCACCTGCCTATATTTTTTGCAATCACTTCATCTTAAATGCAGGATGGAGAAGCGCATTGGGCCTATAATTGTGAAAGGTACAGTTTTGGGAAAGCCACCGTCACTATTGGTGAAGGGTAAGGGATTCTCTCTTTCATTCATAGCTTGGCAAAAGGAGTTTGTAAATTCGTTGGTACTGGGTGACTTACCAGAGGGTAATTATGTACTAGCTGATAAGAGTTTCTGACCATAGGGCATCTGGATTATATAAAAGGAGATCTGTGATAATTGGAGCTATTCTGTGACTGGTAAATGAGGAATTGTGGTGATAGTCTCATCCAGTTACTTCTCGGTGTCATGAATAGATCCAAAAAGGGGATGGGCTTGTTGATCATAGAGTTTATTTCTTACCAATTTAATATACTTGTTATCTTTGTATTAAAATGTATTATACATTTTGGTAAAAGAACGTCTGAGCTACAGGCAGATAATGCAATTCCTTTGTCCATCTGAGCAACTAATGTCCTCTTGGGAGAAAGGAAAGAAAGAAAGAAAGAAAGAAAGAAAGAAAGAAAGAAAGAAAGAAAGAAAGAAAGAAAGAAAGAAAGAAAGAAAGAAAGAAAGAAAGAAAGAAAGAAAGAAAAAGAAAGAAAGAAAGAAAGAGCCTTGCCTTGAGCAAACAGTGCAATTCAGACATCTAATGTGAGGAACCATAAGAAGGAAATAAAACTTGGCCTGGCAAGCTGGCAGAAACCTGATCTCATAAGTGAAAGATGCTTTATATGAAGTCACCAGCAGTGAGCAGAAAGCTTATATTGGCTTATACAACAGTTCTACATATAAATATTATGGTAAGTAAATGAATTAGAAGAAAAAAGGGAAATATAGTACAGGTCTGGCTCCTTAGCTTTTTCACGCCCTGTCCGCCACTATGCAAGACTGTGGCACCTTACAAATCAACACTAATAATAATAATAATAATAATAATACATGCATAATATGCATACGAATGAAACTTGTCATTATATTTTTTTATTTAAAAAGTTTAGTTCAGTCTGGTCCTGATGTCACTCTGGCTTACAGTGTTACTAGGAACATCTAAAGCAGAAATAATGACAAACCCAAACTTCACCATACTGTAAAGAAGACACTCTGAGATCTCTTTTGTTTTATCTGGGGCTAAATAAAGTTATACTCGGCAGCCTGTGTGACCCTTTCCACATCAATCTGGAGTGTTCCCCATGCCAACCGTTGGAATTTTATACTGACCAAATATAAATGCCACTGGTTTAACCACTCAGCTGGAGCAGTCACATTGGATGTACTTTCTTTGTGTCGTATCCCTCCTGCACGAATTTCTCCTGCTAGTCCGACCCCCTGACAGTGATTTTGGGGTCCATTTATCATTAATCATCAATGAAATCTGTGCATGATATTAGTGCACAGGATCCCATTGCAAAATGTGATTACATCTTGTGAATGTTTTCATGGGCTTCGAAAGTAGCAAGTCCCGGTGACGTGCTGTAAGGAGTGCCAGGGCTTTTGCGCATGCGCAGTCCCACTAACTGCATATACACAGCCTCCATTTCCGTTAGAGGGATACTGAACTGCATAGGCTCCAATGGGCTACTGCCATCTTTAGATGTGGGGGCAATCCAACTTGCCTCCTGGGATGAACTTACTGGAATGAACTTATGCCCCTGGTCCCAGAATGCCATGCACCGATAATAAAAGTACACTGAGGACCTGTTGCTACTGGGGGCTGAGGGGTAATGTAGAAGTGAAGATATATGGGCTCTGTGGTCCAAACAGAGACTCCCAAGGCATTTTCTTTAGTCACTAAAATAGGTAAACATGATTTTAAATATATGTTCTTGACTTAATCAAATATTTAAATAAAGGTTTAATTTTTCTATGATGTTTTCTTTAAAAAAATAATAATCATCAGTTATGCAGATGAGACAGTTTACTATATGTACTGTCTGTTTCTTTGACAAACATTAGAAAAATTTGCCCAATGTGCTACAAAAATGGTTCAAAATGATCACATAAGCCAACAAGTTTCTAAGACGGACCATGGATTGCTGGTCTTCCGTAAAATAAGACAAATTACAAGTACAATTCAGTGTTAAATTTGTCGAATTAAACTACAGTACTTTTAAAATTATTGTCAAAATTAACACTGGAAGTTGGGTTTTACATTTTTCTATTTCTACATATTTGCTGTAAATAAACATGACCTGCTGTGAAGTAAATATGACTGTGTACTGCATCTGTTTGTTCTATGAAACTTAAGGCATTCATTTGTGTATGAAATATGGGAGGACTACGGTAAGCCAGACTTTGTATGTAACACATTCTCAGCCTACTGAGCCTAGGTTACTAAACATATAGGGGGTCATTCCGACCCGATCGCAGCGTGCTTTCGTTCATACAGCTGCGACCGGTCACTACTGCGCATGCACGGGAACCTTAATGCGCACGCCGGGCAACAACGCTGACTATGAAGAAAGCCATGGGGTATAGACGGGTCGACTAGGAGCCTTGGGCACTTCAAAAAATCAATAGTGTGCACTGGCTCCTCCCTCTATGCCCCTCCTACCAGACTCAGTTTAGAAAATGTGCCCGGAGGAGCCGGTCATGCTTAGGAAAGCTCCTGAAGAGTTTTCTGCATTTATTTTTCTTTTTGTTATTTTCAGGCAGGACTGGTTGGCACCAGACTGCCTGCTTTGTGGGACTTAGGATGGGGGAACGGCCCAACCTCCTATAGGGTTTATGGTCCCGTTCCCCGCTTACAGGACATAGCTCCTGAGGGACCTATTCGTAAGGCCCACCATGGCAAGCGTACAGTCCCGCAGCACGCCGCCACCCCTAACAGATCCAGAAATAAGAAGAGTGGTGAGTAGATGGCCGGCGTCCCGGTTAGCGGGTTGCCGGGTGTAATGGCGGCATCAGGGTATGGAGCACAGCGCTGACATGCAGGCTGCGCTCCAAAGTTCAGGATACCATGAGGGGTGCGCTGAGCCACCAATGTAATACCCACACTGTCAAACTAGCTTACAGGGGTTCTAACCCACTGTTAAGCAACAAACATACCTCAGCCAGTATAAAAAAAAATGGGAAGCCGCGCGCCATTCCGGGGACGGGGCTTCACTATGAGCAGATCCAGCAGCTTACCAGCGCCATTTTCCCTCTGCAGCTTACACTGACTGGCATCACAGGGAAGCGCAGCTCCTCCGCAAATACTCCACGTCTCCTCAGCAGTACCAGGGGGTCTTAGAAAAGGGGGGGAGCATTGTAGAATACTAAGCCCTCTTAAGGAACTTAGTTTGGCGATCCAGCTGAGTTTTTACTTGGCTAAAAGGGCGAGGTGTGGCTGGCTCCATCTTCTGTGTCTCCCTGCGGGCTCTGTGTGGGTAAACTATGTTTTCATCTTCTGTGTGTGGGTGTGTGTGTCCCTTAACATTACCATGTCACGGGACTGTGTTTCCTGCACAGCAGAATGTCTGTCCTCCCCGGGTGACTCGATACTGTGTACCCAAGAAAGTACACATTCTCAGGCTAGTGGGTCAGAACCCACATGGTTAGATTCCATTAAAGGGATGATCTCAAATATTTCTAATAAATTGTCCCATACTGAGAAGGAGACGCAATAATTAAGACTATGGATGACCTAATGAATTGAGATTCAGTTCCCATACCAGCATCTCAGACCCCTGCTATTTGTCCACAAAAGCGTACTCTGGCCCAGATCAGGCTGATACTGATGACGATGCATCAGACACAGAGGAGGGTGAAGTGGACGCGAGTGGGGGCGATGCGGCCCTGTCACAAGGAATACAGGCCCTGATAGAAGCTTTTAGAGATGTCCTGCACATTCTTGATAAGGTGGCGGAGATGGATGAGGAATCTTATTTTAATGTGAAAAAGAAATCTTCAGCTACGTTTCCAGCATCAAAGGAATTGAATGCCCTGTTTGAGGAAAATGAGTTTTATGATAAGAACTTACCCTTGTTAAAACTCTTTCTGCGAGGTACACTGGGCTCCACAAATCTGGACAATAGGGTGTAGAGTAGGAACTTGATCCGAGGCACCAACAGGCTCAAAGCTTTAACTGTTCCCAGAATGCACAGCGCTGCCTCCTATATCACCCCGCCTCCCAGCACAGGAGCTCAGTTTAGGTAACCAGTCCAATGCAGTAGCAGGAAAAGAGAAGACAACGGTTAGTAGCCACATACACCACACTCTCACGACAAGAGAAGTGTCAGCGGCTAATGCCATATCAACCCAAAGAAGCTAAGTGCGTCAGGGTGGGTGCCTTGTGGAGCCCAGTGTACCTCGCAGAAAGAGTTTTAACAAGGGTAAGTTCTTACCATAAAACTTGTTTTCTGCTGCGGGGTACACTGGGCTCCACAAGTTTAGACAATGGGGATGTCCTAAAGCAGTTCCTTATGGGAGGGGATGCACTGTAGCGGGCAAAAGAACCCGGCGTCCAAAGGAAGCATCCTGGGAAGCGGCAGTATCGAAGGCATAGAACCTTATGAACGTGTTCCCGGAGGACCACGTAGCCGCCTTGCACAATTGATCAAGGGTCGCACCACGTTGTGCCGCCCAAGAAGGTCCAACAGACCGAGTAGAATAGGCCGTAATGTGAACAGGAGCTGACAGACCAGCCTTCACATAAGCATGCGCAATCACCATTCTAATCCACCTGGCCAGGGTCTGCTTGTGAGCAGGCCAGCCACGTTTGTGAAATCCAAACAAAACAAAGAGAGAATCAGACTTTCGAATAGAAGCAGTTCTCTTCACATAGATACGGAGAGCCCGTACCACATCCAAAGACCGCTCTTTGGGAGACAAATCAGGAGAGACAAAAGCTGGAACCACAATCTCCTGAATAAGGTGGAACGAAGAAACCACCTTAGGTAAATATCCGGAACGAGTCCTAAGAACCGCCCGGTCACGGTGAAAAATCAGATATGGGGAACTACAAGACAAGGCACCCAAATCCGACACTCTTCTAGCAGAGGCAATAGCCAGCAAGAACACCACCTTAAGGGAAAGCCATTTAAGGTCAGCTGAACCAAGAGGTTCAAATGGAGACTCCTGCAACACCTCCAAAACCACCGACAAGTCCCAAGGAGCCACAGGCGGGACATAGGGAGGTTGGATACGCAACACACCCTGAGTGAAAGTATGAACATCAGGTAAAGTCGCAATTTTTCTCTGCAACCACACCGACAAGGCAGAAATATGAACCTTGAGGGAGGCCAGACGCAGGCCTAAATCTAGGCCCTGCTGTAGAAAAGCCAAAAGTTTGGCTGTACTAAACTTGAAAGCGTCATAATGGTTAGATGCGCACCAAACAAAGTAGGAATGCCAGACCCGATGGTAAATCCGAGCAGAGGTCGGTTTCCTGGCCCGCAACATAGTTTTAATGACCTCTTCAGAAAAACCCTTAGCTCTTAAGACGGAAGCTTCAAGAGCCACGCCGTCAAAGATAGCCGGGCTAGGTCCTGATAGACACAGGGGCCCTGAACGAGGAGGTCTGGGCGTTGTGGAAGTAGAAGTGGATGCTCTGACGATAGGTCTTGCAGGTCTGAAAACCAGTGCCGTCTGGACCACGCCAGAGCTATGAGAAGCAGATTTCCTTTTTCTTGCTTGAATTTCCGAATTACCCTGGGCAGGAGTGACACCGGAGGGAACACGTACGGCATCCGAAACCTCCCCGCCACTGCCAGCGCATCCACGAATGCTGCTTGAGGATCCCATGTCCTTGCTCCGAAGACCGGAACCATGTGATTGTGTCGAGACGCCATCAGATCCACATCTGGAAGACCCCACTTTCCACGAGGAGTTGAAACACTTCTGGATGGAGGCCCCACTCGCTGGCATGCACGTCCTGACGACTGAGAAAGTCCGCTTCCCAATTCAGGACTCCCGGAACGAATATTGCCGATATTGCCGGTAGATGGTGTTATGCCCAACGTAGAATCCGTGAGGCTTCCTTCATTGCCAAACAGCTTCGAGTGCCGCCTTGATGATTTATGTAAGCCACTGTGGTGGCGTTGTCCGACTGTACTTGAACAGGACGGTTCTGAATCAAATGCTTGGCTAGGTTCAACGCATTGAAGACTGCCCGCAATTCCAGAATGTTGATCGAGAGGAGAGATTCCTCCTTGGTCCACTGACCCTGCAAGGAGTGCTGCTCCAGCACCGCGCCCCAACCTGTTAGACTGGCATCTGTCGTCAACAGGACCCAGTTGGATATCCAGAAGGGACGGCCTCTGCACAATTGTCAGTCCTGGAGCCACCAGAGCAGCGACAGACGGACCTCCGGAGTCAAAGAGATCATTTGAGACCTGATCCGGTGAGGCAGGCCGTCCCACTTGGCTAGAATCAGCTTCTGGAGAGGGCGAGAATGGAATTGAGCATACTCCACCATGTCGAATGCTGATACCATGAGGCCCAGAACCTGCATTGCCGAATGAATCGACACTTATGGACGAGAAAGGAAGCAACGAATCCTGTCCTGAAGTTTCAGGACTTTCTCCTGAGACAAGAACAACCTCTTGTTGTGAGTGTCCAACAGCGCTCCCAGATGCACCATGCTCTGAGCAGGGACCAGGGAGGATTTCTTCCAGTTGATGAGCCACCCGTGGGCTTGTAGAAACCGGACCGTCATATCCAGATGACGCAGGAGAAGATCTGGGGAATTTGCCTGGATTAACAAGTCATCCAGATACGGCAGTACCACCGTCATCACCGCCATAACTTTGGTGAAGACTCGCGGAGCCATTGTTAAACCAAAAGGTAACACCCGAAACTGGTAATGGAGGTTGCCAATAGCGAACCTCAGGTATTGTTGATGTGACACTGCTATAGGAATATGCAGGTAAGCATCCTGTATGTCCAGGGAGACCATGTAGTCCCCAGGTTTCAAGGCCAGAACTATAGAGCAAAGGGTTTCCATATGGAACTTGGAAACCTTCACAAACTTGTTCAGTGCCTTGAGGTTGAGAATGGGCCGGGAGGACCCATTCGGTTTCGGGACTAGAAACAGCGGAGAATAGTACCGCCGGCCCCTCTGAGCAAGAGGCACCTGTACTACGACTCCTGTATCCAGGAGGGTCTGTACCACCGAATGCAGAGTGTTTGCCTTTGTCTGGTCCGACGGGACGTCTGTCTGGCAAAATCGATGAGGGGGTCGGTTTTGAAGGCTATGGTGTAACCTCGAGTGACGACTTCCCGTACCCAGGCATCTGAAGTGGTCTTCAACCATTCCTGGGTATACCCTAGAAGCCGCCCCCCCCACCCTGGGATCCCCCAGGGGGAGGCCCACCCCGTCATGCGGCAGGCTTATCGGTCTTGGCTGCTGGCTGACGGGCAGCCCAGCCTCTTTTGGGCTTCGGCTTACCAGGTTTGGAAGTGCGGGCCTGCTTATGGTACGCCTGACCTTTTGCTTTACCTGAAGGATGAAAGGGGCGAAAGGACGTACCTTTGGCCTTCGACACAGAAGGAGCTGTATTAGGCAGACAGGCAGTTTTGGCAGTAGCCAAATCAGCCACTATCTTATTTAAGTCCTCCCCAAACAGAATATCCCCCTTGAAAGGGAGTACCTCCAGGGTTTTTCTAGAGTCCAGATCCACAGACCAGGATCTCAGCCACAATATCCTGCGAGCCAGGACTGACGTAGTAGAGGCCTTGGCTGCTAGGATACCGGCATCAGAGGCCGCCTCTTTAATATAGCGAGAAGCTGTGACAATATATGACAAGCATTGTCTAGCATGGTCAGAGGAGATTTCAGCTTCTAACTCCAAGGCCCATGCTTCAATAGCCTCTGCCGCCCATGTAGCTGCAATAGTGGGCCCTTGTGCAGCACCCGTGAGGGTATAAATCGCTTTTAGACAACCCTCGACACGTTTATCCGTAGGCTCTTTTAGAGACGTGACGGTAGTGACAGGTAGAGCTGAGGAAACCACCATCCTAGCCACATGTGAGTCTACTGGAGGAGGCGTTTCCCAATTCTTAGACAGCTCTGGCGCGAGGGGAGCCAGCATCTTCTTTTGAGGCACAAACTTCGTACCCGGGCTTTGCCAGGGTTCCTGACGTATATCCACTAGGTGGTCAGAGTGAGGTAAAACTTGTTTAATCACCTTCTGACGCTTGAACCTATCTGGTTTCTTAGGAGGAACGGATGGCTCGGGATCATCCGTAATCTGCAGAATTAACTTAATAGCCTCCAAAAGATCAGGAACATCCACATGTGAACTATCCTCCCCATCAGCCGTATCTGAGGCAGAACCTGTGGGGTCAGTGTATGTGCTGTCTTCATCAAACGAGGTGTCAGTGACAGCAGTGGATTGTGAGGAGACAAGCATTCGCTTAGAGGACCTCTTGGACTTAGGCGAGCGATGGGCAGACTTTTTAGTAGTCAGGGACTGGTTCAACTTCTTTAATTGAGCAGATAAATCGTCCGCCCACGGCGGATTAGCTGCAGGGACCACATACGGTTGTACCTGCATTGGGGGTCCCATATGGGGTGTTAGTTTATGAACTAGCGTATGCAGAAGCGTGGAAAAAGTGGCCCACGGAGGGTCAGTATGTGCCTCCATTGCAACAGTCCCACTGGGGGGCAAGGAGCCCCCAGAACCAGAGCCCACAGCTGCTGTATTCTCCCCATATGTGCCTGTGGCTTCAGCAACACCAGCAGTGTGTTCCGCCCCAGAACCGTTACCCTCAGAAGCAGACATGATATAACTTGCAGTATGAGGTAACACAGTACAATTATTAGCAGCACTATATCCCTAAACCCAAACCCCTGCGCAGTGTAGTCAGCACCAGCAGAGATAAAGGAGAGATATGGTGACTAAATCACAGAGAAAAATACGTAATACAGTATATCTTTGTGAAAATCCTATATTAGATAAAACCTGACGCACCAAGCTCCCTCAGATTATAGAATATAGGGATAGCAAGTTGAGTGAAAGACACGAGATGGACACCACTCAGCTATCAATGCACACACACAGGGCCGGTGCTAGGGTGTTCGGCGCCCCCCTGCAAACTATAAATTTGCGCCCTCCCATATTCGCGCCGGGAAAAGGGGTGTGGGCTCACAAGTAAGGGGCATGGCCACACAATAGTACCCCCATTTAAAATTACGCCACAATGTAGCACAATCTTATTCCTCTTATACATAATGCCCCACCCGTAGTAGTAGCATCATATGTAATGCACCCCAGTAGTAGTAGTATCCTTATACATAATGCCCCCCCAGTAGTAGTAGCATCCTTATATGTAGTGTGCCCCCAGTAGTAGACGCGTTCTTATACGTAGTGCACCCCCAGTAGTAGAAGCGTCCTTATACGTAATTCCCCTCTAGTAGTAGTATCGTCCTTATACGTAATGCCCCCCCCAGTAGTAGTAGCGTCATTCCGCGTAATGCCCCCCTGTAGTAGTAGCGTCCTTATACGTAGTGCACCCCCAGTAGTAGTAGCGTCCTTATACGTAGTGCACCCCCAGTAGTAGAAGCGTCCTTATACGTAATTCCCCCCTAGTAGTAGTATCGTCCTTATACGTAATGGCCCCTCCAGTAGTAGCGTTGTTTCACAAAATGCCCCCCCAGTAGTAGTAGCGTCCTTACATGTAATGCCCCCCCCCCAGTAATAGCGTCATTATACGTAATGCCCCCCAGTACTACCATCCATAAAGTGCGCGTACACAGACATACCTCACACACACACATATATACACACACATACACACCCACCATATACACACACACACACCGTATGCACACACACACCGTATGCACACACACCATATACACACACCCACCATATACACACACACACACCATATATACAAACACACACTTCTCTCTCACCCTCTACTTACCTAAGCCAGTCTCCCTCGGTACAGCAGCCTGGTCCGTGTAGCCCCGCCCCCTTCTGGCCCGTTTAGCTCCGCACCCTTCCGTCCCGTTTAGCTCCGCCCCCTTCCGTCCCGTACACAGCCGCTGACACACAGGTGAGGGGAGGGAGGGAGGAGGCTTTTCACGCTGCAGGCTCCGCTGCCAGTGACTGTCACAGTCATACAGTGACAGACACAGCAGCAGCAGCAGGGGGGCCAGGACGGCGCAGCAGGGAAGGAATGCAGAGCAGGGGTAGCGCCTCTCCGTCCCAGCGCCTCCCTGCACTGCATCCCTTCGCTGAGCGGGTAGCGCCGGGCCCGCACACACAAATAGTCACAGTTTGTACAATGCAGAGGTTATTTCAGACAATAATACTGCACTGGACTAGCTTACACAGCTATATAACAATAGATATAACAGTACACAGTAAGAACTGGATGTATATCACAGGGTAATTGTACTATAAACCCCTGACTAAATGCACTCTTTCTTACTAACACTGACTAAAATGGCAGGTAGGATACTTAAGTGTCATGTAAAGGCACAGCGCTGACAACCAGGCGGCTTTACACAGGAGGATTTGCCCAAGCAGTCCCAGGAACAGTGAGCTGAGGAGTAATGGCGCCGCAGACACTGACAGGTGATGAGGAAAAGACAGAGATGCAGCTCCAGGGCGGGAACAATTGCTGGAAATGGCGCCCTGGGGCTGGGGGAGGGGCTTCAGGTCTAAGCCTTATCCCCCTTGCTGACAAAACCACCGGGTACTGTGGGCGATATTAAAATCGGTTTTAAGAGAAAACCTGACCTGCGCCCATGCCCTGGTGATCTAGTGGGATCGCCTGTATCCACAGTGTCCAGCGTCAGCGCACGCGGCCCGCCTCCCACTGACTGCGCCGGATCGCGATAAAGACCGGGTCCCGCAAGCGGGACCCACTTACCACCTCCCGAAGCGCGGCCACGTGATCCTGGAGAGCCCCAGCCGTGTGTGTCTAACATGAAGAAAACTGGAGCCTCCGCTGTAGGTACCCGGCAACCAGGGCTCGGGAGTGTACAGCGCCGCTGGGGAGAGCTGGAGCTGCAGCAGTGAATGTCACAAGACATTTACCACCGCTGCTGCCCTTGAAGTCTTCACTTTTTACCTCATAAAAAGCTTTTCTCAGGGCTGCCTGGAGCAGCCCCTCTGTTAAGTGCCTGCTTACTGCAGCACCAACTGACAAACTGAGCTCCTGTGCTTGGAGGCGGGGTGATATAGTAGGCGGCGCTGTGCATTCTGGGGACAGGAAGGAAGAAGAAAAGAACTGTATTGTCAGTGCACATAAGGGAGACTAGATCTGGTTATCACATCTACCAATATTTTAATAAAATTTAACGTTTATTGATATCTATTTAAAACTGGTGTATATTACTTACACATAACCGTGAGTATAAGTGAAACATAGAGGTTAAAATGTTGACATAAACAAAACATATAAAGTGCAAAATGAAAATAAAGGTGATTTTAAGATTAAAATGTGTGTCCACATGTTTTATTCTAATGTCCAGGTATGTATAGTCTATTGTTGCATAATTGAATCAGTATTCATTCGTGTGTTTAGTCCTTATCAAATTTATGGAGGAGGCATCGGTGTCAATTGTAGTGATACCCTAAATGTAAATTTATTCTAGGCTGTTTGGTTTCAAATTGGGTATAATGAATTATTCGTTGCTGTATCTGATTAAATCAGAAATATGATGTAATATAGAATAGAAGGATGATGCTGTGAATCTAATATTGATGTGTGATACACTCTGAGGGGAGCAATATCTTCCTCAGTTTTTCATATCCATATAGTATAAGGCACTCTCTTATGATGTTTGGGTATTCACACTAATATTGCCCCTTAGAGGTAGACATCTTCATTTGTAAGGGCTGGTGATACCTTCTTAATTAATTGGATCCACTACCTTTTCACACTTTCTATGCAGAGTGTAGTTCGTTAATATCCAAATGCTTGATATCAATAGTAATTAGGTATGTAACAGTCGGTTGTGGTAGTCAGGTATTCACAATATTATTTTCCCTAGAGGAGCAAATATCCTCATTATGAGGGATTAGTGACACCTCTCTACACATTAATATATGATCAAGCTATTAGATTGTACATCCTCATCAAGCATCCAAACATATTATTGAAAAGGTGGTCCTTTATTATATTATTATTATTGTGGTGTCCAATATATTGTATGAGGATATGTCTCTCCCTCAGTTGTCTATAATAAATCAAATATATGGCAGTCTGTCAGATATTCATATCATTATGTCCTTAGAAGGGAAGCACCTTCATTTATTGAGGACTGTATCAATCATAATTAAATACATGACAGTCAGTTGTACATGTTAGGTATTCAGAATGTCATTATCCATAGAAGGAAAACACCTTCATTTTTAAGGAGTATCAGCACATTGCTAAATTATACATCACCGTTCACTGTCTCATATATTTATTTCAAGGGAAAGAAAAAAAACCTTTATTTAATATAAGTAGATAGCGGCGATTCAAAAGAGGATTTAATTAGATTTCAAGGTTAGAATATTATTGTGTTTATAACTGCCACATTACATCACATATATCACTGTGTGTTATTTGACTGACATGAAGAGTTTATTGGAAACATTTGTTGCAGTTGCATCTGCTCAATTGTATCACACGTGCTTGGTGGTACTGCCAAATTTGTCATATAGAGATACTGGGGTATATTTACTAAGCTCCCGATTTTGACCGAGATGACGTTTTTTCTTCAAAGTGTCATCTCGGTTAATCTCGGTCATTTACTAAACACTAATCACGGCAGTGATGAGGGCATTCGTAATTTTTTGCTAGTTCAGGTAAAAAATTACGAATGAATACACCATCGGTCAAATTACGCCTGTTTAGATATGAATCTCGGTCATTTACTAAGAAGTGCAAAGCAAAAAAACACAAAACACTGCCGTGAAAAATTACAACTCGTAAAAAAGTCCTAAAAAAAAACAGACCTGCTTTTTTTTTCCGTGATTTGAGATGCATGCAGGGATCCATGAGATCCGTGCATGTATATCAGTGGGAAGGGGTGGGAAAGTGCTTATTTTTGCCAAAAAAATTGCGTGGGGTCCCCCCTCCTAAGCATAACCAGCCTCGGGCTCTTTGAGCCGATCCTGGTTGCAGAAATATGGGGAAAAAAATGACAGGGGTTCCCCCATATTTAAGCAACCAGCATCGGGCTCTGCGCCTGGTCCTGGTCCCAAAAATACGGGGGACAAAAAGAGTAGGGGTCCCCCGTATTTTTAAAACCAGCACCGGGCTCCACTAGCTGGACAGATAATGCCACAGCCGGGGGTCACTTTTATACAGTGCCCTGCGGCCGTGGCATCAAAAATCCAACTAGTCACCCCTGGCCGGGGTACCCTGGGGGAGTGGGGACCCCTTCAATCAAGGGGTCCCCCCCCCCAGCCACCCAAGGGCCAGGGGTGAAGCCCGAGGCTGTCCCCCCCCCATCCAATGGGCTGCGGATGGGGAGGCTGATAGCCATTTGTGATAATGAAAAGATATTGTTTTTAGTAGCAGTACTACAAGTCCCAGCAAGCCTCCCCCGCATGCTGGTACTTGGAGAACCACAAGTACCAGCATGCGGCGGAAAAACGGGCCCGCTGGTACCTGTAGTACTACCACTAAAAAAATACCCCAAAAAACACAAGACACACACACCGTGAAAGTATAATTTTATTACATACATACACACATACATACATACTTACCTTATGTTCTCACGCAGGTCGGTCCTCTTCTCCAGTAGAATCCAAGGGCTACCTGTTGAAGAAATTCTACTCACCAGATCCATGGGTCCAGGCTCCTCGGCAAATCCAGGGTTAATCCACGTACTTGAATTAAAAAAAAAAACGGTGTCCCGACCACGAACTGAAAGGGGACCCATGTTTGCACATGGGTCACCTTCCCACGAATGCCAGAAACCCACTTTGACTTCTGTCTAAGTGGGTTTCTTCAGCCAATCAGGGAGTGCCACGTTGTAGCACTCTCCTGATCAGCTGTGTGCTGCTGTCCTCACTGACAGGCGGCACACGGCAGTGTTACAATGTAGCGCCTATGCGCTCCATTGTAACCAATGCTGGGAACTTTCTGCTCAGCGGTGACGTCACTTTAGGTCAACCGCAGGGCAGAAAGTTCCCATCATTGGTTACAATGTAGCGCATAGGCACTACATTGTAACACTGCCGCGTGCTGCCTGTCAGTGAGGACAGCAGCACACAGCTGATCAGGAGAGTGCTACAACGTGGCACTCCCTGATTGGCTGAAGAAACCCACTTAGACAGAAGTCAAAGTGGGTTTCTGGCATTCGTGGGAAGGTGACCCATGTGCAAACATGGGTCCCCTTTCAGTTCGTGGTCGGGACACCGTTTTTTTTTATTTATTCAAGTACGTGGATTAACCCTGGATTTGCCGAGGAGCCTGGACCCATGGATCTGGTGAGTAGAATTTCTTCAACAGGTAGCCCTTGGATTCTACTGGAGAAGAGGACCGACCTGCGTGAGAACATAAGGTAAGTATGTATGTATGTGTGTATGTATGTAATAAAATTATACTTTCACGGTGTGTGTGTCTTGTGTTTTTTTGGGTATTTTTTTAGTGGTAGTACTACAGGTACCAGCGGGCCCGTTTTTCCGCCGCATGCTGGTACTTGTGGTTCTCCAAGTACCAGCATGCGGGGGAGGCTTGCTGGGACTTGTAGTACTGCTACTAAAAACAATATCTGTTCATTATCACAAATGGCTATCAGCCTCCCCATCCGCAGCCCATTGGATGGGGGGGGACAGCCTCGGGCTTCACCCCTGGCCCTTGGGTGGCTGGGGGGGGGGGACCCCTTGATTGAAGGGGTCCCCACTCCCCCAGGGTACCCCGGCCAGGGGTGACTAGTTGGATTTTTGATGCCACGGCCGCAGGGCACTGTATAAAAGTGACCCCCGGCTGTGGCATTATCTGTCCAGCTAGTGGAGCCCGGTGCTGGTTTTAAAAATACGGGGGACCCCTACTCTTTTTGTCCCCCGTATTTTTGGAACCAGGACCAGGCGCAGAGCCCGATGCTGGTTGCTTAAATATGGGGGAACCCCTGTCAATTTTTTCCCCATATTTCTGCAACCAGGATCGGCTCAAAGAGCCCGAGGCTGGTTATGCTTAGGAGGGGGGACCCCACGCATTTTTTTTGGGGATTTTACATTGTTTAATTAAAAAAAAAAAAAATAAGAACCCCAGCACGGATCACACAGATCCGGCCGAGATTGATTGTAAAAAAAAAACGGCAGTGTTTTGCTAATCACTGCCGTAAAAATAGGTAAAAAAAAACGAATGACATCGACATCGGAAGCAAAGAAAAATACGAATACGACAGCTTAGTAAATCCATCGTAATCAATTCAAAAAGTTGCAGTTTTACACTGTCGATGTCATTCGTGATTGAACTTTGACCTATTTTCGGAAATTACGAATCTTAGTAAATATACCCCACTGTGTATCTTTCTTGGCTTGAGACAGTGCTTTTTATTCCTTATGTGTTCTCAAAAGGATTTTTTTCAGCCAATACTATGTTACTTATTAATTCACTATATTAATATATAATGAATAGAGGAGTATCTCTATATAATTCAGTGTTAGTATATCCACTGCCTCCTAATAATAATGGCAGCATTCACTGCACATAGTGATTGTATTGAGCTGATTTAAGCATTTGTTTAACACCATTTGTTATAGTTATATCTATTCAATTATATCACAAACGCTAGGTAATACAGTTGCAGTTGCATCTGCTTAAATATGTCATGAATGCTCAGTGATACTATCACTTTAACAAATAAACACCCAGCGTGACTTTAGTAAATTAGGGCTATGCCTCCTGCTCCCTATATGCATTCAGTGACTCTGACAACTAATGCTGCATTGCCTGTCAGTTCCCAGTATTATTAACTGCTGAGCAGAGATGTGACTCTCCAAAATTCAATAATCATTTATCTTGCTATCTCACAGTGATATTCTATCTAACTAAGCATATTGATGGATAAAGCTGACTAAACATTTAATCTAAAATGGACATAGAAACACGTGGAGACACGCTGCCCACACGCGTGTTCCGCCGTTACTCTGACAGCTAATGAATACTGATCCAATTATGCAACAATAAACTATACATACCTGGACATTAGAATAAAACACGTGGACACACATTTTAATCTTAAAATCACCTTTATTTTCATTTTGCACTTTATATGTTTTGTTTATGTCAACATTTTAACCTCTATGTTTCGCTTATACTCACGGTTATTTGTAAGTAATATACACCAGTTTTAAATAGATATCAATAAAAGTTAAATTTTATTAAAATATTGGTAGTTGTGATAACCAGATCTAGTCTCCCTTATGTGCACTGACAATACAGTTCTTTTCTTCTTCCTTCCTGCATTTACGATATACTGTAGTTGGTAGCACCCCCAATGTAGATGGTAATTACCACTAATTCAATAGGGGTCTATGATGGAACGGATGTTCCAAATATAGATGAGATAAAGATAGTCTGTGTGCAGATACAATTTTTTGCATTCTGGGGACAATCAAAGCTTTGAGCCTGTTGGTGCCTCGGATCAAGATCCTACTCTACACCCTATTGTCCAGACTTGTGGAGCCCAGTGTACCCCGCAGCAGAAACTTGGGCTAATCCTGACAAAAAGATTCAGATCCCTAAAAGGTTAATTACAGCCTTTCCCTTTCCTCTGGAGGATAGAAAGAAATGGGAAAACCCGCCGATTGTGGATGCATTGGTATCTAGGTTGTCACACAAGATAGCCTTACCTGTTCCTGGGGCAGCATCCTTAAAGGACACGGCTGACCGCAAGATTGAGACCACTCTCAAATCCCTATACACTGCTGCTGGGGTTGCCCAGGGACCCACTATTGCTTATGCATGATTCACTTGGGCCATTGCTAAAAGGTCAGGTAATCAAATTGACGAACAGGGGTGTATCTAGGGGTTCGAGCGCCCCTGGCAAAGTAAGGGAGCAACCTAATACGCAACCTAGCTGCAGCTGCAGGGGGTCTTCCACAGTTGCAGCTACGACAATTAAATTGCGGTCGCAGTGGCTGAGCAGACCATTCAGCATGCTGGACGGCCTTGCCCTGCGATGGATGAGCATCCCCCATCATGCAATAGAAAGGATTGCAGATTCTGCTTTTTAGCAGAATCTGCAATCCTTACCGAATAACCCCCACTGCCATTAGTACACCTGAACCCACCCATAGGCACACACATATACACTCACATACATACTGTCACATACAGTACATATGATATACAGTACAGTCACACATCAGTATATACAAATAGTTACACACATGCACACATATATACTGTCACCAGGGCCGGTTCTAAGATTTGTGGCGCCCCGGGCAAAATATGGGGGGCGTGGCTTCAATTGGGGGCGTGGTCAACGCGCTGAAAGAAAAAATAAAAATAAATAAAAAGTATACTTACCATCCCCGTTCCTGATCCAGACCCCCTCCGCCGGCGGCACCGCTCTTCTCCTCTCCTCTCTTCTCTTCGATCTATGGGAGAGACGTTATTACGTCTCTCCCATAGAACAGCATAGACACTAGAGGTCAATTCTGACCCCTAGTGTCTGTGCCACTATGCTGTGCGGTGCGCGATGACGTCATCGCGCATCGCACAGCAAAGGTCCTCTAGACGAAGGGAAACTAGACCGAAGCGTCTAGTTTCCCTTCATGGAGAGGACCTTTGCTGTGCGGTGCGCGATGACGTCATCGCGCACCGCACAACTAAGGTCCTCTCAATGAAGGGAAACTAGACGCTACGCGTCTAGTTCCCTTCAACGCGGGGGGGCACAGCAGGGCACTGCGGGGGGCACAGTGGCGGATCTTGCCCTGGTGCGGCGCCCTCCGGAAGGCGGCGGCCCGGGCAAAAGTACCGCTTGCCCGTGGCAAGAACCGCCACTGACTGTCACATACATACATACATACATACATACATACATACATTGGGCCTAATTCAGAGTTGATCGCAGCAGCAAATTTGTTAGCAGTTGGGCAAAACCATATGCACTGCAGGGGGGGGGGGGCAGATATAACATGTGGAGAGAGAGAGAGATTTGGGTGGGGTGTGTTCAAACTGAAATCTTAATAGCAGTGTAAAAATAAAGCAGCCAGTATTTACCCTGCACAGAAACAAAATAACCCACCCAAATCTAACTCTCTTTGCAAATGTTGTATTTGCCACACCTGCACTGCACATGGGGGGTCATTCCGAGCTGATCGCATGTAGCAACTTTTTGCTGCCTGTGCGATCAACTAGACACCGCCTATAGGGGAGTGTATATCTGCATAGCAGGGCTGCGATCGCTTGTGCAGCCCTGCTATGCAAAAAAAATTCCTGTAAAACAAGACCAGGGTAAGAGTTACTTAGCCTGTGTGATCGATCCAGTGATGCAGGTCCCGGAATGGACGTCAGACATCCGCCCTCCAAACGCCTGGACACGGCTGCGTTGGACTCACCACTCCTAAAAAACGGTGAGTATCCGCCCCGTAACACCTCCCCACTGTCAATCTTCTTGCAATCGCGCTAGCAATCACTTTCTTCTGGTCGTTGTCGTCGTTGGGCAATGACGCGCGGGCGCATTGTGGGCGCCGTGCAGGCGCAGTCCTGACCCGTTCGCACCGATGCAACAACCAGCAGCGTGCAAACGGGTTGGAATGACCCCCCTGGTTTTGCCCAACTGCTAACAAATTTGCTGCTGCTATCAACTCTGAATTACCCCCATAGTTACACACTTATTCACATACATAGTCACACACTAATACACACATAAATACAGTAGATACTTATACACACACAAACATACATACACATATAGTCACATACATAAATGCAGTCACAGACACACATACAGATAGACTATATAGTGTTTACCCCCTCACTTCACAGACAGGGTACACTCATTGCATGTACTTTAGTCGCTCCTTGTCCTCTCCCTCTCTCCTCCATGCTGCTGGGTTACATAGTTACATAGTTTCTGAGGTTGAAAAAAGACAATTTGTCCATTGAGTTCAACCTATTTGGGGCTCCTACGCTGCATTATTTTTAGGACTATTTTTATCTATATATTTATTTATTTATTTTTATTATTATAGTGCGTGACCCACCCACAATAACTCTGCATATCCTTATCCATTAGGAATTTATCTAGCCCATTCTTAAAAGTATCGACCGAGTCCGCCATTACTACTCTATCTGGCAGGGAATTCCAAACACGTATTGTCCTTAATGTGAAAAAACCTGGTTGCCTGGCACTGACTGAGTGTCATGTAGCCCCGCCCCCCTGCTTCCACTCCGTCCATTTCCCGAAGGTCATCAATGCCGTGCAGTGCAGTCTTGTGCCACCCCTCCCCTCCCTTAATCCGGATTGTACCTTGTGACTGTCTGTTTCTGCCGGCATCGGTTTCCAGCGGCACAGCACTGCACTAGTGATCAGTCAGACTCAAAATAAACTATAGCTCCCAGAGCCCCCGGCAACAAGGGATGCTGGTAACTGTAGATTATGTTGAGTCTGATTACAAGTGAGGTGCGGTGCGCTGCCGCCTGACACTGGTGCCAGAACTAACAGACAGTCACCAAGTCTGACAGTACTACTGGATTTTACCCCCTGGACGTGGATGACACTGCCAGGCGGCGCCCCCTCCTTACCTGGCGCCCCTGGCAAGCGCCATCCTGGCCAATGGGTAGATACGCCCCTGGTACCGAAACCGGACGGTTCGGTAAGGTCCATTCTAAACCTCAAGTCACTGAACCCATACTTACAGGTGTTCAAGTTCAAGATGGAGTCTCTGAGAGCGGTGATCTCAGGTTTGGAGGAGGGGGAATTCCTGGTGTCTCTGGACATCAAGGATGCATACCTTCATATTCCGATTTGGCTGCCTCATCAGGCTTATCTAAGGTTTGCACTACAGGACTGTTACTACCAGTTCCAAGAACCCTATAGGAGGTTGGGCTGTTTTGCCCCCCTAAGTCCCACGAAGCAGGCAGGCTGGTGCCAACCAGTCCTGCCTGAAAATAACAAAAAGAAAAATAAATGCAGAAAACTCTTCAGGAGCTTCCCTAAGCGTGACCGACTCATCTGGGCACATTTTCTAAACTGAGTCTGGTAAGAGGGGCATAGAGGGAAGAGCCAGTGCACACTATTGATTTCTTAAAGTGCCCAAGGCTCCTAGTGGACCCGTCTATACCCCATGGTACTAATGTGGACCCCAGTATCCTCTACGTACTATGAGAAAAGGATTTACTGGTAGGTAATTAAATTCCTATTTTTTCAAACCCAGCCTCAACATGGCAGTTAGGAGCCGATTGGCTGGTACTTCATCACCGTGCTATTTATCACTCTCCAATGCTTGATAAATCTGGGCCTAAGACTGAAACTAAATTTAAAAT
Organism: Pseudophryne corroboree; assembly: GCF_028390025.1. Lineage (NCBI taxonomy): Eukaryota > Metazoa > Chordata > Amphibia > Anura > Myobatrachidae > Pseudophryne > Pseudophryne corroboree. The sequence continues at coordinate 77,086,224 of NC_086453.1, read as the reverse complement.
CCTTGCAAAATTAACACTTGTACCATTCACGTTCTCTCTCTCACTGTGGCTATTGTACACATACAGTATGTTTATGATCATAAGACATTACTGCATTATGTCATATTGTGAATTTTCCTGAATGGTTCATTTCATAAGAACAATGTACCCAGTGTATAAACCTGTTTCCTCATTCCAAGTTTCCCTCATTGTTACAATATTTTCCTTTAGCTTTCACCTTCGTAAACTGGCCGGCTTATCTGGTCTCCTGATTTCCTGTTTCCTAACACGGAGAGTAATCAAAGAGGGCAATAGAATTGAACACTGCAAACATACTTTTAGTTGCAGTCACACAATATTAACTGTCATTCAAATTAATTCCCATTGGCAGAAAATTAGGATAGATGGTAGAGGGAATAGCCAAGGTGGGTGCATGATATAATTTGACCGTGTTGTGCCTAATATTTTCACTATGGAACAAAATGCACAGAGGTCTGCATGCTGCATATACAGTATATGCATTCACTTTCTGTCACCCAGCAGGAGCACAGGTGCATTCATTACTGACACATTTTAAGAGATCCACACGTGGAGCTAATGATTTCACTTGTGATTCTGTGAGGAGAACTGGAAAACATGCACTGTTTGGGGTCCTGAGAACCAGGATTTAGAACCTATGATCTAGAACATACTGTAACAAAGAGGACAAGCTGTGTCTACAATTTTAAATTGAATATTCTTAAAAGTTGTATCGATACGATCAGTAAGATCTGTATCTTAAAGCTTTTAAGGCTGGATCAATGTCAGATATAAATAAGGCTGGAATATCAGGTTATCCAGTATGGCTTCTGAGGACACATTTGTCTTCCTTGACCAGTGAGGTTCTAAACACCAGTTTTGCAAAGTTAAATACCTAACAGCTTTCATTTAAAGCCCATTGGAAAGAATAAAATTTGGGAGGAGGACTACTCTCACTATCGGGAGTTTGCTGATCTCTCCCCTTTTTTTTTTTAAATAGAGTTTGTTTATTAAAAAAAAAAAAGGCAATGCAACAGGTTATAGCATACGTGATCTCGAAAAAAGTAAAGTATATTACATCACATATGCAATTTCTCCCATTTTTTTACTACACTCACGTTGCAATATAAAAAGGAAAAGAAACATTCTAATGTCTGTAAACAGGTCAGAACTCTCATATTGAACATTTTAATTTTCTCCCCAATTATTTACCAATTACAACTCCAACTAGTAAGCCGGAACATAGCCTACCAAAATTTCTAGAACATAAAAAATATAAACAAAAAACGAAAACACAAATAAAAAATAAAAAAAAAATACCATCAAGAAGCAGTATTACAGTACAATTAGTGAGGTATATGAAGTAATGCTTTATGCCTGGCATAAAGCCAGACTGGTCCTGATGTATTATGGACTTAATAACAGAGTTGAGCCGAACTGCCAGAATCTTTGCCAGGATCTTACAGTGGCAAACGCAGGATTTGCATGGGGGGGTTTCCAGAACTGGGCGGAGCCAATCACGGGGGTGGGGACTGAGGTGACCCAGTATATGCTGGGTCCATAAAACTAGTGTCTGTGTGTGTGTGTGTGTGTGTGTGTATATATATATATATATATATATATATATATATATATATCTACACATATATATATATATCTACACACATATATATATATATATATATATATATACATACATACATACACACACACATACATATACACGGGTGGTCTTCAGTATGCCGGCGGTCGGGCTCCCGGCGACCAGCATACCGGCGCCGGGAGCCTGACCGCCGGCATACCGACACTTATTCTCCCTCGTGGGGGTCCACGACCCCCCTGGAGGGAGAATAGAATAGTGTGGCGCGCAAGGGGCTCATTTGCGCTCACCACACTGTTGGTAAGCCGGCCTCCCGGCGCCGGTATGCTGGTCGCCAGGAGGCCGGCCGCCGGGAGATCGTAGTGAACCCACATACACATATACATAGCATATTAAACATGCATAAATATATATATATACACACACATACAGTACACATATATATACACATGTATATATATATATCATATGTGTGTGTGTGTTTATATGTACGTATGTATGTATATACATGTGTATATATGTAGGCACATGGATATATATGTACTATAATTAAAATAAAGTAAACTTTTATTGCACTTGCAAGTGCCACCAGGAATACAGCAGGCTGCAGAGGACGCTAGACAGTCATTAATAATACTCATGCAGCTAAAAAAAAAAAAAAAAAAAATTTTTTTTTTTTTTTAGTGGAGGGGGGTTTCTGGGTACTCGGAAACCCCCCCTGGGTGCGCCACTGTCTTAGCATCAGTAGGAATAAGGGAGATTGGCCTATAGGACTCCAAGAGGTGGGGGTCCTTGCCGGGCTTCGGCAGCACTATAATAACAGCCTCGGACTTTGAGGGGGGAAGTTGATTAGCAGCAAACGTGTCCGTGAACATGGTAAGCAACTTGGGGCCAAAGAACTCTATATGTGTTTTCTAAAGCTCAGTGGGGATGCCATCACAGCCCGGAGATTTGCCACTGGGGGACATGCCCACTGCCGCAGACACCTCCTCCAGAGTCAAAGGTGCCTCCAGAAAACTGCAAGCCTCGGGGGGGAGTCTGGAGAGGGGCACACTATCCAAATATATGTCCAAGTCTGCCGCAGAGCACGTCAGGCGAGACTCATACAAATCCTTATAGTACGAAAGGAACAATTGCGCAATGTCTGGGGTGTTGTCTGCAATGGAGCCATCAAGACCAGACATCTGCACAACCGTAGACCCAGGCCGGTCATAATGTACCAAGCGGGCTAACAAGCTTCCCGGTCTATCCGCCTGCATATACAAGTTAGTGGCCCGAAACAACAGGGAGCGCGCATTTTTATCTGAGAGGTGGGCCAGCCATGCCGCCTGAGCCGTCAGCCACCGCGTTTTAAGTGCAGAGGTGCCCTCTGCCAGATAACGGATCTCGAGGTCTCTAAACTCTGATTCAAGTGTCCTCTCCTTCTCCCTACATGACAATTTATGTGCAGCGATTTTGCCGATCAGTGTACCGCGCAGGAAGGCTTTAAATGAGTCCCATATGACAGGAGTCGGGGCCGAGCCCACATTATCCGCAAAAAAACCCTCCCATTTTAATGTCAAGTCCGAGCAGTCACCCAACTGAGCCAACCAGGATGGATGTAACTTCCAATACGACTGTCCCCTCTGGCACTCCACCTCCAGAGACAACAGCAAGGGTGAATGGTCGGACACCCCCCGCGCCTCATAGTGAACATCCAGAATTCTGGGCAGAAGCTCAGGGGAAACCAGGGCCAGATCGATTCTAGAGAATGAGCCATGTGTGCCGGAGAAGCACGAGAACTGTCTAAGTACGGGATTTCGTACCCTCCAGGCGTCTACCCACTGCATATTACTCAGAAAGTCTGCAAATTTAGACGGGGTACCCCCTGCCCCAAGAGCCGAAGGGGACTTCCACCTATCCAGGGAGACATCCAACACGTTGTTAAAGTCCCCTAAACAAATAACAGGGGTATGGGGAGAGGAGGCAATAAATGAGGCGGCTTTCTGCAAAACATCATATGAAAAAGGTGGGGCGACATAAACTGACAGCAGGAAAAAATTTTGAGAATTCAATTTGCATTCCAAGAACACAAACCTACCACAAGGGTCAGTATTTACCGTAAGCAATTCAAACTGGACAGATCTTTTGATCATAACTGACACCCCTCGGGAAAAGGAGGAGTGAGAGGAATGATACGCCCATCCCACCCAAGGCCTGCGGAGCGACGTCAGTCTATTACCTTCTAAATGAGTCTCGCTCAGACAAACAATGTCCGGGTCATATTTCCTGACCATTTTGAGTACCAGGGATCTCTTTACTTTATTATTGATACCCCGGACATTCCATGCCAAGAATGTCAAGGCAGGCATGGTACCCAAGTGGTTATCCGGGACATATCCCAGAAACACCGCACAGGGTGGTTAAGGGACCTCGGAATCAAAAACGCCTGCGCCCCTACCCGCCTACACCATTCATTATCCCGAAGACAGCGTCGTCCGCAGACCCCGGGCCACAAGCCTATCCGGCCCAAACAGCACATCAATACCTCACATAGAAGAAAAAAATAAAAACATAGAAAACAATAAACTGAAGAAAAAAAAACAGAACCTGCATAGAAACCAACAATACCCATACACCAACCCCCCTCCCCGTATACCTTCCCAAACAGCGGCATACACATATCCCTAACAAACCCAACCCTGGAGATCCAAGTGCCTACGGCAAACTAATGCGTAGCGTAAGATCCTAGAGTCCCGATACAAAAAGAAACCCCAGAGGTATGTAACACAACGCAACAAAGTCCAGAACCACCGTAACAAGGGGGTGCTCCCCGGACATATACTTGCGTGTAGAAGGCCCAGGTAGGAGGAAGATCGGGATATCAGTCCGGAGCAAGTTGACGGTTGCCTGGAGCATATCTGTCCAGCCAGGCCGCCGCCTCCCGTGGAGAGCTGAAGAACTTGGTTTCCCCGTCTGCGGCCACCAGCAATCTGGAGGGGAACAACATTGAGTAGGGAAGATTCAGGTCACGTAGACGCCGTTTAATAGGCAGAAACTGGGCCCGGTCTTTCTGGACGTCAGCTGCAAAATCTGGGAACGCCGACACCCGAACACCATTCCGAAGCAGGGGGCCCTTCATGCGACCCAGGCGTAACACAGAGTCTCGGTCCCTATAATGTAGAAATTTGGCAATGAAAGTTCGTGGTGGGGCTCCTGGAGGTAAAGGCCGGAAAGGAACCCTGTGGGCCCGCTCCACCGCAAACTGGGAGGTGAAGGATTCCGCACCATACGCCTCTTTGAGCCAGGATTCCAAGAAATCTTCAGGGTTTGCCCCCTCTTCCCTTTCAGGCAGGCCCACAAACCGCACATTGTTTCTACGGAGGCGCCCCTCCATATCCAGAAGCTTGGTCTGTATTGTTGAAACTTGCTGAGAGACCGCCGACACGGATTGCTTTAGGGGGACACAGAGATCCTCCAGATTGGAGACCCGCGTCTCGGCCTCCCCCACTCTCTCCCGGATTCCCTGGACATCCTGACGTAGTAAAGAAAGATCGCACTGCACCTTCTCCATTTTGTCCGACAAGCGTTGTTCGCTGCCCGCAATCGCCTCCAGTACATGCTGAATGGACGGAGCGGGGGGCTGCACAGTCGTGCCCGAGTCGGCCCCAGCCAGGGGATCAGGGCGGGTGGGAGAGGATGCTTTAGGAGATGGCTGCACCGGCTGGGTGGCGGACTGGCGGGCAAACTTCTCCAACTTGGCCGCAGCCGTGCTTTGACCGCCTTTCACCATATTAGCGTGCTGAGATCACCAACCGGGCACAACACGGATCCAATCGGGCTCGGCCGGCTCGCAGGTCCCAAGTATTCAGTGCCAGAGGGCCCAACAGAGAGCGGGCGATATAATATCAAATGCGCCCCAAGGACAGTGGTAACTAGGAGGGGTGAGCCAGGAGGTCCCAGGGATACAGGAAAGGGCAGAGGACCAAGGCAACGTATAAAGGCAGGATAATAGGGAGCCGGGCAGCACACCCAGAGGCACTACAATCTGTCCCACAGTCTCAGTGCAGGATAATATGATATGAGGGGAGGAAGCTGCTTCCAAGATGGCCACTGGGCCCACAGCCTCCCCCCACCCCCAGCATCTCAGCCCAGCACAGAAATCCCAGGCAAGGAGCAGTGGAATACAGTATCCCCGGGTATTAGGGGGTGCCGCGGACTTCAAACAATGTGACTTGCGGGGTGTTTCGCCGCGGGGATGCGCCCGCGTGCACCCACGGCAGCGCGGCTATGCGCCGCCAAACTCGAGGCCGGGGATGCTCCTGCGGCCCAGGCCGGAAACTCGAGCGGCAGCCGGCGCGGACAGAGAGCACTCTGCAGAGACAGCCGGGGGACGTTCACCGCTGCCCCGAGCGCTCAGCAGGCAGGATATGCGGCACAGGCTCCGGAGCAGGGGCCAGGAGAGGTAGAAGGATCAATTAGCCGGGGAGCTCCCGTGCTCTGCTGCCTACCCGGATACCGCCGTGGCCACGCCCATGATCTCTCCCCTTTTTAAGGAGGCTGATGATCTGATATCCTACCTCTGATTCCCATTCCACGCTCTAGAGTGTAATGGTTGAGGATGGTTGTGAGCAAGATGGACCTGTCATATTTATGCAAAAGAGAGATCCTATCTGAGTATGAATATTTACATTTTGCCTCACTGTGGCCTGGACTGGTTTGCCTGCTCCAGACAGTTGTATTTTGCCTGCTATGGGCAATAACAGGAATAGAAGTGTTTTGCCTGAACAGACATGCCTATGAGGAAATTTTTTATTGTTTCCAAATTGTATTTGAATAATAAGACACCTTCTAACAGTAGGTGTCCCCCAAGGTCCTGTTTTAGGTCCCATCTTTTTTTCCGTGTATACAGACATGTCCCCGTACAGTGTTGCTGTGATGCATATGCATCACAGCACACTGATCATAGCACAGCATGTTCATGTGTAAGCACACTTCTGTTATCCAAGCACTCCAATGGGAACCAGCTGCGTTGTGGACACATGCAGTATGCCGCCATACGGATACATTGCGATCCTGCTACAGAAAGGTGCTATATGCAACGGGACACATCTGTATGTTCTCTTTAGGTGAGCTCATAAGCTTTTCTGACCTCCAAGATCATGGTCAATGCTGCTGCCTGGCTCAAGATACTACATCTGCCTCCCCTTCCCCTTCAGAACCCAATTCAAGCTTCTCACACTCACAGAGCCATCACCCATTCCTCTCCCATCTATATCTCTAACCTTATCTTCCTTCACACTGCTATCCATCCTCTTCGCTCCACAAATGCATGCTGCTTTTCCTGCCCACTGATTACTTCCTCCCACTCCCGCCTCTATGATTTTGCACGTGCTGCTCCCTACCACTGGAATTCTCTACCTCCCCATATCAGACTTTCCACCTCTCTACAAAACTTCAAATGGGTTCTCAAGACCCACTTATTTATCAAGGCCACCTATCTCTCATCTAACCCTCTGTCCCATGCACCCTGTCTAACCCGTCTGTGTCACCACTATCTGTCTGCCCCTACCCTTTAGAATGTAAGCTCTCAGGGCCCTCTTCCCTCATATGCTTTACTTCTCTTACTTATACTATCATCTACTTTACACTCCATACACTGGCACATAACCCTTGATTTCTACCACCCTGTTGCTTATTTGAGTGTTTTGACTGCTGATACAGGAATATTTATTTACCATGTACTTGTCTTTCATTGCCTAGTACTATTTTCTTGTTCTGCTCATTTGTTTATGTACTTTGTAAGGCACTGTGGAACTCTTGTGGCACCATATAAATAAATGAATAATAATAATAATAATAATAATAATAATAATTATTATTATTATTATTATTATTATTATTATTATTAAAAATAAATAATAAACATTTGGTCATCAACAGCAAAAGATTAAAGAAAGAGAGTATAGGCCCTTTAAAAGGCAATATGGGTGTCCTAATCAAAGACGACATATGTCCCATAGCCGGAAAATAAAATGGGTTTTTCTCATCTATATTCACAAGAGAGGATCAGATGGCAGGTTTGGTGCATAACCTCAGCAATGATAATGTCCCGCTGCTTAATGCTTATTTAAGTGAGAAAATAGTCTGTGACCAATTAAAAAAAAATAAGATTAATAAGTCACCGGGTCCCGATGGAATTCACCCAAGTTTTCTCCCGGAGCTACATTCCAAATTAGCAAGACCCCTATATTTGATTTTCAGTTACTCACTTACATCGCGCATGGGCCCCAAAGACTGGCGTATAGCGGAAGTAGTGCCGATATTTAAAAAGGGAAGTAAATCTGAACTGGGCAGTTATAAACCAGTAAGTCTTACATATATAGTGGGGAAATTATTGGAAGGTATTCTAAGGGATAGTATACAGGAGTTCCTTGAAACCAATAAGGTTATTAATAGGAATCAACACGGATTTGTGAAGGATAGATCATGTCAAACTAACTTAATAGGCTTTTATGAAACAGTTAGTGCAAACCTAGATCAGGGTAAAGAGGTGGATGTAATCTTTTTAGACTTTGCTAAAGCTTTCGATATAGTACCTCACATGAGACTTATCTACAAATTAAGAGAAATCGGGCTAGGGAACAAAATATGCACTTGGGTCAGCCATTGGAAGCAGCGTGTGGTGGTAAATTAAACGTTTTCAAAGTGGACTGAGGTACTAAGTGGTGTGCCACAAGGGTCTGTACTTTGGGGGTCATTCCGAGTTGATCGCTTGCTAGCAGTTTTTAGCAGCTGTGCAAACGCTATGCTGCCACCCACTGGGAGTGTATTTTAGCTTAGCAGGAGTGCGAACATTTTTATCGCAGAGCGCCTGCAAATATTTTTTGTGTAGTTTCAGAGTAGCTCAAAACCTACTCAGCGCTTGCGATCACTTCAGACTATTAAGTTCCGGATTTGACGTCACACATCTGCCCAGGGTTCGCCCAGCCATGCCTGCGTTTTGCCTGGCATGCTTGCGTTTTTCAGAACACTCCCTGAAAACGGTCAGTTGCCACCCAGAAACGCCCACTTCATGTCAATCACTCTGTGGCAACCAGTGAGACTGAAATGCATCGCTAGACCCTGTGCAAAACTGCATCATTTATTGTGCCCGTATGTCGCGCGTGTGCATTGCGCCGCATACGCATGCGCAGAACTGCCACTTTTTAGCCTGTTCCCTGCGCTGCAAACAAACGCAGCTAGAGATCAACTCGGAATAACCACCTTGGACCACTATTGTTCAACATCTTTATAAATGATCTAGCAGTAGGTCTAGAGAGTACAGTGTCAATTTTTGCAGGTGACACCAAATTGTGTAAGTTTATAAATACGGTGGAGGATGCTGAGTCTCTTCAGAATGACTTATTCAAACTGGAAGCTTGGGCAGCAAAATGGGGAATGATGTTCAGTATAGACAAGTGTAAGGTAATGCACTTTGGTAGCAAGAACAGAAACACTGCCTACATACTAAATGGGGAAAAACTATTCTGTACTGGAAAAAGATTTAGGTGTCCACATAGATAACAAACTTAACAGTAGTGTCCAAAGTAGGAATGCAGCAAATAAGGCAAACAAGGTATTAGCATGCATAAAGCGGGGAATTGATGCAAGGAAGGAGTGTTATACTCCCATTATATAAATCACTAGTGAGGCCACATCTCGATTTCTGTGCACAATTTTGGGCACCATACTACAAAAAAAGATATCCTGGAACTAGAAAAGGTTCAGAGATGGGCGACCAAATTGATTAAGGCGATGGTGACTCTAGAATACAAGGAAAGGCTTGGTAGGCTAGGCATGTTTACACTGGAAAAGAGGAGATACAGAGGGGACATGAATAACATTTACAAATATATAAAGGGTCAATGCACAAAGCTAGCAGGGGATTTGTTCTTCATAGTAAGGACAATATGTATTTGGAATTCCCTGCCTGAGAGAGTAGTAATGGCGGGCTCGGTCATTACTTTTAAGAATGGGCTAGATAAATTCCTAATGGATAAGAATATACAGGGTTCTGCTGGGTGAATCATGCACTATAGTAATAATAAAAAACAAACAAACAAAAAAAAAAACGGCTACACATTCACCGCAGTTAAAATTAGTCTAACATAATAACAAAACGAAAAAAAAAATATTACAGTGTAGGAGAACACCAACAGGTTGAACTCGATGGACAAATTGTCTTTTTTCGACCTCAGCAACTATGTTACTATGTTAATTTTGTGCGCCTACTTCAGACACCGATTCAAAAACTTCTGTTTAAGTTTTTCCCTCAGAGTCACCGTCCTATCTTTTTGAAGAAAAGTTTCCTCTTTTCCTTGTAATTATCAATTTTTCTGAAGAGAAAGATGGAGAGAAAACAGTCATTTTTCTTTTTTGGGGTTTATGTGGATCCATTTGAATAGTTAGAAGGGAGAAATGCAGTGTGTCAGTCACAGACACAGAAATTGCATTTCTCTCAGCTGCTGTGTCTGCTCTGGTCGGCAGGCGTGTGCTGTGGTGTGTCGGACTGGGGCATGAAGGGCCCACCGGGGAATTGCAGTGGTAGGGGCCCATGCTTAGGGGAGTGACAAGACCCCAGAGGGGGTGTGACCAGCCAACACTGAGGCTTTGCAAACTATTAGAGAGTACATGGCCTGGACCCAATGCACATGCATGGCTGCGTGGTTAATTGCAGCAAGGAAGTGATTTAAAAAAATCACTCTCCCTGCCATCAGGGGTGCTTCGGAGGCTTGCCATCTTAGACCACTAGCTATTGCCAGGTGGCAAGCCTCCTGAGGAACTAAAATATAATGTAACAGGTGAACCTATGATAGAGACATTCCTAATTCTGCACTTTGGTCCTATTGGTTGTTAAATGCAAATAGAACAAGTTGCTTTCTGACTAATCTCTCTTTTGACATGTTTAATGAGTAGACTGATATTGGTGACCATATTATAATCACCTACATACTCCTATCTCTTGATGACTCAGAGTTTTAATCAAAGAATGAAGATATAATGTACTTTCATGAAGTACAGTTATACATACATATCCTTACTTGCAGAATATATGCAATAGTGGCAATAGCATTCCAATTACTGTATGTTATTAGAATTGGTACAGAAGTTCTAACAATGTGTTGACTTAATTATACTGTAGGTTAGTCAATTAATGCAGAGCTATAATGTCATTCCAGTCACTGGCAGGAACTGTATTCATTATGTTAACGCACACAGCCAACAAGAGGAGGGGACAGGGTTGTGTTGTGACTGCCCTCTTGTAGTTTCTATAGAAGCATACAAAGAAAGCACCATGTTTATCAGTGGCCCTACTCCACCAGGTAACTGACCCTCTAATACAGTAGCAATGTATAATTTGAGACCGCAGTCAGGATCAGGACCCTTAGAGGAGGATTTTCCCTATACTGCTGTGGACCAGTCCAACCCTGGTCTTCTAAAGACCAAGTTTAACCTGCCCTAATATAAATGAATAAAGCATTTATTTAATGGCCAAAATAGTTGGATTTTCATATATATTTTTTTAAGATATGGAACTATGAGCCCAATGATTGATGCAGAGTTAAACATAAAATGGGCGTAAATTGCTCCTCAAAAAGTGCATGAAAAAATAGCAAATCTCTGCCCATATGCAGATCCGTAAACATCGGAAGCTGTTTACATCAGCACCGGCAGAATACTGTATGTGCCTGGGTTACTACAAGTTATTATCAATGCTTTGCACTTGCAGCTGCCCTATAGTAACTGCAAAAGATACAGTATGCCACTTAGCAGGTGTATATGCACCTACTTGCTGGTCTGCATAAGCCGCATATGCAAGAACACGCCCTCACTGAAATTTGCGTCTGTTGGAACAATCCTTGTCACCTCTTTTCCTCCACTCTGGTTATAAGGTGTTAGGGTCTCCTGCTCTGTGCTGCCACGTCGTCATGGCAACCGGGAGACAAGTGCTAGCGGAGTAACCTGAGCGTAGCTGATACTCCGGTTCGGGTCTTTTGCTGTGCAGTGGTTACAGGCTCTGTGCATGGCAGGGGATCCGGTGCTGGTTTTTGTGCTCACAGTCTGTGAGGTCTGAGTGGGGCGTGGACAGCACCTGCTATATAAACCCTCTTCTTAGGGTAGGCAGATGCTGCTGAATCTTTGTTGGTTAGTCAGTTCCTGAAAGCTAGTTAGTACTGTGTAAACTTTGTATTTGTTTGTTGCTTACTGCAAATAGGCCTTGGGATTTGGTATTACACTCTGCCAATCCAGACCTAGCAGTAAGACTGGAGTCAGTCGTTTAACCTGCTGGGGTTCTTTTGCTACTCTGTGAACCTAGCAAGTTTGCGGCTGTATTCTCAGACTTGCCTGCCAAAATCCTTTCTCACTGTGCAAGGTGTTCAGGTGTCAGTTTAGTGGCAGCTTGCTGAACCAGTGCACTGCAAGTGAGGACTAGGATTGTGGAGACTCTCCTTGTGTCTATTATTCCATCTCTGACCAAGGAGTTTACTGCCACACCCGTTGGTAACCCTTTAGGCTTTTGCTGTTGCCCTTAGCAACAGCATTTCGGGTTCTCTACGTATTAAATCACAACATCTTGCTTCTTTCCATCTGAGCATTCCTAATACTAGGGAGACACCCAGTTTCTTAGCCTTTGGGCTTCTCTGTTCACTTTGTGTTTATTTTGTTACCCTATCACCTTCTATGTATGTAATGTCATATTCCCCAGTCTGTCTGTGAGTTCATTTGTTTTGCATCCCTCTCCGTTCAGACACCAGTACATTCCTGCTGGCACTGGTGTGCATAACATATTCAGCAGCCAAATACTCCTGTTGAAATTTTGTGGGAATATGGAGCATACCCCTCAAAATACTTTGCAACAGGTGGTCGATCAGGTGCAGGTCCTGACTCGACAATTTAATGATTTGTCCATTAAAATGCACACCTCGCAGGCCGCTGGCGGAGCTCCCGCAGCAGCAGTGCCTTCAGGGGTTAAGGAGCCGAAAGTAAATCTCCCGGATCGTTTTTCTGGAGATTGCTCGCAGTTCTTTTGTTTCAAGGAGAGCTGCAAGCTATATTTCCAGCTTAGGCCTCAGTCTTCTGGGTCAGAGATTCAGCGGGTGGGCATAGTGATTTCCTTGCTACAAGGAGACCCACAGGTCTGGGCATATGGGTTGCAGCCTGACTGTCCGTCGCTTAAAAGTGTTGATGTTTTTTTTACGGCACTGGGCATGTTGTATGATGACCCTGACAAGACGGCCTCAGCCGAGGCTCAGATTTCGATCCTTAAGCAAGGGCGAAGGCCAGTTGAGGTTTATTGTACGGAGTTTCGGAGGTTGGCCCATGATACCCAGTGGAATGACCCAGCCCTGAGACACCAGTACCGAAGAGGTCTTTCTAACCAGTTAAAAGACCAACTGGTACAATATCTCTTGCCTGATAGCTTGGATCAGCTCATGCAGTTATCCATTCGGGTGGATAGACAGCTGAGAGAGCGCAGGCTTGAAAGGGAGACCGAGGTTTCCTTCTTTCCCAAGGGAACCTCAGACTCTGAGGAATTTTCCGAGGAGCCTATGCAGATTGAAAAGCCGGAAAACTTCAGGGCCTGAGGGTGATGGGAAATATCCTGTCAGGCCAGAAGTCAGAATTTCCCAAGAAGACTTTTATCATTCCGGTGACCTTGAAGATCCTCGGTCAAACTGTCAAGACTGAGGCCTTTGTGGACAGTGGGGCCGACGGGGTTTTTATGGACCGCCAATTCGCCCTGAAACACTCTGTTCCCTTAGTACCCTTGGCATCGGAAATTGAGATTTGTGGGTTAAACGGGGAACCATTATCCCAAGGTAAAATTACCTCTTGCACTAGCCAGATTTCTTTGTTTATTGGAGCCACACACTCTGAAAAATTGTCCTTTTATGTGACTGTCTGTACTTTTGCCCCATTGGTGTTGGGGTTACCCTGGTTAAGGGCCCACAATCCTCAATTTGACTGGGTCTCTGGGGAGATTCTTAGTTGGGGTACTGATTGTTTCAGGAGTTGCTTGAGCCTTCCAGTCAGGCTTTCGCAGCTAAGTTTGCCAGGATTGCCAGGATGTTATGCAGATTTTGCGGACGTGTTCTCCAAAAGAGTTGCAGAGGTACTACCTCCCCATCGCCCCTATGACTGTGCCATTGATTTGTTGCCGAATGCTAAGCTTCCCAAGAGCAGGTTGTACTCCCTGTCACGTCCTGAGACTCAGGCTATGGCAGAGTACATTCAGGAGAACTTGGCTAAGGGATTTATCAGACCTTCACAGTCTCCAGTTGGGTCGGGGTTCTTCTTCGTGGGTAAAAAGGACGGTTCGTTGCGACCCTGCATCGACTTCAGGGAATTGAACCGTATCACGATTAAAAACTCATACCCACTGCCTCTCATTTCGGTCATGTTTGACCAGCTTCGTACTGCCACCATTTTTTCTAAGATTGACCTACGCGGTGCGTACAATCTAATCCGAATAAGAGAGGGGGATGAATGGAAGACTGCCTTTAATACCCACTCAGGGCATTATGAATATTTGGTGATGCCTTTTGGGCTCTGTAATGCCCCGGCAGTCTTCCAGGACTTTATGAACGATGTGCTCAGGGAATATTTGGATAGATTCTTAGTTGTATACTTAGATGACATCCTAATTTTCTCCCATTCCCTGGAGGAACATCGGAAGCATGTACGCTTAGTCCTCCAGAAACTCAGAGACCACCGCCTTGGGGCGAAGCTGGAGAAGTGCGAATTTGAAGTTCAGCAAATCGCATTTCTAGGATATATTATCTCCCCAGAAGGTTTCCAAATAGAGGGTTCCAAGGTACAGGCAGTCCTGGATTGGGTGCAGCCCACTAGTTTGAAGGCGCTTCAGCGTTTTCTGGGCTTTGCGAATTTTTATAGACGATTTATCGCTGGATTTTCATCTATAGTGGCGCCCTTGGTGGCACTCACTAAGAAAGGGGTGGATGTTGCTCACTGGTCTTGTGAGGCCAAAGCGGCTTTTACCCGTCTCAAAAGGGCATTTGTCTCGGCCAAGGTGCTGCGACACCCAGATCCAGAGCGTCCTTTTGTGGTGGAGGTGGATGCCTCTGAGATGTGTATTGGGGCAGTGCTCTCTCAGATGGGGGTGTCTGATAATTGCCTTCATCCCTGTGCTTACTTTTCCCGTAAATTTTCGCCTGCCGAGATGAATTATGACGTGGGTAACCGGGAATTGTTGGCTATTAAGGATGCACTCGAGGAGTGGAGACACTGGCTTGAGGGGGCTAAGTTTGTGGTCTCAATTCTCACTGACCATAAGAATTTGGCATATTTAGAGTCAGCGAAGCGCCTCAATGCTAGGCAGGCACGATGGGCTTTGTTTTTTGCTCGCTTTAATTTTTTGATAACATATCGCCCTGGGTCAAAAAACATCAAGGCTGATGCGCTCTCGCAGAGTTTTGCTCCAATTCAGGAGACCACCGAGGAGCCATTGCCCATTGTGTCCCCATCATGTATTAAAGTGGGCATTACCCAGGACCTCTTGTCATTAGTCCTTAGAGCACAGGAGCAGGCTCCTCCAGACCTTCCGGTAGGTCTTTTGTTTGTGCCTCCTAGGTTAAGACAGCGAGTGTTCCTGGAATTCCATGCCAAGAAGTTGGCAGGTCACCCGGGTATTGCCAGAACTCGGGAGTTGCTATCTAGGGTGGTGTGGTGGCCCTCGGTGGCTAGGGATGTGGATCAGTGGGTTCGGGCATGTGACATCTGTGCCCGAAATAAGACTCCTAGAGTGGTTCCTGTTGGCCCATTACATCCACTCTCTATTCCATCTAAGCCATGGACCCACATTTCAATGGATTTTGTGGTGGACTTGCCCAAATCCTCGGGGATGACAGCCATCTGGGTTGTCGTTGACAGGTTTTCGAAGATGGCGCACTTCGTTCCATTGGTTGGGCTGCCATCGGGCAGACGCCTGTCTGAATTATTTATGCTGCATGTTGTGCGCCTCCACGGGTTGCCACTTGATGTGGTCTCTGACCGCGGATCCCAGTTTGTGGCCAAATTCTGGAGGGCATTTTGTTCCGATCTCCAGATTTCTGTCAGCTTGTCGTCAGGCTACCATCCGCAGTCTAATGGGCAGACTGAAAGGGTGAACCAGTCCTTGGAGCAGTTCCTCAGGTGTTATGTCTCCAAGTGTCAGACTGACTGGGTTGCTCATCTGTCCGTGGCGGAGTTTGCCTATAACAACGCGGCTCACTCTGCTACAGGTATCTCTCCCTTCCTTTGTGTGTATGGGCATCATCCTAAGGCCAATTCTTTTGACCCCCAGGACTCCACGCCTGGTGGTTCCTCTGTGGTTTCGGTCCTTAGAGGTATTTGGAGGAAAGTGAAGAAAGCCCTTGTGTCTGTGTCATTAGTGACCAAAAGGGTTTTTGATAAGCGGAAAAGACCCTGCAGCTTCAAATTAGGAGACGTCGTCTGGTTGTCTACCAAGAATTTGAAGTTGAGACAGCCATCTCATAAGTTAGGCCCCCGGTTCATCGGTCCTTATAAGATCACTAGGGTTATCAATCCGGTGGCATTTCAGTTAGATCTACCCCGTTCTTTGGGTATCAATAAAACATTTCATTGTTCCCTTTTAAAACGGGCGATTAGTAATCCTTCTTCCAGTGGAAGACCTTCCCCTCTTCTGATACGTGGCCAGAGGGAGTTTGTTGTTGAAAGGATTCTTGACTCCAAGATGGTTCGGGGTCGGCTGTCATTTTTGGTGCACTGGAAGGGGTATGGCCCGGAGGAGCGGTCGTGGGTGCGCAGTTGTGATCTTCATGCCCCCAGACTGTTACGCTCTTTCTTCTCGCCGTTCCCCGATAAACCCGGTGGTAGGGGTTCTTTGACCCCTCGTCAGAGGGGGGGTACTGTTAGGGTCTCCTGCTCTGTGCTGCCACGTCGTCATGGCAACCGGGAGACAAGTGCTAGCGGAGTAACCTGAGCGTAGCTGATACTCCGGTTCCGGTCTTTTGCTGTGCAGTGGTTACAGGCTCTGTGCACGGCAGGGGATCCGGTGCTGGTTTTTGTGCTCACAGTCTGTGAGGTCTGAGTGGGGCGTGGACAGCACCTGCTATATAAACCCTCTTCTTAGGGTAGGCAGATGCTGCTGAATCTTTGTTGGTTAGTCAGTTCCTGAAAGCTAGCTAGTACTGTGTAAACTTTGTATTTGTTTGTTGCTTACTGCAAATAGGCCTTGGGATTTGGTATTACACTCTGCCAATCCAGACCTAGCAGTAAGACTGGAGTCAGTAGTTTAACCTGCTGGGGTTCTTTTGCTACTCTGTGAACCTAGCAAGTTTGCGGCTGTATTCTCAGACTTGCCTGCCAAAATCCTTTCTCACTGTGCAAGGTGTTCAGGTGTCAGTTTAGTGGCAGTAAGCTGAACCAGTGCACTGCAAGTGAGGACTAGGATTGTGGAGATTCTCCTTGTGTCTATTATTCCATCTCTGACCAAGGAGTTTACTGCCACACCCGTTGGTAACCCTTTAGGCTTTTGCTGTTGCCCTTAGCAACAGCATTTCGGGTTCTCTACGTATTAAATCACAACATCTCGCTTCTTTCCATCTGAGCATTCCTAATACTAGGGAGACACCCAGTTTCTTAGCCTTTGGGCTTCTCTGTTCACTATGTGTTTATTTTGTTACCCTATCACCTTCTATGTATGTAATGTCATATTCCCCAGTCTGTCTGTGAGTTCATTTATTTTGCATCCCTCTCCGTTCAGACACCAGTACATTCCTGCTGGCACTGGTGTGCATAACATAAGGTAGGTATGGTCATCAGTGGGTTAACCTAAATGAGATATTAGCATGCATAAAACGGGGAATTGATGCTAGGGACGAGAGTGTTATACTCCCGTTGTATAAATCACTAGTGAGGCCACACCTTGAATACTGTGTACAATTCTGGGCACCATACTACAAAAAGGATATCCTGGAGCTAGAAAAGGTTCAGAGGCGGGCGACCAAACTAATTAAGGGCATGGAGATGCTGGAATACGAGGAAAGGCTTGCAAGGCTAGGCATGTTTACATTGGAAAAGAGGAGACTAAGAGGGGACATGATCAACATCTTCAAATATATAAGGGGACAATACACAGATCTTGCGCAGGACCTGTTTTTGGTTAGATCAACACAGAGAACTTGTGGACACTCGCTCAGGTTAGAGGAGAGAAGATTCTGCACAAAACGGCGTAAAGTCTTTTTCACGGTAAGGACGATACGGGTTTGGAATTCCCTGCCTGAGGGAGTTGTAATGGCAGACTCAGTCAACACCTTTAAGAATAGATTAGATAAATTCCTAATGGATAAGGATATCCAGGGTTATGGTGCATAGTCACGCACTATAGTTATTATAAAAAAGAGGGATAAAACATAACGGCACACATCAGCATCGGCCAAAATTTTATACCAAATAATCCTGCATAGGAGACCACAAATTGGTTGAACTCGATGGACAATTGTCTTTTTTCAACCATAGATACTATGTTACTATGAGATATGCCATTCCCACCCAGGATACCTATAAAATGGGGATCTATTGGCAAAGATTCCATGATTTCAGCACCTGAGAGCATCAAATATGATTTCTTCCTTCAGACTGGGGGAACCCCAAACAACCAGGAGAAGAATCCACCTCAATCTACGTTGTGCACCGATGGTTAATCCCCATCTCTGTAACAAAGCTTTACGGCATGCTGTGCTGACCACGCTCCCTGAGTGCATGATGTCATGATGAGGCACAGTACTAGCCAGTTGCCACCCACAGAGCCCCACTTGTGTGATGGCACTGCTCACATGCACCTAATTATGGCCTTGTGAATCCTCCAATGCAAAATGTTAGTTGACGACAATAGAAGTATGTGCTTATTTGCTTAGTGAAAGATACATCAAATGTTCCCAAGCTGGGTGCCGTTGGGCACTTGCATTGGTGCCTTGTGTTGGTGGTCATGTAGCAAATCAAATGATTCATTGTCTATGTGATAGGCAAAACCAGTGCTGGTGGCTGCCAGGCATAGAATATGTGGACAAATAAAAGTACAATGAACCTAAGGATGACTTTGAAACACAGTTTATTTAATTTATATATTTGTACAGTTTCTCAATAACATTTTTTGGGGAAAATGCTGACACTCTAGGGCACCCTGGTGCAGAGGCGGAACTACCGGCAGTGCAGGCAGTGCACTGCACTGGGGCCCGCCTCTGTCCAGGGGCCCAAGCATGTAATGAGTCAAACTGACTCATTACATGCCGCTGTGCGCTGCGGGCAACCGCTGCCCGCAGCGCACAGCCGCCCGGCGAAGAGAGGAGAGGAGAGGAGCAGCGGTACTACAGACGGGGGAAGGAGGAGGAGGGAGGCTGAGAAGGGAGCCGCAGCAGCGCTTTGTTACTGGTGGAGGCGCTGCTGCTGCTGCCCCTCTGCTTCCCTATAGGCTGTCTTCCGAGAACAGCCTATAGGGAAGCAGAGGGGCAGCAGCAGCAGCGCCTCCACCAGTAACACAGCGCTGCTGCGGCTCCCTTCTCAGCCTCCCTCCTCCTCCTTCTCTCCAGCCCGGGAATCGTCTCTGACGCTGCACCGAGGAGCCTGAGCCAGCGGAGAGGGTAAGTATAATTCTTCTTTCCTTCTTTCTTTCTTTCTTTCTTTCTTTCTTTCTTTCTTTCTTTCTTTCTTTCTTTCTTTCCTTCTTTCCTTCTTTCTTTCCTTCTTTCCTTCTTTCTTGTGCCTGCCTGCCGCAATGTGTAAAAATGGGGGACTACCTGCCGCACTGTGTAAAAATGGGGACTACCTGCCGCACTGTGTAAAAATGGGGGACTACCTGCCGCAATGTGTAAAAAGGGGGGTATACCTGCCGCAATGTGTAAAAAGGGGGGACTGCCTGCAGCAATGTGTAAAAAGGGGGGACTGCCTGCAGCAATGTGTAAAAAGGGGGGACTGCCTGCCGCAATGTGTAAAAAGGGGGGACTACCTGCCGCAATGTGTAAAAAGGGGGGACTGCCTGCCGCAATGTGTAAAAAGGGGGAATCAGCCTGCCGCAATGTGTAAAAATGGGGGACTGCCTGCCGCTATGTGTAAAAAGGGGTAATCTGCCCGACGCAATGTGTAAAAAGGGGAATCTGCCTGCCGTAATGTGTAAAAAAGGGGGACTGCCTGACGCTATGTGTAAAACAGGGGGACTGCCTGACGCTATGTGTAAAAATGGGGAATCTGCCTGCTGCTATGTGTAAAAATGGGGAATCTGCCTGCCGTAATGTGTAAAAATGGGGACGCTGTCTGCCGTAATGTGTAACAAGGGCACGCTGTCTGCCGTAATGTGTAAAAATGGGGACGCTGTCTGCCGTAATGTGTAACAAGGGCACGCTGTCTGCCGTAATGTGTAACAAGGGCACGCTGTCTGCCGTAATGTGTAACAAGGGCACGCGGTCTGCCGTAATGTGTAACAAGGGCACGCTGTCTGCCGTAATGTGTAAAAAGGGCACGCTGTCTGCCGCTATGTGTAACAAGGGCACGCTGTCTGCTGTAATGTGTAAAAAGGGCACGCTGTCTGCCGTAATGTGTAAAGGGCACGCGGTCTGCCGTTATGTGTAAAAAGGGCACGCTGTCTGCTGTAATGTGTAAAAAGAGGAATCTGTTCGCTGTAAGGTGTAAAAGGGTCTCTACCTGGTGTAGTGGTGCTACTGTGCGGCGTAATTTGAATAATGGAGACTACTGTGTTGGTATTATTTTGTGGCCACACCCCTTCCCCACGAAGCCACGCCACTATGTATTTTTGCGCGCGCCTACGGCGCGCACTGCCCCTGGGGTGGACTTGGATGGGGGGGGGGGGGGGCCCAAAGCATTTTGTCGCACCTGGGCCCACCGCTTGCTTGTTCCGCCACTGCCCTGGTGAAAGAATGTTTGGGAACCACTGAGTTATATGATTATATTTTATTTCAGCGCTTATTTTATGTTTTCAGCTTAGCGGCAGTTACTGTAAGAAATACAACTGAAAGTCCTATATGGTCACCTTCTTATCTATATCTTGCAAGTGGCCTTTCTCAGTCTCCCTTTATGTATACACAAAGTCACATGACATGCTGATAAACCTCATATTCATATGGGAAAGTAAGACAAAACAAATCTATCCTTATGTGCAATGCAAGTGCCTCTATGTTACAAATGCACACTTTATCCCATGTAACCACTCTTAAGGCCTGTCCATGGGTGTGCACTTTGCCACTCATCGCAGACCTCCCAACTGTCCTGATGTTGGTCAAACAGTCCCACTTATCGGGCACTATTTAGTCACCTGTCCAGGGGCAGTTTAAGAGAGGAGGGGGGCCTGTGTGCAGACTCTGTGTGGGCCCCTTCTTCTGTGGTGGCACAGTAGACACTTGCATTGCCTCCATTATGTTCTCGGTGACTTCTCTACTGCATATGCATAAAGCTCTGATTTCTGCTGCTGCAGCAGCTTCAACGTGGAACTCTGGAGAGATGAATATACAGTATGGGCGCAGAGTGTGGTACACAGGGGCCTGTGTATGCACTGCACATCCTGCACCCATTGATATGCCAAATGTGTCTTACTCACAGGCCACAGTATATGATGGGAAGAAAGTTTGGAGGTCACTCTGAGTGTTACCTGCTGTTCTGTATAGTGATGAATGGATGCCATGTTTGTGACAGCTACAACTTAACATGTGCAGTGTGTGAGCAGCAGATTGGAGGGTGTCTCAGCTAGCATGCAGGCTCAGATATATCTCACCATTGCGAATTACTGTGCTGTGATTGGTGGAACAAGGAAAGAGAAAGTGGAGGTTGACACAAAGTACAGTAAGGGGATGTTAACCCACATTATGATCAATGGAGAGTTGAAGAAGCCACAGATATGTCTCTTAGGATGTGTACATGTTGTTCAGGGCTTTGTGCAGCTTTGTACTGGCCCCTCCCCTTAAACCAATGACATCATGATGTCATGCCCAGGGGGGCAGGGCTGCCAGTTTTAAGAAGCCGACTAGTGCCTGGGGCAAAATTTAGTAAAGTTCGATTTTGATTTTATAGGGATTTGGCATTAGATTTCCATTTGGTTTTGATTGAAGAGATTTACTAAAGGTAAAATCGAATGTCATATCGATTCTAAAAACGAATTCAACTCAAATCCCACTCAAAATCGAATTTCTGAAAAACGTTGATGTTTTCCTATAATCAACTATAAGATCCCCTCATTTACTAAAATCAGATTTGAAATCGAACTCCAAAACAAACTTCAAATCATCAAATTAATTGAAACATGTTAGACATCCGATTTGTGCTTCTAAACACCATTCTATTGGTAGGAAATTGATTGTGATGACCCAAAAGCATGTGGAGCAGTGTGGCTGTAGGAATAATGGCTGTCCAAGGTTATAGTATGTTGTGCACCCTGCAGTATGCAAATCACCACCTGACAGAGAACCCAGGAGCATTAATCAGAGCAACATTAGTAGCTTCATAGGTTGAATACTGCACATTTTTTATACAATTGGGCATACCTAGTCTATGAATGTGCAATAGATAGCAGCATAGTACAATATCTGACACTTTTGTCAGATGATATAGTGAAACTTAATTCATGAGTGTTGTTACTGGCTATTCTGGTTTGTGCCATGATGCCTATATCCTCAGCAAATTATCCCTGCCTACAAAATTTGAGGTGAGCCACATGCCAGATGGATGGTTGTTGAGTAAGTTACCTATATTTGTTAATGAAGCAGCTGCTTGTGCTTCTTATTATATTGTTCTAATCCCTCTCCCCCCTCCCAACAACAGGTGATTTAGGCTATGGCTGTTGCTCCTGGCTTCTGACTTCATTGAAAAATCATCAAACTCCTGCTGAGAATAAGTATAAAGAGGCACATATTGCCTCCCAATCCATGACAGAATGCACCTTTGCTCTATTAAAAATAAATAATTCGGAAGGCATATTATTATATAATTTGGCAAAAGTGTCCGATATTGTGCTCTGCTGCTGTCTATTGCATAATCACACATTAAATAAACCACTTCCCCCAGATTATGCAATAAACAGGAAACAGGCGGAGGTTTTGTTACCTACAACTGACTGTGAGCAAATAAAGTGGAAGGCAGTAAGGAAGGCAGATTAGGGCAAAGCTTATTGCCAACTATTTCAGCTGTAATTATTTAAAAATAAAAAATCATTGGTTATCATGTACTAAACAGTGTAAAGAGAGAGATTGCCCTTTAATTAGTGTGCATGTGAAACATTTAGCCACATAGGAGGCAATG
This sequence comes from Pseudophryne corroboree, assembly GCF_028390025.1. Lineage (NCBI taxonomy): Eukaryota > Metazoa > Chordata > Amphibia > Anura > Myobatrachidae > Pseudophryne > Pseudophryne corroboree. The sequence goes on along the minus strand of NC_086453.1, from coordinate 77,063,321 downwards.
AGTAAGGTCTGCTCGATTTTGCATTTGAATTTGCTGGGGATTTTAGTGGGGATTTAAGATTCGATTTTAGAAGGGATTTCATAAATTCAACTCAAAATCCATTTCAAACATGAATCAACATCGAATTTTATTTGAAAATCAAATGCAAAATCGATTATTAGTAAATGTGTTTTTTTAAGGGATTTTGAAAATCAAATAGATTCAATTTCAATTGATTTTGTAGATTCATAAAAATTATCTCAAATTTGAACTTTAGTAAATATACCTCCTAGAGTGTTCTCAGGCAATACAGGCTGTAGGGTACCGGCACAGAGTGTCCCTTGGCTGTGTAGCAGTGCCACTGGATGCATAATGCCATTACAGGCAATCTGCAAGCCACATGCCGGTGCCATGGGGCAGCAATGAGGTTGCAACCGTGGCCTTGCACTCTGTGTGATGTCAGTGCTCGCACACCTCCTAGTGATGGCCCTGCTGTTGTGGCTGCCTTACCCCTGGTGCAAGACAAAATGATGTGTGTGCAGGTGCTTGTATTGCAGACTTACATACACTCACCAGTGGATGACTCACACTATGAACAGCCCAGTTACTTATGCAGTGGTGTTGGATTACTGATAGATAGCAGGTACAGCAGTGCTATGGATGAGTACCTGGAACTCAGGGGAGTATGCGACAACTGGGAAGTTCCAATACTCACAGGTAAAGCTGCAGCTAGAATTGATGTCTGCAGCAACTCATGCTCTACCCCTAACTCCGTTACCCCTCTTAGTGGTTGGATGGTGCCTGCGGTGCTATAGTCCTTCTGCCCACGGCAGCCGCATTTGAATGGGCGAATTAGGTCCACCCAAACTCCGATGCTTCCCAGTCTTATTAAGTGACAAGGCACCACCCGGGACTGCAAGTGAGTAAAGGGGAACCTAACTAACCCTGCAACACCAATGCACGAGTGATAATGAAGACAAAAATTGTCTTAGATGCTATAAGCAAATAAACAGTGAGAGCAACAATGCTCAGGGATGTTAAAGATATAAATATAAACAAAGAACTGTTAGCGTGGATACTCCACGAAAACCTGAACACCGGCTGGCAAGATCTGGTCAAGAATCGATCAGTCAAAGTCTCCAGGTCACAGCACAACACAGGCAGGATATCCAATGAGCTGACACATTCACACAGAAGTAAGAACTATTACCAGTGTCTTTGGAGTGACCAGGAAGAGAATATAAATTGTGCTGCACCAATCACAGAAGAAACTCCTTAATTGCAAATATCATGCAGCTGTCCTGCTGCACGTCCTTGTACACAGCTGGGTACTTAGTTACCCAGCAATGGGAAATGCCATCTGCCTCCGGCGTCCCTGTTGCTAGGGATCCGGCGGCTCACAGTGCCTGGTGTCTGCCTGTTGCTAGGTACTGGGCGGGGGTCAGTGGGAGGTGCGGCGGCCTGGCTCCACGGCAACCGCCAGGACACACGCCTCCCGACGCTAACAAGCAGTACTCACTGGTACATGTACACTGGTGATGGAGCAGAGCTGAAGTGGATCAGGGTGTCATACAGATTACCAGCCGGTGAGTGTATGCTGCAAACAGGTAGCAGTGCACATAGGCAAATTCAGGGGAGGGGTTTCCAGTTGCCTGGAAACCTCCCTCTAAGCCAGATTCTCTAATCATGACCACAATACTATATTGTATAATATGATTTTACTAGAGCTGAGGCCACAACATGCAGTGTAAGGTATGGAACTGAGCAGCCAAACGTACCCAGAGACAGCAGATTTTCCTACCAAGTATGTTGTGTACGTGGAACTGATCACAATACCAAACTGCCCCTAAATGGGCTGACCACACTATAAAATTGAGCATCTGGGAACCCCCCTCTAAAAATCCTGCATTTGCCCCTGGTGCAGGAATGCTGCAACAGCTTTATGGCAGGTATTATCCAGGTCTCTCATCGGAGATAAGTAGGAGACTTCTGTCTCCCACCATGTCACTTCACAGATTTATACAGTAAAGAAATAAGATGGCCCCTGCACTCTCAATAGTGATCATGGTTGCCATCTTTAGCTAAGGCATGAGACCTCCCTGGAGGACAGGAAGACTAGAGTCTATGCACTAGCACACTTCTTTCAACACCAAGGTACATCCCCCCTGGTCTCCTCACAGCGCAGGACTGTGTGTCGGACTGTGTGATTGTACTCCTCTCACCCTCTCTTTGTCACCCACTGCCCAATGTATATTCTTGCACTCACAAGTTCCCCCACTGCACACACACATCCATACTGTACTCATAGAAACACAACCAACACTAGTTTTGCTAGCAACAAGATCAAATGGATGAAAACTATATGGAATGGCCAATTTTGTAGCAGTACTTGTGCAGGATGTATTCGGGGGTTCAGTGCTGCCAATATTGTGTGCTTCTCCCTAGGAAAACACAGCCGTGTACGCCCCAGGGCCCTCCCCATAACCCTGGGCAGTCTTGCAAGGGCTACCTCTGCTCCCCAATTCCCTCATATACCGTATTATCTGGCCACCCCATCCTGTACCCGCTCTGCTATTACTGCTCTGAAAGGAATGGGAGTATTACAATTTCCCTCTGTCTGAGAAACACTTGGACAAAGTGGTTGGAGATGTTATAAGACAAGCGAAGAATAAACAAAGAGGTAAATGTTACAGCTCAGCTACAGAACAAGAAATTCTAGTTGCTGCTGACGAAAGCTATTGGCAGACATGAGCTGCAATAACACAGCAAGCAGGAAATATTCAGCATGATGGTGTCAGATCAAATTGCATTATTAATATAGTCTAGATCTGAATCTGAAATGATGTGAGATTAATGATAGCTGTTCATGGTAGGCCAGATCAGAACAGGTGGAAAGTTATGTTTTCTGTGTAAAGTGACATATATATATAGTACTTAGTTTGTAGCTAAAAAAGAAATAGAACTCAAAAAACTGACACTGATAATGATCTATAAACATTAAAGACAAGAGTGGCAAAACTTCATTCTTCTGTCTTTCATCACAAATTAAACCCTGCATACTTATCACTGTTGTATCTGTTCCAAGGGATGATCACTTACTGTCATTCACTAAATTATCTCCATTCATGTTGGCCTCCTTTTTTCTCTACATATGATGTCATGAAGAGTAGGCCAGGGCTGGCAAACTAAGCTGCAATAAATACAGGTGCTACCGGGATAGTGACATTGCCATCCCCTTACATTAGTGATGTGCACCGGAAATTTTTCGGGTTTTGTGTTTTGGTTTTGGGTTCGGTTCCGCGGCCGTGTTTTGGGTTCGGACGCGTTTTGGCAAAACCTCACCGGAAATTTTTTGTCGGATTATGGTGTGTTTTGGATTCGGGTGTTTTTTTCAAAAAACACTAAAAAACTGCTTAAATCATAGAATTTGGGGGTCATTTTGATCCCATAGTATTATTAACCTCAATAACCATAATTTCCACTCATTTTCAGTCTATTCTGAACACCTCACACCTCACAATATTATTTTTAGTCCTAAAATTTGCACCGAGGTCGCTGGATGGCTAAGCTAAGCGACACAAGTGGCCGACACAAACACCTGGCCCATCTAGGAGTGGCACTGCAGTGTCACGCAGGATGTCCCTTCCAAAAAACCCTCCCCAAACAGCACATGACGCAAAGAAAAAAAGAGGCGCAATGAGGTAGCTGTGTGACTAAGCTAAGCGACCCAAGTGGCCGACACAAACACCTGGCCCATCTAGGAGTGGCACTGCAGTGTCAGGCAGGATGGCACTTGAAAAAAATAGTCCCCAAACAGCACATGATGCAAAGAAAAAAAGAGGCGCAATGAGGTCGCTGTGTGACTAAGCTAAGCGACCCTAGTGGCCGACACAAACAACTGGCCCATCTAGGAGTGGCACTGCAGTGTCAGACAGGATGGCACTTGAATAAAATAGTCCCCAAACAGCACATGATGCAAAGAAAAAAAGAGACGCAATGAGGTAGCTGTGTGACTAAGCTCAGCGACCCAAGTGGCCGACACAAACACCTGGCCCATCTAGGAGTGACACTGCAGTGTCAGGCAGGATGGCCCTTCAAAAAAATACTCCCCAAACAGCACATGATGCAAAGAAAAAAAGAGGCGCAATGAGGTAGCTGTGTGACTAAGCTCAGCGACCCAAGTGGCCGACACAAACACCTGGCCCATCTAGGAGTGGCACTGCAGTGTCAGACAGGATGGCACTTGAAAAAAATAGTCCCCAAACAGCACATGATGCAAAGAAAAATGAAAGAAAAAAGAGGTGCAAGATGGAATTGTCCTTGGGCCCTCCCACCCACCCTTATGTTGTATAAACAGGACATGCACACTTTAACGAACCCATCATTTCAGCGACAGGGTCTGCCACACGACTGTGACTGAAATGACGGGTTGGTTTGGGCCCCCACCAAAAAAGAAGCAATCAATCTCTCCTTGCACAAACTGGCTCTACAGAGGCAAGATGTCCACCTCATCATCATCGTCCGATTCATCACTCCTTTCACTGTGTACATCCCCCTCCTCACAGATTATTAATTCGTCCCCACTGGAATCCACCATCTCAGGTCCCCGTGTACTTTCTGGAGGCAATTGCTGCTGGTGAATGTCTCCACGGAGGAATTGATTATAATTCATTTTAATGAACATCATCTTCTCCACATTCTCTGGAAGTAACCTCGTACGCCGATTGCTGACAAGGTGAGCGGCTGCACTAAACACTCTTTCGGAGTACACACTGGAGGAAGGGCAACTTAGGTAGAATAAAGCCAGTTTCTGCAAGGGCCTCCAAATTGCCTCTTTTTCCTGCCAGTATACGTATGGACTGTCTGACGTGCCTACTTGGATGCGGTCACTCATATAATCCTCCACCATTCTTTCAATGGTGAGAGAATCATATGCAGTGACAGTAGACGACATGTCAGTAATCGTTGGCAGGTCCTTCAGTCCGGACTAGATGTCAGCACTCGCTCCAGACTGCCCTGCATCACCGCCAGCGGGTGGGCTCGGAATTCTTAGCCTTTTCCTCGCACCCCCAGTTGCGGGAGAATGTGAAGGAGGAGCTGTTGACGGTCACGTTCCGCTTGACTTGACAATTTTCTCACCAGCAGGTCTTTGAACCCCTGCAGACTTGTGTCTGCCGGAAAGAGAGATACAACGTAGGTTTTAAATCTAGGATCGAGCACGGTGGCCAAAATGTAGTGCTCTGATTTCAACAGATTGACCACCCGTGAATCCTGGTTAAGCGAATGAAGGGCTCCATCCACAAGTCCCACATGCCTAGCGGAATCGCTCTGTTTTAGCTCCTCCTTCAATGTCTCCAGCTTCTTCTGCAAAAGCCTGATGAGGGGAATGACCTGACTCAGGCTGGCAGTGTCTGAACTGACTTCACGTGTGGCAAGTTCAAAGGGTTGCAGAACCTTGCACAACGTTGAAATCATTCTCCACTGCGCTTGAGACAGGTGCATTCCACCTCCTTTGCCTATATCGTGGCCAGATGTATAGGCTTGAATGGCCTTTTGCTGCTCCTCCATCCTCTGAAGCATATAGAGGGTTGAATTCCACCTCGTTACCACCTCTTGCTTCAGATGAAGGCAGGGCAGGTTCAGGTATTTTTGGTGGTGCTCCAGTCTTCTGTACACGGTGCCTGAACGCCGAAAGTGGCCCGCAATTCTTCGGGCCACCGACAGCATCTCTTGCATGCCCCTGTCATTTTTTAAATAATTCTGCACCACCAAATTCAAGGTATGTGCAAAACATGGGACGTGCTGGAATTTGCCCAGATGTAATGCACGCACAATATTGCTGGCGTTGTCCGATGTCACAAATCCCCAGGAGAGTCCAATTGGGGTAAGCCATTCTGCGATGATCTTCCTCAGTTGCCGTAAGAGGTTTTCAGCTGTGTGCGTATTCTGGAAAGCGGTGATACAAAGCGTAGCCTGCCTAGGAACGAGTTGGCGTTTGCGAGATGCTGCTACTGGTGCCGCCGCTGCTGTTCTTGCTGCGGGAGGCAATACATCTACCCAGTGGGCTGTCACAGTCATATAGTCCTGAGTCTGCCCTGCTTCACTTGTCCACATGTCCGTGGTTATGTGGACATTGGGTACAACTGCATTTTTTAGGACACTGGTGAGTCTTTTTCTTAGGTCTGTGTACATTTTCGGTATCGCCTGCCTAGAGAAATGGAACCTAGATGGTATTTGGTACCGGAGACACAGTACCTCAATCAAGTCTCTAGATGGCTCTGAATTAACGATGGATACCGGAACCACGTTTCTCACCGCCCAGGCTGCCAAGGCCTCAGTTATCCGCTTTGCAGCAGGATGACTGCTGTGATATTTCATCTTCCTCGCAAAGGACTGTTGGACAGTCAATTGCTTACTGGAAGTAGTACAAGTGGCCTTACGACTTCCCCTCTGGGATGACGATCGACTCCCAGCAGCAACAACAGCAGCGCCAGCAGCAGTAGGCGTTACACTCAAGGATGCATCGGAGGAATCCCAGGCAGGAGAGGACTCGTCAGACTTGCCAGTGACATGGCCTGCAGGACTATTGGCTTTCCTGGGTAAGGAGGAAATTGACACTGAGGGAGTTGGTGGTGTGGTTTGCAGGAGCTTGGTTACAAGAGGAAGGGATTTAGTGGTCAGTGGACTGCTTCCGCTGTCACCCAAAGTTTTTGAACTTGTCACTGACTTATGATGAATGCGCTGCAGGTGACATATAAGGGAGGATGTACCAAGGTGGTTAACATCCTTACCCCTACTTATTACAGCTTGACAAAGGCAACACACGGCTTGACACCTGTTGTCCGCATTTGTGTTGAAATAATTCCACACCGAAGAGCTGATTTTTTTTGTATTTTGACCAGGCATGTCAAGGGCATTATTCCTCCCACGGACAACAGGTGTCTCCCCGGGTGCCTGACTTAAACAAACCACCTCACCATCAGAATCCTCCTTGTCAATTTCCTCCCCAGCGCCAGCAACACCCATATCCTCATCCTGGTGTACTTCAGCAGTGACATTGTCAATTTGACTATCAGGAACTGGACTGCGGGTGCTCCTTCCAGCACTTGCAGGGGGCGTGCAAATGGTGGAAGGCGCAAGCTCTTCCCGTCCAGTGTCGGGAAGGTCAGGCATCGCAACCAACACAATTGGACTCTCCTTGGGGATTTGTGATTTTGAAGAACGCACAGTTCTTTGCTGTGCTTTTGCCAGCTTAAGTCTTTTCTTTTTTCTAGCGAGAGGATGAGTGCTTCCATCGTCATGTGAAGCTGAACCACTAGCCATGAACATAGGCCAGGGCCTCAGCCGTTCCTTGCCACTCCGTGTCGTAAATGGCATATTGGCAAGTTTACGCTTCTCCTCAGACGCTTTTAATTTTGATTTTTGAGGCATTTTACTGATCTTTTGTGTTTTGGATTTTACATGCTCTGTACTATGACATTGGGCATCGGCCTTGGCAGACGACGTTGATGGCATTTCATCGTCTCGGCCATGACTAGTGGCAGCAGCTTCAGCACGAGGTGGAAGTGGATCTTGATCTTTCCCTATTTTTTTAACCTCCACATTTTTGTTCTCCATATTTTAATGCGCACAACTAAAAGCCACCACAGGTATACAATGTAGATGGATGGATAGTATACTTTATGGATGACGAGTGATGACACAGAGGTAGGTACAGCAGTGGCCTACCGTACTGCTATATACAGTATAATGGACCTGGTGGATACTGTCAGCAGACTGCTAAACTACTAGTATAAAAAAAAAAGCCACCACAGGTATACAATGTAGATGGATGGATAGTATACTTTATGGATGACGAGTGACGACACAGAGGTAGGTACAGCAGTGGCCTACCGTACTGCTATATACAGTATAATGGACCTGGTGGACACTGTCAGCAGACTGCTAAAAAACTAGTATAAAAAAAAGCCACCACAGGTATACAATGTAGATGGATGGATAGTATACTTTATGGATGACGAGTGACGACACAGAGGTAGGTACAGCAGTGGCCTACCGTACTGCTATATACAGTATAATGGACCTGGTGGACACTGTCAGCAGACTGCTAAACTACTAGTATAAAAAAAAGCCACCACAGGTATACAATGTAGATGGATGGATAGTATAATTTATGGATGACGAGTGACGACACAGAGGTAGGTACAGCAGTGGCCTACCGTACTGCTATATACAGTATAATGGACCTGGTGGACACTGTCAGCAGACTGCTAAACTACTAGTATAAAAAAAAAGCCACCACAGGTATACAATGTAGATGGATGGATAGTATACTTTATGGATGACGAGTGACGACACAGAGGTAGGTACAGCAGTGGCCTACCGTACTGCTATATACAGTATAATGGACCTGGTGGACACTGTCATCAGACTGCTAAACTACTAGTATAAAAAAAAAGCCACCACAGGTATACAATGTAGATGGATGGATAGTATACTATTACTTTATGGATGACGAGTGACGACACAGAGGTAGGTACAGCAGTTGCCTACCGTACTGCTATATACAGTATAATGGACCTGGTGGACACTGTCAGCAGACTGCTAAACTACTAGTATAAAAAAAAAAAGCCACCACAGGTATACAATGTAGATGGATGGATAGTATACTTTATGGATGACGAGTGACGACACAGAGGTAGGTACAGCAGTGGCCTACCGTACTGCTATATACAGTATAATGGACCTGGTGGACACTGTCAGCAGACTGCTAAACTACTAGTATAAAAAAAAAAGCCACCACAGGTATACAATGTAGATGGTTGGCTAGTATACTATTACTTTTTGGATGACGAGTGACGACACAGAGGTAGGTACAGCAGTGGCCTACCGTACTGCTATATACAGTATAATGGACCTGGTGGACACTGTCAGCAGACTGCTAAACTACTAGTATAAAAAAAAAGCCACCACAGGTATACAATGTAGATGGATGGATAGTATACTTTATGGATGACGAGTGACGACACAGAGGTAGGTACAGCAGTGGCCTACCATACTGCTATATACAGTATAATGGACCTGGTGGACACTGTCAGCAAACTGCTAAACTACTAGTATAAAAAAAAAAGCCACAGGAGTGTTTTTCAGGCAGACAAACGTATACTGGTGGTCACTGTCAGCAATACTCTGCACTGTACTCCTGCTATAGCTGCTCCCCAGTCCCCACAATTAAGCAGTGTGAGCACTCAGCACAGATATATCATGCAGCACACTGAGAACAGATATGGTATGGAGCGTTTTTTTCAGGCAGAGAAGAGAACGGATAAAAAACTGGTGGTCACTATCAGCAAAACTCTGCACTGTACTCCTCCTAACAGCTGCTCCCCAATCCTCCCCACAATAGTAAAATAAACAAGCAAAGCAATCAGATCAACTGTAGTGTCTCGTATAAACGGAGAGGACGCCAGCCACGTCCTCTCCCTATCAATCTCAATGCACGTGTGAAAATAGCGGCGACGCGCGGCTGCTTATAGAATCCGAATCTCGCGAGAATCCGACAGCGGGATGATGACGTTCGGGCGCGCTCGGGTTAGCCGAGCAAGGCGGGAGGATCCGAGTCTGCTTGGACCCGTGTAAAAAAAGGTAAAGCTCGGGTGGGTTCGGTTTCTCGGAAACCGAACCCGCTCATCACTACCTTACATTATTGTTCTGAGGACCTACAGTAGGGGTACATTTACTAATGTTATGCACACCAGTGCCTGCAGGAATGTACTGGTGTCTGAACTGTTATGCACACCAGTGCCTGCAGGAATGTACTGGTGTTTGAACTGTTATGCACACCAGTGCCTGCAGGAATGTACTGGTGTCTGAACGGATAGGTATGCAAAACAAATGAACTCACAGACAGACTGGGGAATATGACATTACGTACACAGAAGGTGATAGGGTAACAAAATAAACACAAAGTGAACAGAGAAGCCCCTGGCTAAGAAACTGGGTGTCTCCCTAGTATTAGTAATGCTCAGATGGGAAAAGCAAGATGTTGTGTTTTAATACGTAGAGAACCCGAAATGCTATTGCTAAGGGCAACAGCAAAACCCTAAAGGGTTACCAACGGGTGTGGCAGTAAACTCCTTGGTCAGAGATGGAATGATAGACACAAGGAGAGTCTCCACAATCCTAATCCTCACTTGCAGTGCACAGGTTCAGTTTACTGCCACTAAACTGACACCTGACACCTTGCACAGTGAAACAGAATTTAGGCAGGCAAGTCTTAGAATACAGCCGCAAACTTGCTAAGTTCACAGAGTAGTAAAAGAACCCTAGCAAGCTAAACGACTGACTCCAGTCTTACTGCTAGGTCTGGATTGGCAGAGTGTAGTACCAAATCCCCAGGCCTATTTGCAGTAAGCAACAACAAATACAAAGCTACACAGTACTGGCTAACTTTCAGGAACTGACTAACCGACAAAGATTCAGCAGCATCTGCTTAACCTGAGAAGAGGCCTTATAAAGCAGGTGCTGTCCACGCCCCACTCAGACCTCACAGACTGTGAGCACAAAAACCAGCACCGGATCCCCTGCCGTGCACAGAGCCTGTAATCACTGCACAGCAAAAGACCCGAACCGGAGTATCAGCTGCGCTCAGGTTACTCCGCTAGCACGTGTCTCCCGGTTGCCATGACGACGTGGCAGCACAGGGCAGGGGACCCTAACAACTAAGCATATACAGTATGCGGTCAAGTCTAACATACAGTATATGATGTCTGATATGGTCTGCATGTGACTGGCATGTAGTGACACATACTGTACTGTAAGTTTCAGAGTAGAAAAGGAGCAGTATTTTGGGGGAAACTGGAAGCTGTTTTCATCATAAAGTTTTTGGCTTGCTAGCAACATGCCTTTCTGTAGAGGAAAACCTCTGGAAGATGAGGAACATTTTAAATATACAATACTTTCATAAATTGTGGATAAATGCACAAGATGTATGACAAAATACACTGCTCAAAAAATAAAGGGAACACTTAAACAACACAATGTAACTTCAAGTCAATCACACTTCTGTGAAATCAAACTGTACACTTAGGAAGCAACACTTATTGACAATCAATTTCACATGCTGTTGTGCAAATGGAATAGACAACAGGTGGAAATTATTAGCAATTAGCAAGACACCCCCAATAAAGGAGTTGTTCTGCAGGTGGTGACCACAGACCACTTCTCAGCTCCTATGCTTTCAGGCTGATGTTTTGGTCACTTTTGAAAGCTGGCGGTGCTTTCACTCTAGTGGTAGCATGATACGGAGTCTACAACCCACACAAGTGGCTCAGGTAGTGCAGCTCATCCAGGATGGCACATCAATGCGAGCTGTGGCAAGAAGGTTTGCTGTGTCTGTCAGCGTAGTGTCCAGAGCATGGAGGTGCTACCAGGAGACAGGCCAGTACATCAGGAGACGTGGAGGAGGCCGTAGGAGGGCAACAACCCAGCAGCTGGACCGCTACCTCCGCCTTTGTGCAAGGAGGAACAGGAAGAGCACTGCCAGAGCCCTGCAAAATGACCTCCAGCAAGCCACAAATGTGCATGTGTCTACTCAAACAATCAGAAACAGACTCCATGAGGGTGGTATGAGGGCCTGACATCCACAGGTGGGGGTTGTGCTTACAGCCCAACACCGTGCAGGACGTTTGGCATTTGCCAGAGAACACCAAGATTGGCAAATTCGCCACTGGCGCCCTGTGCTCTTCACAGATGAAAGCAGGTTCTCACTGAGCACATGTGACAGAGTCTGGAGACGCCAAGGAGTACGTTCTGCTGCCTGCAAAATCCTCCAGCATGACCGGTTTGGCAGTGGGTCAATAATGGTGTGGGGTGGCATTTCTTTGAGGGGCCACACAGCCTTCCATGTGCTCACCAGAGGTAGTCTGACTGCCATTACGTACCGAGATGAGATCTTCAGACCCCTTGTGAGACCATATGCTGGTGCAGTTGGCCCTGGGTTCCTCCTAATGCAAGACAATGCTAGACCTCATGTGGCTGGAGTATGTCAGCAGTTCCTGCAAGACGAAGGCATTGATGCTATGGACTGGCCCGCCCGTTCCCCAGACCTGTATCCAATTGAGCACATCTGGGACATCATATCTCGCTCCATCCACCACGTTGCACCACAGACTGTCCAGGAGTTGGCGGATGCTTTAGTTCAAGTCTGGGAGGAGATCCCTCAGGAGACCATCCGCCACCGCATCAGGAGCATGCCCAGGCATTGTAGGGAGGTCATACAGGCACGTGGAGGCCACACACACTACTGAGCCTCATTTTGACTTGTTTTAAGGACATTACATCAAAGTTGGATCAGCCTGTAGTGTGTTTTTCCACTTTAATTTTGAGTGTGACTCCAATTCCTGACCTCCATGGGTTAATAAATTTGATTTCCATTGATAATTTTTGTGTGATTTTGTTGTCAGCACATTCAACTACAGTATGTAAAGAACAAAGTATTTAATAAGAATATTTCATACATTCAGATCTAGGATGTGTTGTTTAAGTGTTCCCTTTATTTTTTTGAGCAGTGTATATCTATATACATCTGTAATAAACTTGTCTGTTGATAAAAATGATGTAATCACATTGGCATGTAGTAACAGTTGGTATGAACTCTGTCCCCTCCCACCAGTGTCAGAGATGCACAGAACAGAGTGAAGTAGTAGTGATAGAGAAACAGTAGGGGAGGGAGAGGTTGGGAGAAAGTATTGGGATGAGGAAGTGAGAAGGATGAGTGTAAGTAGGAGAGTAGGAGAGAGGTGGAGAAAAAGAGAAGGAGGCAAGGATAAAAACAAATCTTGCACAATATACAGTATGTACAGCAGTACATTATTCAAGAACAATAAAAAGCTCACTCAACGTACTGTATGGTTAAGGGATGAGATAAAAATCTTTTTTATTGACAACTTGAAATAATTTACATCTGTTTAAATAGCATCAAAATTAGTATATTACAGCACAAATGTAGGCAGTATTGTACTAATTACATCCAAAAATATATTTATTAAGGCACTTTTAATCCCTTACGTCTGTAATAAGTAACTCTAGTAACAAATTGCATTGAAACACAGTAATCTCAATTTCTTCAAGTAACAAATGTGGAGTTTCTGGCGCGGAAGACAGATTGAACTGACGTCTATATTAAAAAAAAACCTTATAATTAATGAGCTCAGATTACAGTCAAACTTTACAATAACTGTCATAAGGGAAAGAGAGTAACTGTCTGTCAAAATCTTGGCTGGTGCGGGAATATCCTTTGCTCTATTTACAATAACTGTATTGTTTTGCCAATGTTGTATTTTCAGTATCATTACAGTTGGTAACACAATTACTCATTCAGAAGCTATAACTGTTTATTAATTATTTCAGGATGGACTTCACTTGTGCCAACACTACTAGCTATTTTATCTTACCATAGCTATCCCACAACTACAAATGCATTTTACACGTCACTTTTGGGTATAGATATTTTATAGAAGGTCTACAGCAGTCATATAAAAAAAATAACCTCATGTAGTATCTTGAAATGAGTAATTTTTATCAATCATGTAATTGTTCTTTAACTTCATAGAAATAGAATATGAAGACTTATAATGCTCTTCTTTGGGTTGTAATATGGTATGCCGGTGGCCGGGCTCCCGGTGACCAGCATACCGGCGACGGGAGCCCGACCTCCGGCATACCGACAGCGCGGCGAGCGCAAAGGAGCCCCTTGCGGGCTCTCTGCACTCGCTACGCTGCGGGCACGGTATTTATTCTCCCTCCAGGGGGGTCGTGGACCCCCACGAGGGAGAATATCTGTCGATATGCCGAGTGTCGGGATTCCGGCGCCGGTATACTGTGCGCCGGGATCCCGACATTCGGCATACTGAAGACAACCTCTTCTTTGTTTAGTTCCATGTTACAAAGTAAGGCTTTAGGAACATATTGTGAAATGTAAGATGTAATTAGCCATATAGTCATTTGCACAGTTTCCCATCTTATTTGCATAGTGAATTACAATAGAAGGGGCAAGTACTCAGGCTTCAATACTAATTAGTGCAGGGCCATGAAATGTTCAAGCTATAGTTGGATATAAATACATGTTTCATACAGTTTATTAAACCATTATATTCCGGTTGATTAATAATCAAAGACACTGGGGTCTATTTACTAAGCCCTTTGTGGAAATAAAGTGGACGGTGATAAAGTACCAGCCAAACAGCTCCTAACTGCCATGACACAGGTTGTGTTTGAAAAATGACAGGAGCTCATTGGCTGGTACTTTATCTCCACACAAGGCTTAGTAAATCGACCCATCTCTCTTCTATTTATTGTTTAATCTGTTGTCTTGGATTTAAAACATATACAGGTCAAGATTTATCAATCCTTGGAGAGTGATACATTTCACTGTCATAAAGTACCAACCCGCCAGCTCCTAACTGCCATGTTACAGGCTGTGTTTGAAAAATGACAGTTAGGAGCTGATTAGTTGGTACTTTATCATGTGCAATTTATCACTCTCCAAGGCTTGATAAATCTGGGGCATAGTTTGCTTGCAATTTTTATCATATATCAATATACAATAAATACATTTATTTAATATTCTTATACTAAATTGAATTATGTGGACATTATAGAACAGAGATAATAATCAGTATATTGCAATTGATCCTTTTATTGACACTTTGTACCTCTACTGACTTTCCAACTTTCCGTAGTCTCGTGAGGTCACTTTCATTGTCCTTTTCCAGCTCTCATATTTGTCACTTTAATTTGCATTTGATATTTCATCCCTTGGCATTTAGAATTTTGCATAGTCATTTAAATAAGTCAACACGCTGTAGAAATGTCATCCAAGGTTACACCAGATTTGCACTAAAGAAACTTTAGTAAATAGATGTGTCTATATTTACATTTTCTATGATTGCTTTTTGTACAATCAGAGGGCAGTGTGGTAGGGACTGGCCTAGCCTTCGCATCTTGTGCTCTTTTCATCACAGAGTGTAAATACTGTACATATAGTAAATCCAAAATAGGAAAAGCCCCATATCTGATTTGGGGTTTGAATTCTTAAAGCACAAAGTTTGGATCTGCATTAGATAAAAAAACCTCACTCCATTGATACATCGTACAGTGTTTAGTCACTGTGTCATCTGTAAACATCAACTCAAGATTTAAAACTACTGCTAGAAGGTGCATTATACTGTATGTGACTAGTGCAAATTTATTAGATATAATCAGATATTATTTTTACAGTTTATTTAAAATGTTGAAATATACTACTCACTTATTTTTCTTTCAGTTAAATTGTAATTAAATTGTAATTAAATAATGCCTGATTGCATTTTTTAGAGATCTAAAGCTGGATAAACACTATAAGATTACGGGCCTAATTCAGATACGAATGCTAAATAACGGGATCACAAAATGTTTTTGCGATTATTTGCAAAGATATGCAAAACTGCGTAAATTACCAGCAACACCCATACCACGCAGAACTACTAAAGGAAAATCAAATTCGCAAAAGGGAAGGCACCCGGAGACCCAAGCAAATTTGCTAAACCATTGCATATTTCTTTGTGAAATACCGTATGGTCGCAAATTAGCGTACATTTGCAAATTACATTCAAGGCCTATTTTTTCCCACCAACATCCCTACATCTAAGATCTACGCCCTGACTTTTGAAAGTTTGAGAACCTCTGCCTTTGTGTTTTAAGTTTCACCAGGTTTTGTATAATTATAAAACAAACACAGGGGTAATTTGTATATATTACTAATATTGATAATTGTTTAGACAGAACAGTTTATTTGAATAATGCATTTACCAACAATGATAGTAAAATAAAATAAAAACCTGTAATTTGGTATGCATAAAGGTAAAAAGCTTGAGGCTAAAATCCATCCATTAACACAAGTTGTGTGTGATTCTGGCAGTAACACATCAGCTGAGTGCGATTCTTCTCTAATTGTGTAATTAACACCAAAAACATTGATGATACTGCACCGGTCAAGGTGACTTCCATGGTGTACGTAGCTTCATACCTGCTCAGAAAGTACAAAAGCTGTGTAGGTATTTTAAGGTTGCCTGTGTGCAGAATTTCGTATGCTTCGCCCTGACAACGCTTGCCATACGCCCACTACACGCCCCTGTTACACGCCCAGTTTTGCGTTTTTTTTCAAGAACGGCCCACTGACACACCTATACCGCGCCTTTAAACCATTGTTTGTTTGCGTATTGTTTTTTGTATGCAGATCTGCAAAAGTTTTGCAGTTCGTATTCAGCCGCATGCACCCTATGTTGTTTACGCATGCGTGGTTTGCGAAACATCACCAGTTGCGTTTGCCGTTGCAACTGAACCTGAATTAGGCCCTATTTGTCCAACCTTTCTGGTTGGAATGAAAATCTGATACTGTATGGAAAATGACAATTGACCATTTGCTCCCAAACACTGGAAAACAGACACAAATGGATGTTCAGACAACTTGGTTAAATCCATTTGATTCAACCAATTTATCCGAATGACAATTTTTGCCCATTTTCCATCTTCTGTAAGCAAATAGATGATTGTTATTTGTTCCCATACATTATCAGATTTTCAAAGATTGGACAGGTCTTAAGGCCAATATACACGGGAGAGATGTGTGCTGAGCGAACTGCTCAGCACACATCTCTCCCGCCGCTCAGCACAGCGCGATGTGGAGGAGGACGGGGGCCGCTCATTTGAAATGAGCAACGTGCTAGATTGGCCTGCATTTAGGCCAATCTAGCACCAGCGATAGCGATGCGCGGGGCTGCGCATCGCTATCGCTGTAGGGGGTGCACACGAGTAATCTGTGCTTAAAAGCTAAGCAATCTAGTCACATTGCTTAGATTTTAAGCATGGATCTCTCCGTGAGTACCCCCCTTTAACTGTGTGTATCCAGCTTTAGACCAAGCACTGCCAGTAACTTTTTTCTAGCATAAGTAAACTATGCAGGTGGGTTTAGTAATAAAATCGACTGACTGTATGTACTAACTATTAATGAAGTGTGTGGGTCCCCTAAGACTGGTCAGCTCTCCTGTCCTGCAGAAATCTATAGGCATAGTTATTAAATATTAAATTGTGACAAAACATACTTTAAGGTAGAGCCCTGAACAGAACACTTGGCATCTTTCCTTCTATGCACAGATATCTGATTATTTTATAAGTATTCAATGCCCAGTCATTGAAATGCAATGGTTACTGTCCATGAGCGCTCTTGTGTTTGCTGTCATTTCAGTTCTCTGGTCTCACGTACCAGTTATTGTTTGTTTGACTTTTTTACATCACTGTATAGTGTTTCCTCTGGTTCTTCGTTTGTCAATTTGGTAGAGGGTGTGTTTTTAAACTCAATTCGTGCATATTTAATTTCACCCTGAAAAGAGATAAAAAAAAAAAAAAGTGTCAGGAAAGGACAGACACAAGTTACTGGTACACATGAAACAAGGGTTATGAGCTCTGGATTAGTACACGATGAAGGTGCTGATTCCCAAGTGGCCGATAATGGCACCATCACGCAACGGCTGAGTGCAGCTTGTCTCTTCTGTCTGTCAGGGGGGAGAATAATCACACTGATCGCGCTCCCCCTGGACCTGACCTTGGTTGAAGGGCACAGGACATCACCCTGACCAAGGTCAGGGAGTTATTTCTTAAAGGGAGCATAGTCACACCTCCGGAATTAGGCCACACACCCTGTTTTTCCAGGGCCCTGGAAAAATTTCTACTGCCCTGATGGGCGTACCTATAATGGGTGCAAGATGTACAGTGGCCCCACACTGCCTCTCTGCCGGCTCTGCAGAAATCACTGAGAAAATGGCACCAGCACCATTTTCTCTGAGATCTGCACAATAGAGACATCAGTGGTAAAATGGCGGTAGCCATTTTCCGAGAACTGCACATTCAAAGCATGGTGCACTGGCGGGATCTACTTTGGGGGTGGGGGGTGTCTCTCACTTCTCTTAGGTGTCTATTTACTAAGCCTTGTACGGAGATAAAGTGGACAGAGATAAAATAGCAGCCAACCAGCTCCTAACTGTCATGGCAGTTAGGAGTTGATTGGTGGTACTTTATCTCCGTCCACTTCACCTCCATCCAAAGCTTAGTAAATATAAATAGACCCCTTTATCCTTCGCTGTCTGCAGCCTTCATTATGCTGCTTTCTTACTAGCTTCCACACAATGTCACATTTTCTGCCTCACAATTTAGATGAAGGAAGCCACCTGCATGAGAAGTGCACTATACTGACTTAGAAGCCTGGTAAAGTGGCCACAGATGGACTTTATTTAAATCTTTGAAATATAATAATGGGGGTCATTCTGAGTTGATCGCTCACTAGCAGTTTTCAGCAGCCATGCAAACGCATTGTCGCCGCCCACTGCGGAGTGTATTTTAGCTTTGCAGAAGTGCCTACAAAATGGTTTTGTGCAAAACAAGAGTAGCCCTGTAGTTAATCTTCGTGTGCATAGATTCTAACAATGGAGGGACGGCTTTTGACGTCACACACCCGCCCAGCGAACGCCCAGCCACGCCTCCGTTTTTCTAAGCACTCCCTGAAAATGGTTAGTTGACACCCAGAAACGCCCACTTTCTGTCAATCTCCTTGCGGCCGGCTGTGCGATTAAAATCGTCACTAGAACCAGTGCAAAACTACAATGGACTTTGTACCCGTACGACGCGCGTGCGCATTGCGGAGGATACACATGCGCAGATTAGCCATTTTTTTCACTGATCGCTATGCAGCGAACAACGGCAGCTAGCGATCAACTCGGAATGACCCCCAATGTGTCTAAAAGGAAGCTACATATTTACAACTACTATTTGTCTACAGCAATGTAAAGAAACTTACGTCATCTTGTAAGTTGTTTGTAAATGAAGCTTCTGCTGTATCTGCAAAATAATAGAATATAATAAAATAGTACCATCTTAAACTCTGTACAAAGATACCAACTGTACAGAAATAAGTTTCTGGAGAACTTCAATTGTTTAGTTATCCAAGGGAATAAGGGTAAAATAGTGCACCTATTTCACTGGTAGTGTGGATATAAATGAATTATGTCTCATTCTCTTCAACGTGTGAAAAATAAAATGTACCGTAACGGGATGTGGTCAGGATGCTGGCGGTTGGGATGCCGGCAGACAGAATCCCGGTGCCAGAATCGCGACACGTGGCCACAATGCCGGTACCGGAATTCCGACAGTGGACAAAATGCTGAATCATGATCGTACATAAGCCACCCACTGTTTGTGTTAAGACGGGGTGGGGGGGGTGGGGTTAGGTTTAGGCACCCCCGGGGTGGTTAGGTTAGGCTTCAGGGTGGGGAGGGATGTGTTAGGTTTGGGCACCACCGGGGAGGGTTAGGGTTAGGCTGCGCGGGACGTGTGTGTGTGTGTGTTGGGGGGGGGGGGGGGGGGCTGTAAGTATTCTCTCCATTGGGAAGCATCCGTACTGCTGGTAAGCCATATCACACCCACGGTAACTTATTCATTTACTTATGAAGAATTGTAGTACATATCCCAAACAGCATATATTTGAGCAGCAGAATCTTGTTTTTACAAAAATATATATAAGAATTGTAGTGCGTAAAGATTTAGAGACAATTGCTGCAATTAAAACTTTTTTTAGCGTCTTCTTTAATGTCGCTCTGGTGTTCTTGAATAAATGAACTCTAATACAGTATACTTGAGTTGTGGTCTCTATTTGCCCTCTAACCAAACCTTTAAATCCTCATGTGGGGAGAATGTTATAAGAGAAGGCTATTATGTTAAGGGTTTAATAATGTGAGACAAACAGTACATTCAACCATATCTGTATAGTGTATTGTATGGAGAAAGTAATAAAATCAAGGAGAAAGGCAAGAGGTTATCTTATCCTAACACTTCAAGCCATAGTACTTTTTATCTTTGCTTTTTTTTATCTTACTACTCTCTTTTAAGGTCTGCTTTCTCTCCTACTTCTATGAAATCAACTGTTAGAAGTCATGAAACAGAAGACAACCTAATAATTTTAATATTTTAAAGGGGCCCTGGCCTCAATGCTTTTCGAGAGCCACCTCTCTCTGCAGAATTGTACATTTAATGAGCCATAGTGTTATGCCCGGTAGTAATGCCCTAATTCATCTTATGCGCCATCGTAGTGCCGTAATTCACATTATGCCACACAGTGCCCCCAGTAAATAGTATGCCACACTGTAGTGTCTCAGTCCATATTGCTAGACAACTTAGTGGACAATTATATGACCTGTGTTCAAGTGAACCAGGCCCCTAAAGTTTCTGGCCTCATAGCTTGGCACCCTCTATAGCTACACCCATGACTTGGAATGTGTATGGTGAAGGAGTAAATGCCATTTGCCATTCTTTCCCCTTGTAGCAGAAACATTTCTATATTTATATAACTCTAGCTAACTGAATAAGTATCGTCAATAACCTTACCTCCATTCTCTTTGTTGAATTTTACAGATGGAAGCTTTGCTCCTGTAAAACAAATATCTGTGATCAGAAACAAGTATAAAGACAAAGTGGACTTGCTGCCAAAGCAGAAATAACTGAGGAGCATCCAGGAGACCGGAAACGTGATCAGAAAAAACAGAAGTAATATATGAATTTGCTCTGTGTTATGGTCAGGGAATACAGAGTTTGATTAAATGCATAGAGCACTGTGGCTTATAGTGAAGCAGAAATGTGGTGTAATCTTATTACAAATCTCAGATTATTTTACCAGTTTAAGACCCACATACTGAAATTAGCATAAACAATATTCTGGATCTGATTTATAGTGGGACTTGAGCCCTGGCACAAGTTTTGAGCAGATGATAATAGACACAGGCATGTTTGAATGGGAAAATCACACCCATTGATGAAAATTAAATGAAAGTACTGAAATTGTGATTTAAAAGCAAGATTACTTTATTATGAATACTCATTTTACAAAATAAAGTATATTTACTAATCTGTTTCGGAAGAGGGATGGTTGCTTGTATGTGTATTAGTGTTGTTTATAAAAAATAAAATACATATGCTTCTGGTTTGATTAGCATCTTATATGCTGCAAAATACTTGGGTACTTATCTGCGCTCTCAGGCCCATTTACTGTAACGTGTATACCAGGCATGTCCAAACTGCGGCCCTCCAGCTGTTGTGAAACTACATATCCCAGCATGCACTGACACAGTTTTGCTGTCAGAGAATGCTAAAGCTGTGTCAGGGCATGCTGGGATGTGTAGTTTCACAACAGCTGGAGGGACGCAGTTTGGACATGCCTGGTGTATACAGTGCATATTGCAATTTTTAGCAACTTTCTTACTCACAGTCCTACCACCCAAGCAGTGATGAGACAGAAACATGATCCAAAAACAAATCCAGTATTCAGCACACAGCTATCACTAGTAAGCAAAGGAATTTCTAAGCATGGTCAATAAGCAAGCCAGGTCCGTACACATAATTCAATACAGGAGAGTGATCAAAAGGAAAGCCAGAGGTCAAAGCAGATGTATCATTCCAATGTTTATGGGTTATGCGCAAAGCAGGTTGACAAAACAATCACCTAGCACTGACTAACAGGCAGGGTCTCACTATAAGTGTTAGGCATGTGGTTCCAGGCACCACTCGTTAGTCTGCAGGTTATGTGTAGAGCAATTTTACACCACAATAGGAGCTGTAGAACCATCTCAGCCAACGGCCTGTACTCCGGATCATCTGACAGACATATTGAGAGCCCATTTGTAGCACAAATTCTGAATCAGCCCATAGGTAGCACAAAACATATCACTGTGGTAGGCTTTCTGCATGTGGTTCTAAACTCATGGGCACTAAGTTAGGTTAAAAAAATTATAAAGTTTCTTTGTCTCTTTATTAGTTCCCTGGGTTTGAGTATCTAACTTTCTGAGAGTCCTCTACCAGATGGTAAGACTTGAAGCCATTGTATGAAACCATGCATGGGAAAGACACGTTCTAGACCAGGAGTATGCAAAATGTGGCACTACAGCAGCTGTAGAACTAAACTTACCAGCATGCACTGCCACAGTTATAGAATGCCCTAACACAGAAACCTTGTCAGTACATGCTGGCATGTGTTGCAGCGGCTGTTCTAGACAATACACAGTATGCTGTTAAATGTTTCAACAGTAGATTCAAACCAATTTCAAGTGGAATTCCAATTCTATCACCTACAGTACTTGTGAATCAAAATTACAACTCTTAATGTAAAGTGTTATACTGAGCAAATAACCCTGAATTGTTTAAAGTGGAGATAGTGGCGCTCCATGACAGATGTTTAGACCAAAATGTGGATGCCCTCTGCATTGGTACATTAATACATAGGTAGCAAAGAGCCCCTCCTAATAATTAAAGTTCAAAATATTTCACAATATCTGAGGGGGTGCTACCATTGACAACTAATTATATACAACAGACAAAAAGAGAGAAAAGAGAGAAAGCATTATCCATACTGTACATGGTGCACAAAAATGCAAAGTATATTAATAATGAACTTTTATTAATATTTAGAAAAATGTATATCTATGAACATCAGCTAAATATTAAAAATGCAAAGGAAGAAAGTGAAGAAAGTATGAAAAGTGATTAATATCTCTTTTGACACAACTGTGTGTCTATTAATTCCTCTAATTATAATGTAGTGCACTGCGTACCATGCGCATGCGCATTTTTGCCTTAATCGCTCCGTTGCGAAAATCGGCAACGAGCGAACAACTCGGAATGACCCCCAATGTGTATTGACATTTGGGCTTGAAAGCATCATACAGTAGATTACAGAACAGAAATAGATTATGATATGAACCAGAAATTCAGGTGGCTTATACTTCTTGTATTTCACAAGCAAAGACAATGCCCCATTTTTAGTCTGACTGGTAGAATTGTCCATGTCATAAACAAATTATTGTACAGAGACAGTTTGGCCGGATTAATCCCTGGGGGGGGGGGGGGGGGGAGAGTTTAATACAAGGAGGCCCTGGGGAAGGGGGTGGGTGAGGGGTGTATATTACATTGTGAATACCTCCCTACATGACCCTATCCAGGAGGGACAAAATGCTTCTCTTTTATATGATATATATGTATATATATATAATTGGCATCACCTGTGTTGAACTATTCAATTAATAAGAAAGGTATTTCAACACAGAAGAGGAGGACACTTATGGCTCTCTCCCTCCCTCCTATGCCTCCTCTGGTTAGGAAGCGTTATTGGTGACTCATGAAACCTGATACTCCTGTGTCTCTTCCTGATCTGTATACTGTCCTTCTTGCATTCTGGCTGCCTGGTTCTGCTGTTGCAAAAGAGGGAGAGCTAGTGATGTCACAGCCAGGGGGCCCCCTGACAGAGGGGCTCAGGGTACAGTATTCCCTGCACCCCCTCCTTAATCTGGCTATGAAAGACAGGAATACAGTAGTACACGTATCACTGCATTCCCCTCTGTAACGGGCCAGTATTTATCTTTCTGCTTCTAATTCAGTGTCATCAGCAAATTATTACATGTACCGAGCAAAGTCCAGAGCTCACTGATGTGCAATGAAGGTTGTAAAATAAAATGTATCAACATTTTCCCCATGAACAATTTGTTTTACAGGTCCTTACAGACTGAATTTTTTTACTTTTTATTTCCTCTTCCTTATTTGATTCAAGTGTTTGTACAGATTTTCATAATGTGAAACATACTGTATCTTTATAACAAATAATAATGATGTTACTTTAAGTGTTGTTGCTCTTTTCTCCATTTTAGCATTTTCTCACCATAAATGGGACACAGAAGAAAACATAAATATACACATAACATATTCCTGGAGGGTTTCAAAAACAGTAACCCCTCATCTGAATTTGTGTCATTTGTGTTCAGTCTTTAATATGAGATACTGTTCAAAGTGGAAGAGCCGACATAGTGGAGAGACTCCCAGACGGGATCTGGTCTGAAGATCGACAGTGTCTAGGTCGACAATGTTTAGGTCAACCACTATAGGTCGACAGTCACTAGGTCGACATGTTTTCAAGGTGTAAAATGGGACACCTGCCTATGGGGATACCTGCCTGCCGCACTGTGTAAAATGGGGACACCTGCCTATGGGGATACCTACCTGCCGCACTGTGTAAAATGGGGACACTTGCCTATGGGGATACCTGCCTGCCGCACTGTGTAAAATGGGGGCACCTGCCTGCGTACTGTGTAAAATGGGGATATCTGCCTGCCGTACTGTGTAAAATGGGGATACCTGCCTGCCGCGCTGTGTAAAATGGGGACACCTGCCTGCCGCACTGTAATATGGGGACACTTGCCTGCTGTAATGTGTAAAAAGGGGACTTTTTTATTTTTATTTTTTTTCCCCTGTGGTGGGTGTGATGATATCAGACGAGGCCACGCCCACTTTAATGAGACCACGCCCATTTTAATCAGGCCACACACCCTTGTCGGGAGCGATATGAGGGGGGGCACGCATTTTTTTTTTTAGATCAATTGGGGGGGGGGGGGGCACATTTTTAAATCTCGCACTGGGAGCCAAATTGTCTAGAAACGGCCCTGCCAGAACCCTTGCTTATAGACCTTTATATGGGCTTGCATTCTATCTTATTCCGGTAGGGGAGCTGGGGCTAATTATTATGAAATTTTGAATATTCTGTAATTTTTTATTTTTAAAATGAGCATGACTTTTGTAAGTGTGAATACATTTTTTTTTTTACTTTGCTACACGACAATTTTTCTCCGACGTTACATTTTCTGGTATCCTGGGGAGTATTCAAAGGTGACCTGAACGTGACATCCAGAAAAGTAAAGCATTTAATACAGGCACTGGAAATTCCCTAGCAGTATGGCAATACAACTGGGGTGTCTGGAGGAGGAGTCTGCTCTTTCACCTTGAACAGTACAGTATGTTATATTAAAGATGGAGGTCCTCAGACTGAGCAGAATTGTTTCATGTTTTAAGTACCCTGCAGGATTTATGTCTCATTTACTCTGAGAAAACAACATAAATGGAAGAAAGAAAACCACTCAGCAGCTTACAGTAATAGAATTATTTTCATTCTATTTTTTTGTATTGTATGTTTACATGATTTGATGGTACTTGTGTTGGGATATTATTAGCTGCTTTGTGATTCGGGCGCAGTATTTTGCTTGTTTTCCATTGAACTGTACACTTACTTCAATACTACAGTAAACAAGCTTTGTTCAAGATAGATGGATATAATGAAATTACATAAGAAGTGGTGTAAAAGTGATAGTAGTTAGAACTTTAAAGGGATAATTGTACATTATAGTTATACTTGTGCATGTTGTGCTCAGAGTATGCCCAAAATGCTTACATTCCTTCCTTGTCATACACTTGCTGGACAAATAGGAATATTTGTGCAAAGCAAATGCACTGCTCTTATACCATATTGCAGCTTCAAGTGACCTTTGCTATCTGTCTAAAGCAGGCATGTCCAAACTGCGGCCCTCCAGCTGTTGAGAAACTACACATCCCAGCATGCCCAGACAGAGCTTTAGCATTCTCTGACAGCAAAACTGTGTCAGGGCATGCTGGGATTTGTAGTTTCACAACAGCTGGAGGGCCGCAGTTTGGACATGCCTGGTCTAAAGGGCTTATTTATCAAGCGGAGAACAGACTGGTAAGAGAGGCTGCATGTTATACCTCATCTGTACTTGGCAGCTTCTACTTTTAGCAACAATATAGTGCCCAGTTAAATGCAATGTATTTGTAACAACTGTAATGATTTAGGAGTACCCGTGACCAGGCGCTATGTGTGGCATTGCTAGTCATGTGACTCAGGAGTGCTATTCTTAGGCGATTACTTCCACACAAGCTGTCTGTATGTGTCTGCGGTCAGTGGCAACATTTCCTTGTCGTTTTACAACAATATCTATGTATTGCCACCAGCGGCGGCTGCAGTGCCAACCATGTAGTGCAGGGGAGAATCGCTTAGCCCATATAATCATACATGTTCTGATGTATTTAATATATGTGCTGGCCAGTTCCCCTGTGGATGGGCAGCACCCGGGACTCAGCATAAGGCATCACACTCCTTCTAAGCCCGCCCCCAGACTCCCATTGGCTAGTTTTAAACGAGTCTGGAGGCAGGCTTAGAAGAAGTGTGATGCCTTATGCTGAGTCCCAGGTGCTGCAAGGCACCTGATACACACAGTGTTGTTTATCCCCAAGGGAACCAGCCAGCATATATATTAGATCACAGGTTCTCAAACTCGGTCTTCAGGACCCCACACAAGGGGTAATTCCAAGTTGATCGCAGCAGGAATTCTGTTAGCAATTGGGCAAAACCATGTGCACTGCAGGGGAGGCAGATATAACATGTGCAGAGAGAGTTAGATTTGGGTGTGGTGTGTTCAATCTGCAATCTAATTTGCAGTGTAAAAATAAAGCAGCCAGTATTTACCCTGCACAGAAATAAAATAACCCACCCAAATCTAACTCTCTCTGCAAATGTTATATCTGCCACACCTGCAGTGCACATGGTTTTGCCCAGCTGCTAAAAAATTTCCTGCTGCGATCAACTTGGAATTACCCCCACAGTGCATGTTTTGCAGGTCTCCTCACAGAATCACAAGTGAAATAATTAGCTTCACATGTGGATCTTTTAAAATGTGTCAGTGAGTAATTAATACACCTGTGCACTTGCTGGGTTACGTGCAATACATGCACTGTGTGGGGTCCTGAGGACCGAGTTTGAGAACCACTGTATTAGATACATCAGAACATGCCTCTGGGCAACCCCCCCCCCCCCCACACACACCCCACCCCTACCCCCTCCACACACACATGCTCTGTTGTTAATATGGGGGGTCATTCCGAGTTATTCGCTCGTTATTTTTTTGTCGCAACGGAGCGATTAGTCGCTAATGCGCATGCGCAATGTCCGCAGTGCGACTGCGCCAAGTAAATTTGCTATGCAGTTAGGTATTTTACTCACGGCATTACGAGGTTTTTTCTTCGTTCTGGTGATCGTAATGTGATTGACAGGAAGTGGGTGTTTCTGGGCGGAAACAGGCCGTTTTATGGGAGTGTGCGAAAAAACGTTACCGTTTCTGGGAAAAACGCGGGAGTGGCTGGAGAAACGGGGGAGTGTCTGGGCGAACGCTGGGTGTTTGTGACGTCAAACCAGGAACGACAAGCACTGAACTGATCGCAGATGCCGAGTAAGTCTGGAGCTACTCAGAAACTGCTAAGAACTGTCTATTCGCAATTCTGCTAATCTTTCGTTCGCAATTTTGATAAGCTAAGATTCACTCCCAGTAGGCGGCGGCTTAGCGTGTGCAAAGCTGCTAAAAGCAGCTTGCGAGCGAACAACTCGGAATGACCCCCATGGTCCTAGTTCTAAAGATACTGTCTCAAATTTGTAGGATCTTCTTTAGCATCATCATCACTTATAAAACACTATACAAGAACACTCATGAATTACACAGTACTGAACACGATGCTGCATACAGACTTTTACTCTCCATTAAAAGGAGGACAAAGTACCATATTTTCTCTATACTTCTTCTAACTAATTTTGTTTTCAATACCTGCAAACACAAGCCCTTATATTCCGAAGGCACAGTGATTTTTAGTCATACACATGAAGCATTGCTTATACATTACCTGTCTGGTAATCAGGATCATTCATTCTGGGGAGAAAATAACAATCAGTTAAAGAAGCTAAGAAAACGAGTGTCACATGGTTGCACAGTGAATTAGTCATGCAATATTAAAAATGTTAAATTAATTGCGTGCACCTTTGTGCACCTGGCGTGCACCTTTTGCGGCATCCAATCCTGTGCTTTAATGCATGCTTCATTTTTAGTGTATTAGTGTTTATTGTGTTTTATAGGAATTATCCTTTTTGTGATAATCAGAACAATGGACTACAGTTGCGGCAAAGGATTCGTGACCACAAACGATCAAAGAATTAAATATAACACAGACAGACCCTTAGCTAATTTTTTTTTTTAAATAATAGAGACTCAATATTAAGTGGAGCTTTATCAGATCTTCTAAAGAGGACAAGCAGAGGTGTTACCTATAGCAGCCAATCAGATTCTAGGTATTATTAATTTACTACATTATTTAAAATGATAGATAAAATGTGATTGGTTGCTAAGGGGACCACTACTACTTGTTAATTTTAGAAAGTTTGATAAATCTCCCCATAAAGGGCATACTTATCAGATCTTGCATTTTAATGTGTCTACGATGATATTGCCCATAACCAAAAGGCTTGCAATAATCAACCTTCAAGTGCTGGGTCAGAGCTTGTGAGAGAGTCTTCTTCTGGTGAAATTTTTTTTTGCAAATTGATATTCTTTTAGGTTTCAGACCCAGCGAGTGTAACGTACATGTGCGGCTGTTGGCCTGCGCATGCGTCAGTATGGGCTGGCAATAATATAATATGCCCCTAAGAATCTTGAGGGATACATTAGAATATACTGTAAATCCATTATATAACAGCAGTGTCATTAAAGATTATAAAGGCTGGACATTCTGCAAATTGTCTCAGCAAAAATTAAATATATTTCTAGAGTATATTAATTCTGACATTAAGGATTGTATTTTGATTTACACTGAATGTGCAATGAGCATAGTACAAAATTGGCAAGTTCGAGGGTGGGTCAATAAGTAAGGTAACAAGACCTCTCACATGTGTAATGTTCTCTATTTCATTCTCATTTCCCACCAGGTCAGAGCAGGTGGACCACTGCTTCCCCTCAAGACCATT
Organism: Pseudophryne corroboree; assembly: GCF_028390025.1. Taxonomy (NCBI): domain Eukaryota; kingdom Metazoa; phylum Chordata; class Amphibia; order Anura; family Myobatrachidae; genus Pseudophryne; species Pseudophryne corroboree. The sequence continues at coordinate 77,034,586 of NC_086453.1, read as the reverse complement.
AGACTGTACCTCATGTCAGCCATACTGTCCCAACATTAGGTGTTAGATGGCGGATCTGCTGGAAACATGGTCATACAATGAGGTGTGTAGTGTGATCAGATTTCTGCGTCTGAAGAGCAAATTGTTACAAAGTTACATAGTTTCTGAGGTTGAAAAAAGACAATTTGTCCATTGAGTTCAACCTATTATTGGTCTCCTGCACTGTATTATTTTTAGGACAATTTTATCAGTTGTGAATGTTGGCCGTTATGTTTATTCCTCTTTTTTTTCTATAGTACGTGATCTACCCACTATAACCATGTATATCCTTATCCATTACTACTCTCTCAGGCAGGGAGTTACATATTGTACAGTGAAGCAACCTTTACGCCTCTGTGAGCGAAATCTCCTCTCCTCTAGCCTAAGTGGATGTCCATGCTTCCTCTGTATTGATCTTACCAAAAACAAATCCCCTGCTAGCTCTGTTTATTGTCCCCTTATATATTTGTAAATGTTAATCATGTCCCCTCTTAATCTCCTCTTTTCCAGTGTAAACATGCCTAGATTACCAAGCCTTTCCTCGTATTCTAGTGTCTCCATCCCCTTAATAAATTTGTTCGCCCATCTCTGAACCTTTTCAAGTACCAGGATATCCTTTTTGTAGTATGGTGCCCAAAATTGTGCACAGTATTCGAGATGTGGCCTTACAAGTGATTTATATAATGGGATTATAACACTCTCATCCCTTACATCAATTCCCCATTTTATGCATGCTAATACCTTGTTTGTCTTATTTGCTGCAATCCTACTTTGGGTACTACTGCTGAGTTTGTTATCTATATGAACACCTAAATCTTTTTCCAGTACAGATACCCATAGTTTTTAACCAATTTAGTATGTAGGTAGTATTTTTGTTCTTGCTACCAAAGTGCAATACTGTACACTTGTTTAAACCTCATTCTCCATTTTGCAGCCCATGCTTCTAATTTAAATAGGTAATTCTGAAGAGACTCAGTATCCCCCTCCGAATTTATAAGCTCACACAGTTTGGTATCGTCTGCAGAAATTGACCCCATGCTCTCTAGACCTACCTCTAGATCATTTATGAAAATGTTGAACAATAGTGGTCCAAGTGCAGACCCTTGTGGCATGCAACTTAGTACTTCAGTCCAATTTGAAGAAGTTCCATTTACCACTACTCGCTGCTCTCTTATCCAGAAAATTTTTAACCCAAGTGCATATTGTGCTCCCTAGCCCCACTATTTTTAAATTATAGTCTCATGTGCGGTACTGTATCGAAAGCTTTAGCAAAGTCTAACAAGATTACATCCACCTCCTTGCCCTGATCTAGGTTAGCACTAACTGTCTCATAAAAGCCTAATAAGTTTGTTTGACATGATCCTAGTAATAACCTTATTGGCTTCCAGGAACTTCTGTATCCTATCTGTTAAAATACCTTCCAGTACTTTCCCCACTATAGATGTAAGGCTTACTGGTCTATAATTACCCAGTTCAGATTTACTTCCCTTTTTGAATATCTACACAACTTCCACTATACGCCAGTGTTTGGGAACCAAGCCTGATGTAAGTGCGTCAATGAAAATCAAAGATTGCGGAGTTGCTAGTTCGGAGTATAGTTCCATGAGAACCCTCGGGTGAATTCCATCGGGCCCAGGTGACTTATTAATCTTAATTTGTTTTAATCATTCCATCAGGCCCAGGTGATTTATTAATCTTAATTTTTTAAATCAGTCGCAGACTACTTCCTCACTTAAACAAGAACTTAGCATTGGAACATTATACAAATATTCATCGCCAACTTTTAAAAGTGTACGGTGATAACGACATGTCACGGAAACAGGTTTGGTGCACTGACTATGATAACAGCAGGACAGACATTCAAGATGAGTAGTGATCCAGCCGGCCAAGCACGTCCACCACAGGCAATGACTGATAAGAGGCACAGTGTAATGGCAGATGATTAGCTTCCAATTTCCACCCATCTATCTCCCAGCACTTTCTTTTTGAAAGCTCCACATCCAACAAAGTGTCAGGAAACTCATTTTGGATTAACCATGGTAAAATAAAGGCCACAAGTACCATTAGACTATATTTAATATGTTCCTGCTATACAGTATGTATTACAGATCCAGAGAACACACACAGAAAGATGGCACGCTACAGTATATGTAACAAATAGACTTATTGTTTTCTCTGTATTAGAGAAGTGAGTCTGTTTGTACATAGCACACTTACCTTATGCTTTCCTTGTTTTGTTTTTCTGTATGATACAGAAAGGTTAATTAGTTGGACACGGGATTTGGAAACAAGAAGTTGGCGGAATAATAGATAAGAAACTATCCCTATTCAAAAGCTGGACAATTATTAACCTAAACAGTGACTAGTTATTATTATCCCCACAGATTCTATAGAAAAGTACTGTATAATGAAAGCCACCTATCTACTTTACATTTAAACCTCAGCACTACGGGGACAGGTATATAAAGCATTGGAGAGAGATAAAGTAGATAGAGGGATAAACTGCCAACCAAACAGCACATAACTGTCATTTTTCAAACACAGCCTGTAACGTGGCAGTTAGGAGCTGATTGGCTGATACTTTATTTCTCTCCACTTTCTCTCTCCCCAAGGCTTAATACATATGCCCCTATACTGCATATATACGTTTGTGCAATAATTAGTTTTATAGGTTTTTTATATCTACTTTTATATATTTTGTATATACTGTACTTTAATACTTTTTTATACTTCTTTTTTAAATAACTTGTGGGTGAGAAGCCCTATTATTACTAAATAACATAAAACTTCTACATAAAGACAATGATTGTATTAGCAGGAACATTGGGCGCTGGGCTGATGTACGGGAGTAGATAAATCTAATCATGTTTCCTAAACATGCAAATAAACATATTGTATGGGTAGTGAGCTAATTGTACGGGACAAGATAAAATTATTCTTGTTTTAAAAATATGCAAATGTATTGTATATTCAAGCTATAGGACAGAACAGGAAGGGAGCCTGGTGTAACAGGAAAATGAGTATTCCTGTATTCCCTGGCACTGTTCAAACACAACCTCTAGCCTAGGGTCAGAAGTCTCTCTCCTGGCCTCACATGATGCAGTGTATAGCTATGATTTATTAATAGATGGTGATGGGCTGGAGTAATAATAAAACAATAGCCACCACTCCTGGTGGATCCTCTGTCTTGTCTCCTAACCCTACCAGATTTGGGGGAGAGTGCTTATTACCACAACTCTGTATTGCTGTACAGATGAAATAGGGATTTTTGCAATGTGTGGAGAACTATAACATGGTTTCATGCATCCCAAGCTACTTGAAGCTAAACCAAAAAGATTCCCCACTTTACCCTTACAGTGCTCCATACGCTGCAATAAATGCTACTTTATATGTATGTATATCAAGCTAGAACCACTTCTTCCAGTCCTCAAATGTAATGTTTTTCTTGGGCCAGGGTCTTTCAGCTCCACAACCCCAAGATGGTTGTCATCATTACTAAATAAACCACTCACAACAATATGACCTATTGTTTATTCAGGACAACTAGTTTGTACTTCATTCTGGGTGATTAATAAGGTAAAACAGTCATAGTAATCTATTCCAGCCTATCCCAGAAGGTAGGCTTCACTATGAGTATGAATTATTGCAAGCAAGGCACTGTGAGATACAGATAACTAGCATAAAAGAGGAGATTGAGCTGTAACAAGGAGTCTTACCTATCACCAGGGGGTTTATTTCTTATAACAGCCCAATACTGCATAAGATATGGCTGGGGGACCCAAGTGAACATGGTACATGGAAGTTAGGTATATTCCCACGTTCCACTACATCAGGGCTGGCCAAACCAGTCCTCGAGAGCTACCAACAGTTCACATTTTCCAGGTCACCTAGCTGGTGCACAGGTGTAGTCATTACTAATTAAGATGTGCTGCATTCATTCCTAACTGACAGTTCTACAGATCTCCAGGAGGCCTGGAAAACATGAACTGTTGGTAGATCTCGAGGACCGGTTTGGCCAGCCATACACTACACTAAAAGGACAAGGCTACAGAGCCTTCAGGAGCAAAGTGTCCATGATGCATTCACCGCAGTTTATCAGGATGTCCCATAGCAGGTTCTGATTTTCACCTTTACTCACTGGTCATAGAAAATAATAATAATAATAATAATAATAATAATAATAATAATTAAAAAAAATCTACTTTCCGCAGGGCCTCTAGCAGTATAAGAGGTGATCAGGGACAATATACACTAGCAGGAATAATCTGTTGGTGAGTAATAGGACAACACAATACAACTACAGTAGGTTTGGGCAATCCTAGAGATCATCAGGATACCGTTTCCAGGTACCATATCTCAGGGTATTTATTTGTTTATAATTCCATTAAAAGTTCTCAACTTCATAAGCCATACCAGATGAAATATACAATTTGCCATTTGTAGGGTGCTATAAAGTTTAATCAGTTGCTCTGGTTGGGCTACTCTGTATTCTCTTCCATAACAAAAACCTGTCTTTTACCACCCTTAGACATTCCAGATATAGAGCCCTCCATCTATTTACAGATATCAGAGTACCCCAGAGCAGAGTACACAGTACCTACATCTCCAACACACTATAATGTGTAATAATATAACATCTTTTCCTTCTTCACTAGTTACGCTGGGTTTAGATAGTTTGCTCAGCTACAAGGAGTGCAAGCTATACATAAGGAGTTACTGTACAATTTGTAAATCAATGTAAATTAGCTTGGGAGATCTTTCTTACACTTTACATAAAATAAACAATTGTCACCACGTTAAAAAAAATAGGGGGGAATTCAATGGCCCACAGTAATTTACCACAGGCTAATTGATCCCCTGGAGCTACTCAATTAGCCCCCAAGGCAGCCTGACATTATCAGTTATCAGGGAATTTTTGGGGGGTCTGCTGGGGCCTCGAAAAAAATCCCTGATAAGTGCCCTGTTTTCACGGCCATGAATGGATAAGTCTGTGAACTAATTACGGATCCTATGTGTTTTCAAGTGAAAACAGGTAATTTGTCAGGTGCTAAAAATTGGCTCTGATTGGATTAGGCAAAAAAAAAATTGCGGTAAAGTCCCATTTTTAACAATTGAAAAATTACAGCGGACATTTGAATTGGCCCATAGTGTAATATATAGTGGGTGTGGATCATAGGGTCGACCACACTTAGGTCGACAATCATTAGGCTGACCGCTATTGGTCGACAGTGACTAGGTCGACACCTGAAATAGGTCGACATGGTCATTAGGTCGACATGAACAAGGTTGACATGGAAAAAGGTCAACAGGATTTTATTTTAAAAAATTGGTGTTGTTTTCTTCGTAAAGTGACCGGGAACCCCAATTAGTGCACCATGTCCCCTAGCATGGCGAGCAAGCTTTAGGCAAGGTGTTTTGCTGTGCTCGGCAAAGGTTACTATTCACAGTTGTAGTCCACGTGGATTGTAAAGTATGAAAAAGTTAAAAAAATAAAAAAAAAAGTGAAAAACTTATGTTGACCATTTTCCATGTCGACCTAGTAACCTAGTAACCATGTTCACCCAGTGTCGGACTGGGGCATGAAGGGCCCATTGGGGGAATGCAGTTATAGAGGCCAACAAAGGGTGTGTGGCCAGCCTCCACAGAGGCTTGAAATACACAATAGTCTAGTGCAGTGTAATGCAACATATCTACCATGTATAATACAAGTGCACAGTCTGGAACCTGATCCCTAGATGAAGGAGTGGGCCCTCAGGCAGTGGGGCCTACCGGTGGTTTCCCTGGTACCCCTGTGGGCCAGTCCGACCCTGTGTCGACCTAGTAACCATGTCGACCTATAGACCATGTCGACCTAATGCATGTCGACCAATATTGGTCGACCTAATGACTGTTGACCTACTGTAAGTGTGGTTGACCTAGAGGCCAGATACCTATATAGTAATAGACAAAAATGCGGCACTCTGGACTCAATGCAGTATAGCAACACGTCAACACTTTAATGTGCTTTTGTAAAGCAACAAAACATTTGATCTCTAACAGCCAGAGATTCTCACACAAGAAGCAGGTCTTCGTAGCGGCACATCAGCCAGTTCTCTGTCTGGAATAAGGAGTGTTGCGACATTCAGCAGCTGAGGACTCCTTTGCATACTGGGTGACCACCCTTATATGAAAATTAGATCTGGGACACTGATATATAAACTAGTAAAGATTATATACACCCAAAACTGATCCAATTGTTATTAACATTCTGAGACTTGTTGTTCCACAGGAGAGCACAATCAATCAGAGGGGCTGTTTGCTATATACAGTAAGGGTAATCCTTACATTTTATATGAGATATACAGTTTGGCGTTGTCAGCTGACTTTAATTTTATCATTTTATGGCTAGACAAATAATTGTGTACAATGCTGCTTTACTGATATATATTATTTATAATATTAATGAATTTCATTAAATTATAAAAATGATCTACCTTTCTACCCTACCAGTGTTGCAGATATATTTTTATATGTTATATACTTTTGTTTATAAGCATAGTTCTTTAGTATTCTTTTTTCATTACTTTATCTCTCACAATTTTTTCTCTTTCTCCAGCTTTGAAAAATGCCCCCTCAATGCTATAGGCATAGGGAAAGGATGCCACCATCTTCCACTTGATTCTAAAGGACAGAAAGACCCCTCCTCTCTGCTCCCAACATCAATACAGGGAGTGTTTTTTAACACTATCTTGGTTTGACACTGAATATATTGGGCAGGGATGGACACCCACATGAAGAATACTAGATAAAGTAGTTATTTCTTGTTATATGCTAGTTAATATTTTGCCAGACATCTGAAAGAGCTTTGGTGTTTCTATAAATAAGAATTTACTCACCGGTAATTCTATTTCTCGTAGTCCGTAGTGGATGCTGGGCACTCCGTAAGGACCATGGGGAATAGCGGGCTCCGAAGGAGGCTGGGCACTCTAGAAAGATCTTAGACTACCTGGTGTGCACTGGCTCCTCCCACTATGACCCTCCTCCAAGCCTCAGTTAGGTACTGTGCCCGGACGAGCGTACACAATAAGGAAGGATTTTGAATCCCGGGTAAGACTCATACCAGCCACACCAATCACACCGTACAACTCGTGATATGAAACACAGTTAACAGTATGAAACAATAGAGCCTCTCAACAGATGGCTCAACAATAACTATGTACAAGTATTGCAGATAAACCGCACTTGGGATGGGCGCCCAGCATCCACTACGGACTACGAGAAATAGAATTACCGGTGAGTAAATTCTTATTTTCTCTAACGTCCTAGTGGATGCTGGGAACTCCGTAAGGACCATGGGGATTATACCAAAGCTCCCAAACGGGCGGGAGAGTGCGGATGACTCTGCAGCACTGAATGAGAGAACTCAAGGTCCTCCTCAGCCAGGGTATCAAATTTGTAGAATTTTGCAAACGTGTTTGCCCCTGACCAAGTAGCTGCTCGGCAAAGTTGTAAAGCCGAGACCTCTCGGGCAGCCGCCCAAGATGAGCCCATCTTCCTTGTGGAATGGGCATCGACAGATTTTGGCTGTGGCAGGCCTGCCACAGTATGTGCAAGCTGAATTGTACTACAAATCCAACGAGCAATAGTCTGCTTAGAAGCAGGAGCACCCAGCTTGTTAGGTGCATATAGGATAAACAGCGAGTCAGATTTTCTGACTCTAGCCGTTCTGGAAACATATATTTTCAGTGCCCTGACAACGTCTAGCAACTTGGAGTCCTCCAAGTCCCTAGTAGCCTAGGCACCACAATAGGCTGGTTCAGGTGAAACGCTGACACCACCTTTGGGAGAAACTGGGGACGAGTCCTCAATTCTGCCCTATCCATATGGAAAATCAAATAAGGGCTTTTACAAGACAAAGCCGCCAACTTTGATACTCGCCTGGCAGAAGCCAAGGCCAATAACATAACCACCTTCCACGTGAGATATTTCAGATCCACGGTTTTTAGTGGTTCAAACCAATGTGATTTTAAGAAACTCAACACCACGTTGAGATCCCAAGGTGCCACAGGAGGCACAAACGGGGGCTGACTCTGCAGCACTCCTTTTATAAATGTCTGAACTTCAGGTACTGAAGCTAGTTCTTTTTGAAAGAAAATCGACAGAGCCGAGATCTGTACCTTAATGGAACCCAATTTAAGGCCCATAGTCACTCCTGCTTGCAGGAAATGCAGAAATCGACCTAGTTGAAATTCCTCTGTTGGGGCCCTTTCGGCCTCACACCATGCAACATATTTTCGCCATATGCGGTGATAATGAGTTGCTGTAACCTCTTTCCTGGCTTTAGTAAGCGTAGGAATGACTTCCTCCGGAATGCCCTTTTCCTTCAGGATCCGGCGATCAACCGCCATGCCGACAAACGCAGCCGCGGTAAGTCTTGGAACAGACAGGGCCCCTGCTGCCGCAGGTCCTGTCTGAGTGGCAGAGGCCATGGGTCCTCTGATATAAATTCTTGAAGTTCTGGGTACCAAGCTCTTCTTGGCCATCCACGAGTATCGTTCTTACTCCTCGCCTTCTTATTATTCTCAGTACCTTTGGTATGAGAGGCAGAGGGGAGAACACATAAACCGACTGGTACACCCACGGTGTTACCAGAGCGTCCATAGCTATCGCCTGAGGGTCCCTTGACCCGGTGCAATATCTTTTATAGCTTTTTGTTGAGGCGGGACGCCATCATGTCCACCTGTGGCCTTTCCCAATGGTGTACAATCCTATTGGAAGACTTCTGGAGGAAGTCCCCATTCTCCCGGGTGGAGGTCGTGTCTGTTGAGAAGATCTGCTTCCCAGTTGTCCACTCCGGGAATGAACACTGCTGACAGTGCTAACACATGATTTTCCGCCTATCGGAGAATCCTTGTGGCTTCTGCCATCGCCATCCTGCTTCTTGTGCCGCCCTGTTGGTTTACATGGGCGACTGCCGTGATGTTGTCTGATTGGATCAGTACCGGCTGGTTTTGAAGCAGAGGCCTTGCCGGCCTCAGGGCATTGTAAATGGCCCTCAGGTCCAGAATATTTATGTGTAGGGAAATAACCTGACTTGACCAAAGTCCCTGGAAATTTCTTCCCTGTGTGACTGCCTCCCAGCCTCAAAGGCTGGAATCCATGGTCCCTAGGACCTAGTCCTGTATGCCGAACCTGCGGCCCTCTTGAAGATGGGCACTCTGCAGCCACCACAGTAGAGATACCCTGGTCCTTGGAGACAGGGTTATCAGCCTATGCATCGGAAGATGCGATCCGGACCACTTGTCCAACAGGTCCCTCTGAAAAGTTCTTGTATGGAACCTGCCTAATGGGATTGCTTCGTAGGAAGCTACCATTTTTCCCAGGACTCGCGTGCAATGATGCACCGCTACCTATTTTGGCTTCAGGAGGTCTCTGACTAGAGATGACAACTCCTTGGCTTTCTCCTCCGGGAGAAACACTATTTCTGGTTTATGTCCAGAACCATCCCCAGGAACAGTAGACGTGTCATAGGAACCAGCTGTGACTTTGGACTGTTTAGAATCCAACCATGCTGTTGTAGCACTTTCCAAAATAGTGCTACCCCGACTACCAACTGCTCCTTGGACCTCGCCCTTATAACGAGATTGTCCAAGTACGGGATAATTACAACTCCCTTTTTTTTGAAGGAGTATCAACATTTCGGCCATTACCTTGATAAAACACCCTCGGTGCCATGTACAGTCCAAATGGCAGTGTCTGGACTTGGTAATGGTAATCCTGTACCACAAATCTGAGGTACTCCTGGCGAGGATGGTAAATGGGGATATGCAGGTAAGCATCCTTGATGTCCCAGGATACCATGTAATCCCCCTCGTCCAGGCTTGGAATAACCGCCCTGAGCGATTCCATCTTGAACTTGAATTTTTGTGTTCAAGGATTTTAAATATAAAATGGGTCACACCGAACCATGCGGTTTCGGTACCCCAACCCGTGTGGAATAGTAACCCCGTCCTTGTTGAAGTAGGGGCACCTTGAGTATTACCTGCTGGGAATACCGCTTATTAATTGCCTCTAGCACAGCCTCCCTGCCTGAGGGAGTTGTCAGCAAGGCATATTTTAGGAAACGGCTGGGGGGAGACATCTCGAATTCCAGCTTGTACCCCTGAAATACTACTTGAAAGAAACAGGGATCCACCTGTGAGCGAGCCCTCTAATTGCTGAAATTTTTGAGACGGCCCCCCACCGTACCTGGCTACACCTGTGGAGCACCCGCGTCATGGTGTGGCCTCACAGGAGGCGGGGGAAGAATCTTGATTCTGGGAACAGGCTGACTGGTGCAGCTTTTTTCCCTCTACCCATGTCTCTGTACAGAAAGGAAGCGCCATTTGACCCGCTTGCTTTTCTGAAGCCGAAAGGACTGTACCTTTGTCTGTGAGGAAACCTGAGGTAAAATTATTTCTTCCCAGCAGTTGCTGTGGATACGAGGTCCCAGAGACCATCCCCAAATAATTCCTCACCCTTATAAGGCTCTCTATGCGCTTTTTAAGTCAGCATCACCTGTCCAGTGACAGGTCTCTAATACCCTCCTGACAGAATGGACATTACATTTATTTTGGATGCCAGCCGGCAAAATATCCCTCTGTGCATCCCCCATATATAAGACGACGTCTTTAATATGTTTTTATGTTTGCCAACTAGTATCCCTGTTTGACAGGGTCACCGACCACGCTGCAGCAGCACTATCTGCAGGTCTCAGTCTAGTACCTGAGTGTGTAAATACAGACTTCAGGATAGCCTCCTGTTTTTTATCAACAGGTACCTATTAAAGTGGCCGTATCCTAAGACGGCAGTGCCACCTTTTTTGACAAACGTGTGAGCGCCTTATCCACCCTAGGGGATATCTCCCAGCGTAACTTATCCACCTGGCGGGAAAGGGTACGCCATCAGTAACTTTTTATAAATTACCAGTTTCTTAACGGAGGAACCCACGCTTTCACACACTTCATTTATTCATCTGATGGGGGAACAAAACACTGCCTGTTTTTTCTCCCCAAACCTAAAACCCATTTTTAGAGGTGCTTGGGTTAAAGTCAGAAATGTATAACACATTTTTTATTGCCGGGATCACGTCACGGATGTTCCTAGTGGATTGTGTATATGTCTCCACCTTGTCGACACTGGAGTCAGACTCCGTGTCGACATCTGTGTCTGCCATCTGAGAGAGCGGGCGTTTTTGAGCCCCTGATGGCCTTTGAGACGCCTGGGCAGGCGCGGGCTGCGAAGCCGGCTGTCCCACAGCTGTTACGTCATCCACCCTTTTATGTAAGGAGTTGACACTGTCGGTTAATACCTTTCACCTATCCATCCACTCTGGTGTCGGCCCCACAGGGGGCGACATCACATATATCGGCCTCTGTTCTGTCACCATATAAGCCTCCTCATTCAACATGTCGACACAGCCGTACCGACACACCGCAGACACACAGGGAATGCTCTAAACGAGGACAGGACCCACAAAAGCCCTTTGGGGGGACAGAGTAAGAGTATGCCAGCACACACCAGAGCGCTATATATATACAGGGACTAACTGAGTTATGTCCCTAATAGCTTTTATATAATATACTGTATACAGTGCCAATTTTAACGCCCCCCCTCTCTTTTCCCTCTTACTGTACTGTAGAATTGCAGGGAAGAGCCAGGGAGCTTCCTTCCAGCCGAGCTGTGAGGGAAAAATGGCGCCAGTGTGCTGAGGAGATAGGCTCCGCCCCTTTTTCGCGGCCTATTCTCCCGTTTTTTATGGAATTCTGGCAGGGGTATTTACCTCATATATAGCCCCTGGGGCCATATATTGAGGTATTTTAGCCAGCCAAGGTGTTTTTATTGCTGCCTCAGGGCGCCCCCCCCAGCGCCCTGCACCCTCAGTGACCGGAGTGTGAAGTGTGTGAGAGGAGCAATGGCGCACAGCTGCAGTGCTGTGCGCTACCTTGGTGAAGACAGAGTCTTCATGCCGCCGATTTTCCGGACCATCTTCTTGCTTCTGGCTCTGTAAGGGGGACGGCGGCGCGGCTCCGGGACCGAACATCAAGGCTGGGCCTGCGGTCGATCCCTCTGGAGCTAATGGTGTCCAGTAGCCTAAGAAGCCCAATCCGGCTGCAAGCAGGCGAGTTCGCTTCTTCTCCCCTTAGTCCCTCGCTGCAGTGAACCTGTTGCCAGCAGGTCTCACTGAAAATAACAAATTCTAAGACTATAACTTTCTAAGAGCTCAGGAGAGCCCCTAGTGTGCATCCAACCTCGGCCGGGCACGAAATCTAACTGAGGCTTGGAGGAGGGTCATAGTGGGAGGAGCCAGTGCACACCAGGTAGTCTAAGATCTTTCTAGAGTGCCCAGCCTCCTTCGGAGCCCGCTATTCCCCATGGTCCTTACGGAGTTCCCAGCATCCACTAGGACGTTAGAGAAATGGGTGAAATGTGTGCAGTGCACATGGGGACATGGGTCCAGGGTGTCCACACCACACAAGCTACACCCATGTTTTATTACTTACCTGTCCAAAGTCCCATGTTGGGTACTGCATCCACAGCAAAAATCACAGCCAAAGTGGCCGCCAAGCATGCTCAGTAGTGAAATTAGTCTCCAGAACATGCCAGGTGCCATGTTTCCGGAGACCTGCACATGCGCAATAGCCTACTGCACCGTGGAGAGAAGGGGGTCCACCAGGAGTCTGCACATGGGCCCCCTCCTCTGTTAAAACGCCCCTGTGAGAGTTTAGCAGTTCTGACAATAAAGTATGAATAGTTGCAAAGTGTTACAGTGAGTTAAATGTCAACATAAAAGAGTAATTGCATGAATACTGCCATGTTTACATTGTAAGGTTTCCAAACAAAATATTTAAAAACGTTACAAATACCAGGAAGGGCACAAAAGGACGTTTTATCAGCCTTGCTGGCACCACTTACAGATACTGAAGGCACAGGTAGGCTGGGGAAGTGAATGAAAAATTGTTTCACTTTTATAGGTAGGAGGTAAAAATTAAACAAATAAATAAATAAAAAAATAATTTTTATACTTTATCCCTCAAAAGAGGTGATAATAAATAGGGTACAAAGAACAGACACACAATGAAACGCTGCCATGACAAATTCTATATGCACTAGTTTTAGTGTAGCGTAAGAAAAAACAACTGTATAACTACACAAAGCAGAACATGCACAGTATAACCAGACATGGGGGGTAATTCAGAGTTGACCGCAGCTGCAAATTTGTTAGCAGTTGGGCAAATCCATGTGCACTGCAGGGGGGGCAGATATAACGTGCAGAGAGAGTAAGATTTGGGTAGGTTATATTGTTTCTGTGCAGAGTAAATACTGGCTGCTTTATTTTTACACTTTACACAATTTAGATTTTAGTTGACTTTGAACACACCCCACCCAAATCTAACACTCTCTGCACATGTTATATCTGTCCCCCCTGCAGTGCACATGGTTTTGCCCAACTGCTAACAAATATGCTGCTGCGATCAACTCAGAATTAAGCCCATGGTACACAGAAGTACAGGTATTTTAGTTTGTATCCAAAATCCCATTATTCACAGTGGACCTGATTAAGAGATGCAGCAGCTGCGAATGTGTATGCAGCAACAGTGCAATAATATGCAGATGCTGCAGCAGGCTGACCGGCACCTTTGGGAGCTCCAGCGGCTATGTACAGAGATGCAGCTTATTGAAGTTATTGAAGTTCTGACTAGTCCTATGGCTGTGCAGCATGGCTGCAGGAAGTGTATGGGATTGCAGGCTGAGACACGCCCTGAAGACAGTCACAATGAGGTGGTATTCATGTGACCGGCGGTCGGGAGACCGACAGTCACATGACCTCCCCCACCATCCCGACCCCTCACTATCCCGATGGTCGGCATGCCGACCAACAGGGACTATTTCCACTCGTGGGTGTCCACGACACCCATAGAGTGGGAATAGAACCCGTGCACCGAGCCCGCAGCGTGGCGAGCGCACCGAGCCCGCAAGGGGCTTGCTGCACTCACCCCTCCACGCCAGGATCCCGGCGTCGGTAAGCTGACCGGCGGTCTCCTGACCGCCGGTCATCCATACTACACCCGTCACAATGTACCTGCATTTTTGCTGCCACTCCCCACATCTTCTCCCAAACTAACCACTTTGCAAATAAAGCCTCTCTGCGACCCCACTGCAAGACCAGCATAGCACATACACAGTACGACTTAGACGCATGGACAGTCAGCCGATAAGTACTCAACTGTGTAAAAATTTGGTTTGTGTTCGTCTTTAACAGTGTTCCTAAATCCTGACAGGATGAAGAAGTACATAATTGCTGCTATTTGCTGGTGATGAATGGTCACAAAGTTCCCCTCCAGCCGCCACTGTGAGGAGCGCTGTCGCTGATGAACACTTTAAATGGGGGGGGGGGGGAGGGGGTATTTGAGGTATTTTAGTATGTTTATAGTATTTGCGTAATCCTCCAAACTGGAGAAAAATAGATCCACAGGTTCTGCATAATAGATCCCATACCTGTACAACTATACCAGGTGCTAGCATGAGGAAATAAGGATATAGCATAAACAATACACATATACATACTTTTCTTGAATATGAAGAACAATATAACAAGGATTATGGTCACCCCGGCGAGCACGCCAATAACGATACCAGCTATGGCACCACCATCCAGTCCTTTCGATGCAAGAGAAGGAGGAGGAGGAGTTGCTGTAAAACAAACAGCACAAAAATAAGTCATGAAATTCTGTTCAGTTTTGTCAAAATAAATACAATAAAAAAAACTATCTATCCTGTGGAGCCTTTTAAACTCCAGATTAATGATATTGTTGAGAGATGTATCACTGAAACACTGAAATCAGTCTGCGTTCCTAGAAATGAATGCTTAAGAAATAAACACACCAGGGGGAGAACAGGGAAACAAAGCTTAATTAGCTTGAAGGGGTTATTAATGGTTCCGTTTTTATTTCCCTCTCTGTAATGCCTCCAGTACACATGTTGCAACTATTGCAATATTGTATTTATTGAATCTTGTGCTACAGTTGATACAAGTTACTAACCTATCTTGTTAGGGAAATGTGTTTTCTAAGGGGGCTGTGTATTAATAATCTTGGTACTGCCACAAGTATTAATAATCCATTTCATGGCAGATATTTGAATTCTTAGTGAAAATATATCCACAATGTGCTAAGGCTCCGGCCACACATAGCGGCCAAGTGGGTCAGGCTGAACGGGACCCGCTTGGCCGGTAGGGGGGATTTGTGTGCACATGGATCCCAGTGACACACGCGATTTCAATGGAGCACAGTGCGGCACAGCCGCACTGTGTGAACACATACATTGAAATGTATGTGTTCACAATGAAATCCCGCCGTCCTGTCATCCGCATGCTGCGGTCGGATACGGCGGCGACGGGACTGCCGCACATGTGTGGGCACCTGCATAGGCCCATGTGCAGTCTCCTTGCGGCCAAGCTTGGCTGCTATGTGTGGCCGTAGCCTAAAAGTACTGATAATTGCTGGTCCTGGAACTTCCCCAGCATTTTGGATGAGTTTTTCAAGTTTGTGAAAGACTCCTTGGGGGAAACTGATGCACACAGTAACAATGGACCTTATTTATTTTTGTAAGTAAAGCAAAGACGTACACAACTGGGCAAAACCATGTTGCACTGCAGGTGGGGCAGATGCAACATGTGCAGAGACCGTTAGATTTGGGTGGGGTGTGTTTAAACTGAAATCTAAATTGCAGTGTAAAAAGTTGTCCAGCACTTGTGGGCTACATACAAAAGCAGCCAGTATTTACCCTGCACAGAAACAATATAAATGTATTTGCTCCACTTGCGTATATTTTTTGCTCTATTTACAAACATGAATCAGGCCAAGTTTACGGAATCTGAGCCAGCACCAGGCAGAGAATGCGGAAGGGGAATCGGAAAATCTTTTCCTGCTTTTTCCAGTGATCACGGATCCAATTTCAGACAATCAAAATGGCCTCTAATTGGATAACCATCAGTCATTATCGCGATATCTGACTATTTTGATTGGCCAAAATCACTTCGGGGCTAATAGGACACTGCCCTATGGGCCTTATTCAGTAAGGCCCGCTAATGCGATGCGATCACATTATGCCGTCTTTATGCCCAGTGCAAATGCACACGTCCTGTTCTGCGCATGCGTGGGCTAGGAAATGTGATTGCATTGCATTGATGCGAACACCTCTGCCTTATTGACAGGCAGAGACGTTTGCGGGGTAGTCAGGGGTGACAACACAGCATTGTGGGGGCAGTGACTTGGCATTGCGGGACCATGGCAAAAGCAATAGGGGCGGGTTTGGGGTGGCCATGTGACATCACACGCTGCAATGAAGAGAATGGCGGGGCCCCGACTGCCTTCGCAATCAGGCTGCGTAGGCAGGGAGTTTCCCTTAATCAGCGATGCGATCGCAATTCAATTGCGATTGCACCACTGGCCGCCATTGGCATGCTAGGTGGCCTTTCCCTGTGCTGGGTGGCACTCAGCATGCGATCACAAGCAGTTGTAGTTTTGTTAATTTAGCAAAACTGCAACAGATGTTGAATGAGGGCCTATGGGGGTCATTCCGAGTTGTTCACTCGCTAGCAGTTTTTAGCAGTTGTGCGAATGCTAAGCCACCACCCTCTGGGAGTGTATTTTAGCTTAGCACAAGTGTGAACGAAAGGATCGCAGAGCGACTACAAAAAAAAATCATGCAGTTTTAGAGTAGTTCCAGACCAACTCAGCGCTTGCGATAACTTCAGACCATTCAGTTCCGGATTTGACATCACAAACACGCCCTGCGTTCGGCCAACCATGCCTGCATTTTTCCTGGCATGCCTGCGTTTTTTCGAACACTCCCTGAAAACGGTCAGTTGACACCCAGAAACGCCCCTTTCCTGTCAATCACTCTGCGGCTGCCATTGCGACTAAAAAGCGTCGCTAGACCTTGTGTAAAAATACATTGCCCGTTGTGAAAGTAAGTTGCGCGTGCACACTGCGCCGCATACACATGCGCAGAAGTGCCACATATTCACTTAATCGCTGCGCTGCGAACATTTTTCACTAGCGATCAACTCGGAATGCCCCCCCCCATGGGCCTAAATCAGAGTTGATCGCAGCAGCATATTTATTAGCATTTGGGCAAAACCATGTGCACTGCAAGGGGGGCCAGATATAACATGTGCAGAGAAGTTAGATTTGGGTGGGGTGTGTTCAAACTGAAATCTAAATTTCAGTGTAAAAATATAGCAGCCATTGGGGGTCATTCCGACCTGATCGCTCGCTGCAGTTTGTCACAGCGCAGCAATCGGGTCGGAACTGCGCATGGCAGCTTTTGTTACCTATCGATCACATCTGAGACAGAGGCGGTCGCTAGGCGGGAGGGGGCTGAACGCCGCCGTTTAGGGGGAGCGGTCCGGCCAACACAGCCACTGCGGCCAGCGGGAGCGACGAGCTACTCCCGGCCAGCCGCAGGAGCTGCGCTGGCCGGGAGTTACTCCTCAAATACAAAGGCATCGCCTCTGTGCGATGCTTTTGTATTTGTGCGGGGGGGCCGGCACTGACATGCGGGGCGGGCTAGCCCTGTGCTGGGCGTCCCCCGCATGTCTGAGTTTACGATCGTAGCTGTGCTAAATTTAGCACAGCTACGATCAACTCAGAATGACCCCCATTATTTACCCTGCACAGAAACAATATAACCCACCCAAATCTAACTCTCTCTGCACATGTTATATCTGCCCCCCCCTGCAGTGCACATGGTTTTGCCCAACTGCTAACAAATTTGCTGCTTCGATCAACTCTGAATTACCCCCTATGTCTCTTGTATGCTTATGTATAATCTTTTACTTTTATTTATATTTTGTTCTACTTCATTGATTAAATATTCATGAGATACTGTAGTTACTCCGCTTGTGCTCACTCTTTTGTGCTCTTCAAGTTTTTACGTCACTTTTGGGATTCAGCGTCCCATATCTTTTGAGAGAGCAGCAGCTGGTTTGAAATGGATATTTACAAAAAGGTCCTGGTTCCTGATTTTGCACTTTAGCTGGTAAACTCACATAATACCCCTTTCAGACATGTGACCCAGGAATTTGCTGAGTCTAGCAGCCGGCAAATTCCCGGGTCTCAGCTTCATGACCATAGTCAGGAGCATAGTTGAAGAGTCGGACAGTGTCGGACTGGGGTATGGAGGGCCCACCGGGAAAAATGTAAGGCAGAAGCATATTGGCTGGTACTTTATCTCTCACAATTTTATCTCTTTCTGAGCTTTGATAAAACCGCTCCTAAGGCTCTATTTATTATCAATGTACCATTGGCAAGTCGTGGGGACGTTAGCACATGTGCAAGCCAGAGAAACTGGGGGGATGGGGCACCACCGTCTATTTCGCCTCCGGGTGCCAGGCATGAACTTAGGCCCCAGTACAGTATGTATAATGTATAATTCAAATGCAGAAATGAAACGTGATCCTTAGGGGAAGAGGTGGGGCCCACCGGGGGTTAACCCTTGTACACCTTTTGGGCAAGTCCAACCCCGCACCTGGGACTTTGTACTGGGTTGCATCCTTTCACACATGCAGAAATCCCACATTGATGCACGTTCATGTGCAAAAACCTGGGTTTAGATGCATGTCTGAAAGAGACAACAGTCACATAATGTAAAATCTCATCCTGAAATAGAACATGTTACACAGTAACCAATGATTGCTTGTTAACAGCAAGTGATACAATCATTGATAGAGACTGCAGTGTCTTAGGAGATTTCACCTAATGACCCGATCAATAAGCTGGTTGCTATTGTCAAATGAAACACATTCAAGAGAGATTTTATTATTTGCTTTGGAAGATTACATCCTTCTACAAGCCACTAGGAGGTGAACAACAAATACTGTAATCTGATGTTCTAGCCCAATAGATGATAATATCCTAATAACTACACCCCTGTTACACCACGTACAGCGCACAGTTAGAACACAGCACACGTGTAATCCATGACTTACATTAATGTGCACATTGTAGTTGCTGACAAATCTCTATAGGAGCAACTTAAAAACCAATGATCACCTGTATATATATTTGCTAGAATGCTCCGCACTCATGTGTTTATATAGTTGCAGCTTGCTCCGGTGCATGTTCACCTTAAGTCATAATATAGTCCATAGAGAAGGATGGCACTTGTGGAGTCTATCAGCATGCACAAAGAAAGACACTGGGGTATATTTACTAAGGTCCCGATTTTGACCGAGATGCCGTTTTTTCTTCAAAGTGTCATTTCGGTAATTTACTAAGCAAATATCTCGGCAGTGATGAGGGCATTCGTAATATTTTGGAAGTCTTAGGAAAAAATCACGAATCAATACACCATCGGTCAAATACGCCTGCAATTTGGTAGAAATCGGTAATTTACTAAAAAGTGCAAATCACAAACACTGCCGACAATAGCCAAACACTGCAGTGCAGAAATACAATTTGTGAAAAAGTGCTAAAAAAAACAGACCTGCTTTTTTATCCCGTGTTTGGATAGGCATGCACGGATCCATGACATCCGTGCATGTTTATCAGTGGGAAGGGGATGGGAAAGTGTTTATTTTTTGTAAAAAAATTGCGTGGGGTCCCCCCTCCTGAGCAAAACCAGCCTCGGGCTCTTTGAGCCGGTCCTGGTTGCAAAAATATGGGGGGGAAAATGAGAGGGGTTCCCCCATATTTAAACAACCAGCACCGGGCTCTGCACCTGGTCCTGGTTCCAAAAATACGGGGGACAAAAAGCGTAGGGGTCCCCCGTATTTCTGAAACCAGCATTGGGCTCCACTAGCCAGATACATAATGCCACAGCCGGGGGACACTTTTATATAGCTCCCGGCGGCCCTGGCATTACATAACCAACTAGTCACCCCTGGCCGGGGTACCCTGGAGGAGTGGGGACCCCTTCAATCAAGGGGTCCCCCCCTCCAGCCACCTAAGGACCAGGGGTGAAGCCCGAGGCTGTCCCCCCCATCCAAGGGCTGCGGATGGGAGGCTGATAGCCGTTGTGTAAAAAAATGAATATTGTTTTTAGTAGCAGTACTACAAGTCCCAGCAAGCCTCCCCCGCAAGCTGGTACTTGGAGAACCACAAGTACCAGCATGCGGAGGAAAACCGGGCCCGCTGGTACCTGTAGTACTACTACTAAAAAAATACCCCAATAAAAACAAAAAAGACACGCACCTTGAAAGTATAACTTTAATGCATACTGTGACAAGAACACTGGGATAGTGTTTGAGGGCAGGTATATTTGTCCCAGGTTCTTGTCTTACATGTTTTAGAAAATGTTAACTTCTAGGAAAAATGCTTTTTGTTTTGTCTGAACCTTTTCAGTTTGCTGTAAAAGCTGGGTAAAGGCTCTGAGAGAGAGATAAGGCGAGTTCTAGACATTGGGCCCAGTTCGGGTCTTTGGCCTCACAGAGGGCTAATCAGGGTTTCAGCTGTGTAAGAGTGTTATAGTGCTTCTAACCTGATTAGTATAGGCAGACTGCCTGGAAAGGCTGGAGGATCTGTGTGTGAGAGACACGCTTTCTGATGCAAGTAAGCTATACAGTATGTACTGAAGAACTCTGTGTTTTGTTTAGTGACAGTTAGGAATATCTTATGTTTAGTTAGTGCCGGACAGGCAAGGTATTTTTATTTTTGGGTTTTGTTTTATTTTCTGTTTCAATAAAACTGGCCGGGGTCAGTTGTACCAGAAACTGGACTTGTGTTGTTCCTCAGCTGCTGCGTGCGGCCATATTCCCCAGGAAAAGGCGCCTTGCACCCCTACAGTGTTACAACTTGGTGGAGAATGCGAGCACACCGTTCTGCGCATAAGTGAAAGCAGCAGCTTTGTGAGGCCTGCAGAAAACGGTGGTTTATGCAGATACAGCCCAGTGTGAAGTTACTGAGACTCACCCCTGAGGGTTTGATATGTCCTGGGTGAAAGCAGCTACAAAGCCGCCTGAAAAATCTGTCGACATGGAGGATCTGCTTAAAGCCTTGCTGCAAGCTACAGCGGCTCAGCAGGAGGCCAACCGACAGCAGCAGGTGGCAATGGAAGAAAATTGGAGACTACAGCAGGAGGCCAACAGACAGCAGCAGGTGGCAATGGAGGAAAATATAAGACAGCAGCAGGTGGCAATGGAGGAAAATAAGAGACAACAGCAGGCAGTTGTTGATGAACTTTACAGGCAACAGCGTCAGGATAGACAGGCCTTAACAGAAGTGGTGCAGAGCCTTGCAGCCCGGATTGGAGATGTGGCCGTCATTGCTCCGACCAGCTCTAGTTCTATACGGGCCAGTCACTTCCTGCAGAAAATGACAGAGGCTGATGATGTGGAGGCCTACTTGACCACGTTTGAAAGGACTGCAGAGCGTGAGAACTGGCCAAAAGCACAGTGGGCCAGTCTGCTGGCACCTTTCCTGTCAGGTGAGCCCCAAAAAGCTTACTTTGATTTAAGCCCTGCTGAGGCTCGGGACTATGATAAACTAAAGACTGAGATCCTGACCCGCCTGGGAGTCACGCTGTCAGTACGAGCACAACGGGTGCACCGTTGGCTGTACGCCATGGAGAAGCCTCCGCGCTCCCAGATGCACGACCTTATTCAGCTAACAAAAAAATGGCTACAGCCAGAGACATTAACTGGTCCCCAGATGGTGGAAAGAGTCGTCATGGACCGCTACTTGAGATCTTTGCCCATGGTCCTGCGCAAGTGGGTGAGCCATGGAAACCCGGGTACTGCTGACCAATTAGTGGACATGGTAGAGAGGTATTTGGCAGCAGAGGAACTACTGATGACCACCCAGCAACCCATAGATCCTCGACAGCGCCCTTTAGTAAAGACTGGTAAGACTGTTCCGTGGGAAAACGTTGCTGGGCGGTTAAGAGAACGCAGGGCTGGAGAGACTGTAAACACTGGCCCTGGAGACAGGCCAATGGGGCTAGAACGGTCTATGCTGCCCAAACGGGTTGATAATCGTGTGGTTAAATGTTTTAGGTGTGGTATGCCAGGTCATGTTATTGCCAATTGCCCAGTCACGCAAGAACCCATGCAATGTGATGCTGCCTTTGAATGTCGCAGAATGTCTTTCTTTGCTAGGTTAGCCTGTACTGTGGTACCTTCACCTGAGCTGGAAAAACAAATGTGTGATGTGTTCTTAGAGGGTAACCGGGTAGAGGCCTTGCTAGATTCAGGAAGTTTAGTTACCCTCGTGAAAGCTGGGTTAGTGAACCCCTTAAAGGTCCAGCAAATACCTATTGGGGTAACTTGCATACATGGGGATACCCAACATTATGCCACTGCTGAGGTGAATATAGAAACTTGTTGTGGGTCAGCAATGGTTAAAGTGGGACTGGTCCCTACCTTGGTGCATGAGGCCATAATAGGGAGGGATTTTCCTCATTTTTGGAAACTGTGGGAATCACGGTTATCAACAGATGTGAGAAGTAAAAAGCCAGTTGATAATACCGGTGATTTTATGGATGTACGTGGGTCTTCGGAACTTTCTGGCCCTTTGCCTTTTGCTAGTTTGGCTGGGGAAGTGACAGATGGGGAGTCCAGTGAGGACCCTCTTGCCGGGAACAGAGACATAGTAGTTAGAACTGAAAGCGTGTCTGACCTGGAGGTAAAGAAGGATCTGTTTGCGTCTGAACAGTTAAAGGATCCTACCTTAATAAAGGCTAGAGAGAATGTTAAGATTGTTAATGGGGAACCTGTGGTACCAGGTGACAGGGTTACGTATCCCCACATGGCCATCTGTAATGAGCTCTTGTACCACATTGTCAAAAGGGGTGAGGATGTGGTGGAACAGCTGGTAGTTCCCCAGCCTTATCGGAGAACGGTACTAGATTTAGCTCATAGTCACGTTACCGCAGGACATTTAGGGGCAGAAAAAACCACTGAAAGAGTTTTACAAAGGTTCTTTTGGCCAGGGGTTTATAAAGAAGTGTCTGAATATTGTTCTTCCTGTCCTGAATGCCAGTATCATGCCCCTAGACCCCATTTCAGGAGCCCACTAGTTCCCATGCCTATTATAGAGGTCCCGTTTGACAGAATAGCCATGGATCTCGTGGGGCCCTTGTTAAAGTCTGCTCGGGGCCATCAGTATATCCTGGTAATTATGGACTATGCCACTCGATATCCAGAGGCTGTCCCTTTACGCACTATCACAACCAAGGCGATAGCTAGGGAGCTGGTGCAGGTATTTAGTAGAGTGGGAATACCAAAAGAAATTTTGACTGACCAAGGTACTCCATTTATGTCAAGGATCATGAAAGAGTTGTGCAAGTTATTTAAGGTCACTCACCTCAGGACGTCCATCTACCATCCCCAAACTGACGGGTTGGTGGAAAGGTTTAATAAAACATTAAAAAGTATGTTAAAAAAGGTTGTTGAGAGAGATGGGAAAAACTGGGATTGTTTGTTGCCCTACTTGTTAATGGCCATCAGAGAAGTTCCTCAGTCCTCTACGGGGTTTTCTCCATTTGATTTGTTGTATGGTAGACACCCCAGAGGGCTGTTGGATATTGCCAAAGAGACGTGGGAAGGACAGCCCACTCCTTATAGAAGCGTTATTGAGCATGTAACACAAATGCAGGATAGGATTGCAGCCGTGGTACCTGTTGTCAGAGAGCACATGGAACAGGCCCAAAGTGCTCAACAGAGGGTCTATAACCGGAGTGCCAAGATACGGGAATTTGCTCCTGGCGATAGAGTTCTTGTTTTGGTACCCACTGTGGAAAGCAAATTCCTAGCTAAATGGCAGGGTCCATTTGAGATTAGGGAAAAAGTGAATGAGGTTAATTACAAAGTATACCAGCCGGGAAAGAGAAAACCCGAACAGATCTACCATGTTAACTTAATCAAACCCTGGAAAGATAGGTTGTCTCTGTCAGCGGAGCCTTGCCCTTCGGTGTCTTCACCCCGGTTGCTTCCCGCAGTGAAGGTGTCAGAGACATTATCAGCTGATCAGAACAATCAGGTTAAAGAATTTCTCAGCCAAAATAGGGAGGTATTTTCAGAGCTGCCTGGCCGAACGACCATAATAAAACATGACATTGTCACAGAACCAGGGGTCAGGGTTCATTTAAAGCCATATAGGATTCCTGAAGCTCAGCGAGAAGCTATTTCTAAGGAAGTTAAAACCATGTTAGAACTGGGAGTCATAGAGGAGTCTAACAGTGAGTGGTCCAGTCCCATAGTGCTCATCCCGAAGCCCGACGGTAGCATACGCTTCTGTAATGACTTTCGTAAGTTAAATGAGGTGTCCAAGTTTGACGCATACCCCATGCCCCGTGTGGATGAGCTTGTAGAAAGGCTGGGAACAGCCAGGTTTCTCACCACATTGGACCTGACCAAAGGTTACTGGCAAATACCTTTATCTGATAGCGCCAAAGAAAAAACAGCCTTTTCGGTTCCGGAGGGGCTGTACCAGTATAAGATGTTACCCTTTGGGTTGCATGGGGCTCCAGCAACCTTTCAACGGGCGATGGATAAAATTTTGAGGCCCCATAGAAAATATGCAGCTGCCTATTTGGATGATGTGGTAATTCACAGTACAGACTGGGGGTCCCATTTGGTTAAAGTACAAGCAGTACTGGACTCAATCAGAGAGGCAGGGTTAACTGCTAACCCAAAGAAGTGCTGCCTCGCAATGGAGGAGGTCAAATACTTGGGCTTCACCATAGGCAGAGGTCTGATTAGGCCCCAATTGAATAAAGTTGATGCTATTCAAAACTGGCCTCGTCCAGTGAATAAAAAACAGGTAAGGGCTTTTTTGGGAATTACTGGGTACTATAGACGGTTTATTCCTAATTTTGCGACCACAGTGGTGCCGTTGTCAGACCTTACCAAAGGGAAGCAGTCAAATGTGGTGAAATGGAACCCTGATGCAGAAAAGGCGTTCCAAGCGTTAAAAGTGGCTTTGTGTTCACAACCGGTGTTGATAACACCAGATTTTTCAAAAGAATTTGTGGTACAGACAGATGCCTCAGAGGTAGGGATAGGTGCTGTGCTGTCCCAAACCAGAGATGGGGACGAACACCCTATCATTTATTTGAGTAGGAAACTCAATGAGCATGAAAAAAGGTATGCCATTGTGGAAAAGGAGGCTTTGGCCATTAAGTGGGCACTAGATACCTTGAGGTATTACCTCTTGGGTAGACAATTCAGACTAGTGACGGACCATGCCCCTTTAAAATGGATGTATGTAAATAGAGGCAAGAATGCTCGTGTAACTAGATGGTTTCTAGCGTTGCAGGACTTTAAGTTTACTGTCGAACATAGACCGGGAACACAATTGGCCAACGCAGATGCATTGTCTCGCATCTTCTGTTTGGGGGCTACAAGTGTTCCGGCCCCTAGGTCGAAACAGGGGAGGGGGATATGTGACAAGAACACTGGGATAGTGTTTGAGGGCAGGTATATTTGTCCCAGGTTCTTGTCTTACATGTTTTAGAAAATGTTAACTTCTAGGAAAAATGCTTTTTGTTTTGTCTGAACCTTTTCAGTTTGCTGTAAAAGCTGGGTAAAGGCTCTGAGAGAGAGATAAGGCGAGTTCTAGACATTGGGCCCAGTTCGGGTCTTTGGCCTCACAGAGGGCTAATCAGGGTTTCAGCTGTGTAAGAGTGTTATAGTGCTTCTAACCTGATTAGTATAGGCAGACTGCCTGGGAAGGCTGGAGGATCTGTGTGTGAGAGACACGCTTTCTGATGCAAGTAAGCTATACAGTATGTACTGAAGAACTCTGTGTTTTGTTTAGTGACAGTTAGGAATATCTTATGTTTAGTTAGTGCCGGACAGGCAAGGTATTTTTATTTTTGGGTTTTGTTTTATTTTCTGTTTCAATAAAACTGGCCGGGGTCAGTTGTACCAGAAACTGGACTTGTGTTGTTCCTCAGCTGCTGCGTGCGGCCATATTCCCCAGGAAAAGGCGCCTTGCACCCCTACAGTGTTACAATACATATACACCTCCATATACACATACTTACCTTATGTTCACACGAGGGTCGGTCCTCTTCTCCATGTAGAATCCATGGGGTACCTGTGGAAAAAATTATACTCACATACTCCAGTGTAGAAGCCTCTTCTTGTAAGTAATTTGTAATCCAGGTACTTGTCAAAATAAAAAAACGGACACCCGACCTCGCACTGAAAGGGGCCCCATGTTTTCACATGGGACCCCTTTCCCCGAATGCCAGAAACCCCCTCTGACTTATGTCTAAGAGGGTTCCATCAGCCAATCAGGGAGCGCCACATTGTGGCACCCTCCTGATTGGCTGTGTGCTCCTGTACTGTATGACAGGCAGCACCCGGCAGTGTTACAATGTAGCGCCTATGCGCTCCATTGTAACCAATGGTGGGAACTTTGTGGTCAGCGGTGAGGTTACTTTCGGTCAACCGCTGACCACAAAGTTCTCACCATTGGTTACAATGGAGCGCATAGGCGCTACATTGTAACACTGCCGTGTGCCGCCTGTCATACAGTACAGGAGCACACAGACGATCAGGAGGATGCCACAACGTGGCGTTCCCTGATTGGCTGATGGAACCCTCTTAGACATAAGTCAGAGGGGGTTTCTGGCATTCGGGGAAAGGGGTCCCATGTGAAAACATGGGGCCCCTTTCAGTGCGAGGTCGGGTGTCCGTTTTTTTGTTTTGACAAGTACCTGGATTACAAATGGATTACAAGAAGAGGAGCCATCTACCCTGGATTTTGTGAGTATAATTTTTTCCACAGGTACACCATGGATTCTACATGGAGAAGAGGACCGACCCTCGTGTGAACATAAGGTAAGTATGTGTATATGGAGGTGTGTATGTATGCATTAAAGTTATACTTTCAAGGTGTGTGTCTCATGTTTTTATTGGGGTATTTTTTTAGTAGTAGTACTACAGGTACCAGCGGGCCCGGTTTTCCTCCGCATGCTGGTACTTGTGGTTCCCCAAGTACCAGCTTGTGGGGGAGGCTTGCTGGGACTTGTAGTACTGCTACTAAAAACAATGGCCCTCATTCCGAGTCGTTCGCTCGGTATTTTTCATCGCATCGCAGTGAAATTCCGCTTAGTGCGCATGCGCAATATTCGCACTGCGACTGCGCCAAGTATCTTTGCTATGAAGATAGTATTTTTACTCACGGCTTTTTCATCGCTCCGGCGATCGTAATGTGATTGACAGGAAATGGGTGTTACTGGGCGGAAACATGGCGTTTTATGGGCGTGTGGCTGAAAACGCTACCGTTTCCGGAAAAAACGCAGGAGTGGCCGGAGAAACGGGGGAGTGGTTGGGCGAACGCTGGGTGTGTTTGTGACGTCAAACCAGGAACGACAAGCACTGAACTGATCGCACAGGCAGAGTAAGTGTGGAGCTACTCTAAAACTGCTAAGTAGTTTGTGATCGCAATATTGCGAATACATCGGTCGCAATTTTAAGATGCTAAGATACACTCCCAGTAGGCGGCGGCTTAGCGTGTGTAACTCTGCTAAATTCGCCTTGCGACCGATCAACTCGGAATGAGGGCCAATATTCATTTTTTTACACAATGGCTATCAGCCTCCCATCCGCAGCCCTTGGATGGGGGGGACAGCCTCGGGCTTCACCCCTGGTCCTTGGGTGGCTGGAGGGGGGGGGACCCCTTGATTGAAGGGGTCCCCACTCCTCCAGGGTACCCCGGCCAGGGGTGACTAGTTGGTTATGTAATGCCAGGGCCGCCGGGAGCTATATAAAAGTGTCCCCTGGCTGTGGCATTATGTATCTGGCTAGTGGAGCCCGGTGCTGGTTTCAGAAATACGGGGGACCCCTACGCTTTTTGTCCCCCGTATTTTTGGAACCAGGACCAGGCGCAGAGCCCGGTGCTGGTTGTTTAAATATGGGGGAACCTCTATCATTTTTTTCCCCATATTTTTGCAACCAGGATCGGCTCAAAGAGCCCGAGGCTGGTTTGGCTTAGGAGGGGGAACCCCACGCAATTTTTTTTTTTATTTTAACCATGTTTTTTTTTTTTTTACAAGGTGCACAATGAAGCCCAGCACGGATCTCTCAGATCCAGCCGAGATTCATTGTATGAAAGTCGGCAGTTTTTTACAAGTCACTCACGTAAAACACTGCCTAAAACAACGAATGACATCGACATCGGTAAACCCGAAAATGCAGAATACGGCAGCTTAGTAAATTAGTCGTACTAAATTCAAAAAGTTGCATATTTACACTTTCGATGTCATTCGTGATTGAACTTTGACCTCAAACGGGAAAATACGATTTTTAGTAAATATACCCCACTGATTCCTTAGATTACGTCAATGTTTTGGAGTGTGGCTCCTTTATGAAGACTTGACAAAGGAGCCATGCTTTGAGATGTTGATGTAAGCTAAGGAATCAGTGTTTTCTTTATGCATGCTGATAGACTCCACGAGTGCCATCCTTCTCTATGGACTATATATCAGTTCCGGGCCCCACAATTTCTGATGGCAGCCCTGCATGCTACTTTAATGCCCATATAAAACATGTTCACTAGTCATAACAACAGAGATTAAAAAAAAAAGTAATGCTTACAAATATTCTAAAACGTAGGGTAGTGTGTCTCTAAGGGCCTGGTTACCTATCTTTTCCTAACTATCAGCAACTTCAGTTTCTGTGGGCATGAGCGGAATATTGCATCTGATGGCACTCTAGCCTATCTTGCCCAGAAGAGTAGATCAGCTGCATTTTCAGACCATTCCTCAGACTGGGGAATGCGAAGAAGAGGCCCCTGCTCTGGTATTTTGATGACAGAATGGGAGTACAGGGGGGTGTCCAGCATTGCAAGGCCAAGCTCATCTCCACCAAGCACACTCATCTCCACCAAGCACACTCATCCCCGCCAAGCACACTCATCTCCACCAAGCACACTCATCTCCACCAAGCACTCTCATCTCCACCAAGCACTCTCATCTCTGCCAAGCACAGTCATCTCCAGGTGCACATACTTTGAACCCAGTGCAGCTTCGCCATTGACTATGGAGTACATATGATAAGATAATTTAAATTGTTTGATGCCCCTCAAAAATGAAGGTGACTTACCTTTTGCTGCCACATGGAGTGTGAAGATGAAGGTGGTGTTTCCAATTAAATTATTTGCTCTGCATTCATATTTTCCATTTTCATCTGCAGTCACATCAGTGATCTGGAGACTGGATGTATAGGCAGTGGAGATCACTATGACTCTACTTCCATTATTTATAACCGTGTGATTTGGATAGTACCAGGAGAACTCAGCAGGGAGGACCTTGTATGTGGGAGCACTGGCTCGGTTCTGGGGTCCAGCTGTCAGACTCACGTTCATTACTGCGGTTTGTCCCTCTGTCACTGTAGTATTTGCACTATTGTTATGTCCCGGGGACTGTGGAGGCTCTGATGAAATAAAATCAGAAAAACTATGCTAAGTCACCTCATATTGATTGCTCAACATAAGACTGCACAGCTCCAATTGGTGTATTCTAAAGCAATCAATTACATATTAGTTGCATGTCTTAAATGAAAACAAGTGTTGAATTAGTGTGTTGCATTTTGTGATTGGTCGATTATATACTCTCTGATTTGCACATGTATAATGCAAAGTGACATCTACAGCATTTACTTAGAGAAAAAAAAATGCAATAAAGTGAAAAGCAATATTCATGCACTGTTAAAGGAAGGATTCGTTCAATAAGACATACTGTAGTTATAACAAATCTGAGTGTGTTCTGTAACACCGATCTTTTATCCGATTGGTGTTATTAGTTGAAAGTACATAGAGGAGCTGATCCTGAGTTGCACACTGTGCGGCCGCATTAGCGTCTTTTGGCATAGTCGCAAGTGCGATATTATGCTAATACCAGTATAAGCCCTTTCCTGGTGTGCAAGCGTATGGCTGAGTGTGCAAGGGCTAAGACAGCCACTCTGTGCATCTATAGTCGCTATAATCCTGATTCAGGGGCAAATGCAGGATTTCTAGAGTAGCATTTCCATATGCTTAATTTTGTGTGGCCAGCCCATGGAAAGAAAAGCTGCTGTCACTGGCCATACATAACGGCTCAGTTTCATCCCTTATTCTGTATGTTATTGCCTCAGTTCTAGTAAAATTGTATTATACAATAAAGCTATTATGGTCATAACTTAAGACGCTTGTCTAGACAGGGTATTCTGGGCAACTGGAAATTACCATCCCTACACACACCTGCGTTTGACTATTAGATGAGCATGTCTTTAGGCTCAACCATAGGATGCACAACTGAAACTTGGACCAGCCCAATGCTAGGAGTAGAGTATGGTCTCCAATGTAAGTGGTTGAGTTCACAGCCACTTCTGCAACATGCCCACGACACTCCCATAACTCGACCATAAGACTGTACATCTCCATGAGTCTGATTAGCCACCTCCCAGTCATTGCCCAGAAACATCTAATACATTTCCAATACGTTTCACACACTATACCTCTTAATAAGCACTGCACCTCTGTGCGTTCATACTCTGAGACAAACGCGCTGTAAGAGAGTTTAGGGATTATCGTGCATGCACATTAGCAAAGAGTCACCAAACTACATTAATATCAGCGTTGTATGCGACTAAGAATCAAATTGTTATAAACTTGGCTCACATGACCTAACATAATATAAATTAAGAAAATGTTTCCAAGTAAGAGCATCAGCATATTCTTTCATAACATTTGTTCTCTATATACACATTTACGGAGATATATATTAAAAATATTTTTTCTAAATTAATGTGAAAAAGGGTGTTTTCACACCCTTTACATGTTATTTTAATATCACCAGAATGTATTAAAGGGTAATTGGATGAGAATTAGCAAAATTCTCCTTCAAACACTTAAATTCACATTCTAGATTGCATTTCCCATGCAACTGCCCGAATTTACAAAAAAAATAAAACCAATGGGAGAAGCCTGCTTTTAGTGGGTGGAGAGGTAATATATCTATATAATCTGGTAAGGGACAGACCGTAGCTTATCTGTGAAAGAGGATAATCCACCGGAACTGCTGGGAGTGGAGTAAGCGTGAGAGTGGGACAGAACAGCAGACAGATATGGGGCTGGGTAGGACAGAGCAGGGTGTGGGACGGTACAGAGCAGCAGACAGAGTGCATGATGGAGTAGGACAGAGCAAAAGACAAAGATGGGGATGGATTGGGATATAGCAGTAGACAGAGATGGGGAGGGATGGGACAGAGCAAGGGTCAAGATGGTACAGAGCAGCAGACAGTAGAGCATTGACTGATGTACAAGCTTTGATAGAAATACAGCTACTGGGCAGATATTCTGGTGGCGTGTAATAATTGGTAGTTGGTAATTGGTGGAGTGTAGTAATTGGGTGAAAGGAAAAAATGGGAGAAGATGTTTGGGCTCACTAGGGGCTTTGGGGGAGATCTGTGACACGTGAGATAGTCATGTGTAATATGCCTTTCAGCGTAGGTTTTAAATCTATTTCACTTCTGTGTTAACATTAATTTGTGTCATCCACCCCATCCAGTAGTCACCACAGACGTAGCTGAAAGTTGTTCCATTTTGGCCCTCCTAACTTCTTGTAGCTAGTCTAGCAATGCATTCTGGGCGAAAGAAGCTGTGGGTAGCCATTTCTACTTCTCACATGGTCTTAGGCAGACATACTTTACATGGGTCCAACCTGGTATAGCATTAGACGGTGAGTTTTTGAGTAACTGTGCCATCACAGACCTGGTTAGTCAGTCATGTATGTTAGCTGTACTAGTTGCACTGTGGCCTATTCTTTGCACATGTAGTGTTATGTTTGCATACTCCATGTTATGTACTGTATATGTTTGCCTTGCTTTTATTTCACATGCATATTGTAATTGCATCTTTTTGTTTACATTTACAGTTTTACCGCATATGCACATACGCAATTCCTTTGCTAAATAATAAACACCATTCTTCAGACATCATACCTGAGTGGGATTATTGAAAAGTAAAGGTGGTTATACCGTATGCTTGGAAGCTGCTGAAGAGGCTTAGCAAAAGGCTGACAATGAGTTTCTGTCTATAAACCCAGATAGCAGTGGGCAGAGGAAGATGCGTCACATATCACAGTGACACCCAGTGCGGCGGTGCAATAAAAGGGTGGGGCTTCACATGAAGGGGCATGGCTTCACAGGAGGGGGTGTGGCTTCATGTCCCAATGGCCGTTTTTCATCACTCCGGGGGTTCTGGGAGATGCGGGCTGCAACCCCAGGGAGTGGTGTTACTGCAGTGCCGGCTCCTACACAGTGACAGGAGCCGAGTGCTGCACATGTTACAGTGCAGCACCTGGCTCCTGTTACTTAGCAGAAGATGGCATTTTGGTGTCACCCCCATGTGACACCACTGGGTGGAGGGGCAGTAGGATGTGGAACGTTAGGCAGATAGGTCATGTGCAATGGACCTTTAACTCAGGGATTAAGAGTGGGCATTACATGTGTCACATTTTGTATCTCATTGGTAAGGCATGAACCTGGGGTCAGTTATTCTTTCCAATGACAGTAAGATTGAATTATTATAGTGCATGACTTAGTTTTCTTCCTCACTGCTCTTGTACTATGGCATACTTACCTACTCTCCCAAATTGGCCGAGAGGCTCCCGAAAATCGGGTGGCTCTTCCAGCCCCCGGAAGAGAGGGCAAGTCTCCCGGCCAGCCGACACCTGTCCGCACCTCCCCCGCAGCTGCACACAAGGTCCCGCAGATGGGGGCAGATGACGTGATTTGTGGTGAATTGTGTCATCATGGCCCCGCTCCCTACCTCCCAATACATGTAATAGCAGCATTGTGTAGTGGGGGCGGGTACGCAATGACACAATTTTATGGCCATGTCCCCGATCTGCCCCTACCTAGCACCACCCCTCCTCCGATATGCCCTCAATATTCTGAGCCACACCCCTGCCATGCTAAGCTGGCTGCCTCCTCCCGGAAGAGGCAGCCAGAATATCGGCAAGTATGTACTATGGTAATATCACAGACTCTCTCCAGGTGGCTCAGCTACATAAAGGAGCAGTTTCAGAAATACATTATTATTATTGTTATGAGTATATCTTACCTAATGGCAATGTACAGCTTGAGGTTCTCCCCAGCTGATCCCCATTGCAGGTCAGATTTGACCCTTGAACATTAGTCAATGAAGTCACATTCCTTATCACTTTGTCATGGTTGGTCTCTGTTTCGTTATCAAATATCATGGTCACGTTGGCTACAGGTTGTCCTCCCGGCCAGGAGCAGGAAAGCTGGAGTATCTGGAGTCTTTGACCATAAGGTTGTGCAAGACATTGAATGTTTCCTTCTGGGCTCCCTGTGAAATGAAATTAATAAAAGTAATCATGAAGTGTATTGAGAATTACATATATTATTTAACATACTGCATTATTAAATAGCTGTACCAGGGCTCAGGGGTGTGCATTGTACATTATATTGGAAGACCTAATTGAGCCCCTAAATGATATCTGCTGTCCTCCATCCACTTTATGGTAGTATAAAAATGCTGATTCTATCAGTAAAATTCACTATGTGAAATCGCCCATTCACTCTTGTTAATTAGTGATGTTTTGATACTTTTACACTCAATATTTAGAGTAATGCTTTTTAGCTGCAGATCATTTACTTGTAATGATACACTCAGCTAATCCAGCTGCAGAAGATTTTCAGTTTAAATGTCACCAGCATAACACT
This sequence comes from Pseudophryne corroboree, assembly GCF_028390025.1. Taxonomy (NCBI): domain Eukaryota; kingdom Metazoa; phylum Chordata; class Amphibia; order Anura; family Myobatrachidae; genus Pseudophryne; species Pseudophryne corroboree. The sequence continues at coordinate 77,000,868 of NC_086453.1, read as the reverse complement.
ACTATAATACTGTAGATGCTTATAACCTCCAACTGAATAAGGATTAAACTGATTGCCTTGGTTTGGAATGCCACCTGGGTAGTATAGTCTTCTCTGACCTGGTGCAAGACCTTAATCCATACCTCCCAACATGACCCTCTCCAGGAGGCAGGGCCGGCCCGAGCTTAATTTTTTTGGTAAGCGAATTTAGAATTTAGCGCCCCTTGATGGGATCAAATTTTAAAAGAGGTGTGGTCTCACAAGGAAGGGGCGTGGCCACACAATAGTACCCCCAGGGGTCCAGGGAGATTGTCAGTGACAGGGAGAAAGTGCGTGACTGAGTGGCAGAGGTGATGGAGATAGTGGGTGACTGAGGAGGCTGGGGTCACAGGGAGATAGTGGGTGCCATGTGCCCACAGTGCTAGATATGCCCCCAAAGTGCCACATATGACCCCACAGTGTCACATATGCCCCCACAGTGCCAGATACAGATATGCCCCCACAGTGCCATGTACCCACAATGCCAGATATGCCCCCAGAGTGCCACATATGCCCCCAGATTGCCAGATATGCCCCCACAGTGCCATGTGCCCACAGTGCTAGCTATGCCCCCACAGTGCCAGATATGCCCCCACAGTGCCAGATACAGATATGCCCCCACAGTGCCATGTGCCCACAATGCCAGATATGCCCCCAGAGTGCCACATATGCCCCCAGATTGCCAGATATGCCCGCACAGTGCTAGATATGACCCCACAGTGTCATGTGCCCACAGTGCTAGCTATGCCCCCAGAGTGCCACATATGACCCCACAGTGCCAGATATGCCCCCACAGTGCCATGTGCCCACAGTGCTAGCTATAACCCCACAGTGCCACATATGCCCACAATGCCAGATATGCCCCCACAGTGCCACATATGCCCACAATGCCATATATGCCCCCATAGTGCTGCTCAATGTTTTTTGGATGTGTGGAGAGCGCAGCGCGCACCTCTCTTGCCTGCCGCTCTGCCCCTCAGTCTGGTCTCCGGCGGTGACGGCAGCGTGTATATCTCAAATCAGGCGCCGGTCGGTGAGCTCTGATTGGCTAACGAACCGGCACCTGATTTGAGCTATAAACTCCGCCATCACTGACGGAGACCAGACCGAGGGTGCAGGGCGGCAGGCAGGAGAGGCGCGCACTGCGCTCTCCTCGCCTGTTGTGCCGGCGCCTTCAACAGTGTGGCGCCTTACCCGTGCGCGTAACATGCGTAACGGGCGGACCGGTCCTGCCAGGAGGGACACTATGCTCTGCCTCTGGACTTTTCTCTTAATGTATGATTGCCTACACCTGTGTTGAGCAGGTTACTGGATAAGAATGGTGTTTCACTACAGGTAATGGAAATCATACATTAAGAGGGAAGTCCAGGAGCAGAGCATTGTGTCCCTCTTGGAGAAGGTCATGTTGGGAGGTATGCTTAATCTACTTCTCAAATGTGAAGCTGTGACTTTTGGCAATGATTATATTACCTAAAGGCATGTGTAATATCCTGCTTCATCTCTCCTACTGTCCCTGTCTTGTCCTATGTCCACTCATTCCATACCATTGAAGCTACTATGCAGACCAGCCACATTCACACAATTACCACTGCAGAAAGAGCAAGACCACTAAATATAAACATTTCAGTCATGTGAATCTCTTTGGAACCAATTATCTATCTAGATGAGGACAGCTGAGACTCTAGGTGAGATGTAGTAAGCCTTGGAGAGTGATAAATTGGAGAGAGCGGGATAAAGTACCGCTAACTAGCTCCTAACTTTCATGTTACAGGCTGTGTTTGAAAAATGAAAGTAGCTGGCTGGTTTTTAGCTTATCTCCTTCGAAGGCTTAGTACATCTGCCTCTATATATTGTGCTTCTTTGGCAAATGTGTTTTTTTTTTCCAATTGGTTTTAGAAACTTTGTTAATAAAAGCTTCAGCCCAATCTGAAATCACAGGTTGATGGCAATTCCCAATCGGGTTCTTCTATCAATGGTAATTCAATTCAAAGTGAATTGAACAGCGCCGGGAGTTTGCTCCCAGGGCTTTTCAATTCAACGCAATGTTAAGTCGGCAAATGCCTGTTCTCCCGGACTAAACAGGGTGTTTTATCGGGAGAACGGCATTCTCCAACTTAACTGCCCAGCGCAATGCTGTTTCTATCGGGACCCCCGGGGTGCGATAAGAAATCCCGTCAGTGGAGGTCACTCTGCAGTGAATTGAATAGCCCCGGGAGCAAACTCCCGGCGCTGCTCAATTTGCTTTGAATTGAATTCCCCAATGTCCTCTCAACTAGAGTTACCAATTCCTTTCAATACTGACACAAATACATGTCACAGGTTCTGTATCTAATATAACAAATCAAAACTGCAGTATGATACAAAAACAATTCTTATTAACCACCATCCGCAAATATTTCACTTTTAGTAACTGTTGTGATTGAGAAGTACCAGAATTACCAAAATGCCCCAACTATTAAATCACATTCAGACTATACCAGTCTCTAAGAACATACTGTAGCAGCCATTCAATAAGCCATTCATATAGCCCTAGGAGTAGATTAACTAAAGCTTTTAAATACAGACTAGTGGGGGTGTTGCCCATACCAGCCAATCAGATTCTAGCTATCATTTATCTGAAAATGATAGACAGAATCTGATAGGTTGCTATTGGCATCACCACTACTTGTCTGATTTAGAAGCTTTAAAAAATCTACCCCTAGAGCCAAGTTTGTTAGTTTTTATCATGTGATTTACCTTTCCAAACTAATGACATTTATGTCTATTGTAAAAAATAAATACAAAATGAAACTACTGCATTATTAGAGATAGGCAAGTTGTGGTAGAAGAAAGAAATGTGAAGTTTTGATACCACAGTCTGCATGAATGACTTTTGCTTTGCCTTGGAATGGTAAATCTGCTGATGTATAATCTATAAATACTATAAAGCTGGGGGAACAACAGTGTCCTTTCACAATGGTTTGTGGTTCTGGTGAGATAATGGAGTACAGAGGGAGGCAAAAATAATGAGAGGAATTTCACATGGAACATTTAAGGAGAAATGTGTCAAATTCTGAGCCCTAATGAGGAATACGGTGAATCATCTGCCAAACGGTTCTGAAATTTTCACTGTCTGTATTATCAATTAATATTTCTGCCTAGTAAATATCTATGTAGCCTCTTAGTATATTCTTACCTGTTTAGCAATCTAACTGAATGGACCACAGTTGTCCCATATTGTACTCTATCCGTGTATCCACAACCAGCATAATTACTACAGGTACACCACTGATTATCCAGCACCTGATAGTTCGGCACCTCTTTTAATCCACCAGGTGCCGGGGAAAGTTAGACTGCGGGTGGGAGTGTCTAGATAGGCTGTGGGAGGAGCTTAGATAGGCAGCGGGGGGCTTAATTAGGCTGTGGGCGGGTAGTCGGGCTGCGATGAAGAGTTGGGCTGTAGTGGGGAGTCGGGCTGCGTGGCCGGAGTTCCCTTGCCTCTTTCACGTTAATTTATTTTTTCATTCACTATTTACTGTGCTCTTATTATAACATGTTCTCTTCTTTACTGTTACAGGAACTTTATGCAACATTATATAATCATTTCTACACTGCAAAACCTGTTCTTAACTTTCTCCCTAAATTCTCTTACCTACATTCACTCATATAACCCTTTCAGACTGCCAGCAATAACCTCGAGCGACCTGGTATTTCAACTTGGGTAGCGAGCAGGGATGAACACGGGTTAAAACCGTCTTGTAGTGCATTGTGAACAGGTAGGCTGTGTCGATGACACCACGGTGTCAACGGCCCAGCCAATGACACCAACAGCTAGACCATTCACACCACAGGAAGGAGATCATCTCATCTCCAAGCGCCCCCCACCAGATGTGTCGGTGGTGACGTCACCAACCAGCAAAAAGCCGAGTTGGACCGCCTGTCTGAAAGGGGTCTCGTGGAGTCTTACCCATGTACAAATCCTGAGTGCAACTCGCCATTTGCGGTCTGAAATCGGTATTAGTAACTTGCTCAAAATCTCAATTTAATATTTCCATTTAAATCAACATACTGTACCCAAAATTAAAAGGCACTTCTGTAAATGACAGTCTATTTGAATAAATCCCATTCATCATTTTTAAGAGTCTAATTTGATAATATTTCCCAGGGAGCGATACCTGAGGGCATGGCCGCAACTAGGGAGGTCTAAGGGGGCATGTGCCCCGGTGCAGAGATGGGTACTAGATGGGTACTCTGCCTCTCCTCTTTCCTCTCGGCCCTAAGGGGACACCTTCTGCCAGGTCCAAGAACCCTCACTGCAGGTACCAGCTCCCCAGCACCACCAATAAAACTCCCCCCTTCCCGGCAACTAAAACACTAATGAATGGGGCAGGGGCAGTGACCAAGGACTCTCCAGCTGCTACCTTTCATTTTCCAAGCATTGGTCCATGGCCACTCACACACTCCAATGCCTGTGTAAGTGATGTCTGCCCAGATGCCTGTTCCCCAGCGCCTCCCCCTTCCCACACGCAGCTCCACCAGAAAAGGACAGGGCCCTAAGGGGCTACCTACTGCCAGGTCCCAGAACCTTTGTTGCAGGTCCCAGCTCCCCAGTACCACCAATGTGGACTCCTAGGAAACCAACCTCCCCCCGGCAACTAGAACACTTATGAATGGGGCGGGTGTGGCCATTCACACACTCCTGTGCCTGTGTAAACTATGTCTGCCCCCGGCCCTGTTCCTCAGGGCCTCCCAGACCTGCACTGCAGCTTCACCAGAGGAGAACAGGGCGAGAGGAAGCAGCAGCAGTCGATAATTAGTCTGGGCACTGAGGTGAGATCTCTATACGCCAGGACAGCTGCTGCCTCCCAAAGTGTGGTCCTAGGTCCCGACTTGCATGCAGGGCTTTGTAGTCCTACAGCAGTTGGCCAGCTGGAGTCCTCTCCCACCCCAGTGTGTGTGATACAGTGATTGCATGGCTTATATCAGGTATATAACACCAGCCAGTCCTAGGGACTCGTCTCTGCAGTCAGGATAACCAACACTGTGTGTCCCTCCTCCCCAGAAAGTTGGTACTGCTCCTCTTTAATTGGTCCTAGGTCCTGATTGGCATACTGGGCTTTGTAGTCCTATAGCAGTTGGCCAGTCAGAGTCCCCCACAATACTGTTTCTAAGGTGCATGTTAGTTTTGTTGTGTTGTTGTGTTCCTATCCATTTTCTTAGGAAGTGTGTGCTGAATGCACCCTGCCATTGCTGGTTGTCACTTTGTCAACTGTTTGGAACCATGTCAAAAACACAGTAATAAAGTGTGTGTGCGCATGGGGGGTGCCAAATTACTGCCTGCCCCGGGTGCCAAAAATCCTAGCTTCGGCCCTGCCTGAGGGTCTCGCTACCACTACTCATAGTTCTAGTAAAAAATCATCATCCACCAATATTACATTCTATGGTCAGGTTTTCTGGTATTAAGGACCAAGGGGTTTATTTATGATGCAACGGGTTGCACACCTGACACTTCTGATTGTGTTTATGGCCGATATTTAAAAGGGCAGTACTGATGGTGCAATGGTTCTCATTATTGTCTCACAGCACTGAGGTCAGAAATTAGCCCTAGTGTGTAGGTGTGTGTGTGTACATGTATTTAAGGCCTAATTAAGAGCTGATCTTAGATGTGCTAAATTTAGCATGTCTACGATCAGTTTCACAGACATGCGGGGGACGCCCAGCACAGGGCTAGTCCGCCCCGCATGTCTGGCTCTGCCCCCCCGCACAGGTACAAAAGCATCGCACGGCGGCGATGCTTTTGTACCTGACGACTAGCTCCCTGCCAGCATAGCTCCTGCACGCTGGCAGGCCACTACTCGCCGCATCCTGGGTCACAGCAGCTGCGTGTAACATCACGCAGCCGCCGCGGACTGCACCCCCAATGGTCAGGACACGCCTTTGTTGTCTGGATCATGCCCTGGCAACAGCATTCTACCCCCGTTGGCATGCCCCCTCCTGCCTCACGTCCGCCTCTGCCTGTCAATCAGATAGAGACGATCGCACAAGTGAGATGCTGATAGCATGTCATTGGACTCCCGGGGTACGCACGCGCAGTGCATCCTCTGCGCGTGCGCACTCCATAAAGCAATTCAGACTGCGATCGCTGCCGCTGCAGTGATGCAGTCTGAATTACTCCCTTAAATGGACCAAGAGGTTCTTATCTGTCATCAAATTCTATGTTAATGCTTTTACTGGACGCGGCTAGTAAAAGTTTTGTTCTTTGAAATATTGGGCATAAACACAATCAGACGCTCCTAGTTTTACAACTTGACGCTTCGTAAATAAACCCCCAAGTCACAGCAGTGCTTCAATTCTGCACCAAAAGTCCAAGATCAACTGTAACCTGAAGTTGTAAATTTATGGATACATTTCCAAAACTGTAATAATTTATTCCAAACTACCCCTATCAAACACAACAGCCATTGATAGACTAAATAAAATGCACTTGTTGCAGCATACAGTAATACTCACAAGCCAAGTCCAAGCTCAGTGCATGACTGGTCTCATTGTTCAGCAAGTTAGATCCTGTGCAAGTGAAAGATCCATTATCCTTCCTGGAGACTGGGCTGATGGTGAGATTGGAGTAAGGAGGGGAGCTTCCCTGTGTAATGGTATATGATGGATGTTGCGTCCCATCCAATAGCTCTCCATTCAGTGTCCAGGAGAATGTGATGGTTGAGCCTTGAGCTGAGCAATGCAGAGACACAGAATCATCTCCCACCCAGAGAAATCCTGATGTGTTACTGCTCAGCATCACCGCAGAGACTGGTGCTGCAAATCCAAAGACAGTAGTAAGGTGCTTAAGTAGGAAATTTATTAGGCAAACAGTATAAAACCAAGGTTAAAGGGTGCTCTCTATAAGAGAAAAAAAAATAGTATTTATTAATGATATCAAAACAAAATACCAAGGTTGCAATCATAAGCACACTTGTACAGCAAGTATTATCATATAGGGAAGTGTGGATCTGATAACACATACAGTATGCCATTATTCCTCCCTGGTAGCTCACAATACTGTATGGCCTGCTCATGCAGCCAATCCAGATGTCCGGGATTAATAGAGTTAAGATAACTCAAAGCTTACTGTGCTCTAATGTACTAATTAGAGATGTGCGCTGACCCCCGTCTTCTGGTTTTGACAAGTCCACCCTCAAATGTTTGGGTTTTGTTTTCTGTCTGTACATCTTAAAAAATTGCTAAAACAGGTAACATCATGTAGCTTGGAGGCTAGTATACTCTCCTGGGTAAAATGGCATCTGAAATCACGAGGGAGGGACATACTGTACATGCCATCCAAAACATACACAAAAGATCTGATTTTTTTTTTAGATCAGAACTTGTGGGGAAGATCCAGGGCTGGATTAAGGCTTGTGGGAGTCCCGGGACAACTAAATTGTGGGGGTGGCCTTCCAATAAAATGACTGCTTGCCCTGTCCGCACCCCCTATATCCCCCTAATATGGCCACAGTACACCCCACCCCCTTCCATGCTACCCAGTTACTCACCTCCCATGCTTTCTGACCTGGCAATCGGAACAGCTGCCAGTGCATACAGCGCAGAGCGTTTCCTGAGTCCCTTCATCAGTGGCACGGATGTGATGTGTTATGTGCCACTGATGAGGGACTGAGGAGCCGCTCTGCACTGTGCCGTATGTAGTGGCGGCAGCTGCTGTCCCAATTGTCGGGTCTGATTACCCTGTGTGAGGGGGCACCAGGACAACCGCCCCTGTCTCCCCTCCCTTAATTCGGCCTGGGAAAACATGAGCCAGGTCTCAGTTCTACTCAGAACCCCAAAAGTGATACGAGCCAGGACTTGCCTCAATTTGAATCCTCAAAATTTGGGTGTGTTTGGTTTTTTGCAAAACTGGACCGCTCATCCAATATGGGGTATATAAGGCATTAAACTGACATTTTTTGGGAAATACAGTAATGTGCTTAATTTTATTACATGGATATGTCTGTATCACTGAGTTTATTCACTCATTGATTCCTACAGTATAGTACTGACATTACGTAATCTGCGTCTAATATAAGTACTATGATTTAAAGGCAAAACTACACAACAATCTGCACATAGGCTGATGTATAAGCAGTATACTATATTTATAAAAGAAAAATAGTACTGTAGAGTAGACTGTACATTTATTCTACTGTTTACAGAATTTCTTTGGATAATTTATGGGTCTCCCGTATTCAAAAATGTATAAAACAAATGGATGATATATTAGATAAACACTGATAAATGTCAATGTCTGATGGTTCATATATTACAGGTAACAGGGGCAGTGGCCAAGGGCTATAAAAGATTTCTATTCCCCTCTGTGGTTTTAATATGTTACTGATACACTGTTATTGGCTTTTGTCTTTATGTGGAAGGAAGGGGTTTATGGTATATAACTGCATAGGCTATTATGTACAATGATGCACTTGGAAAACAGCAAACAGTAACAAAATATATCTACTGCATAGAAATCTTCCTTGTATTACTCACAGGCCAGGGTAAGCGTCACGCCATTGCTGGTACTGTTGCTTACTGAGTTTGAAGCTGTGCAGGTAAAGGTTCCGTTATCATTGGCTGAGACAGGGCTGATAATGAGGGTGGAGTTATTCTCGGTGAGATAGTACCGGTGGTCAAGAGGCAGTGGTGCCCCCTGTAGGCTCCAGGAAAAGCTGACATTTGTACCACCACTTGAACAGCTCAGCGAAACTGAAGTAATTCCTGGCCAGACCAGCGAATCTGATGCGTTACTGGTCAGGTTCACCCCAGAGACCGGCACTGGAGATGACAACACAAAGATCACATTGGCACATGCTGTAGAACAACATACTCAGATTCTTACATTAATCAATCACAAAAGAAACTGTGTAATGATCATAATTAAAAAAAATACTCTATGTCACAGAGCTGCTAGCTGACTTCTTATACTAAATTTAACAATAAATGAGCATTATCCCATATATGCTCTGTACGGATGTGTCCCCATATACTGTGGTTTCAGATGCTCCAAACTATGTGCCAGTACCCATGCGACTCGGCTGCGCCTAGCATCTTTCTAGCTCAAAATGTTTGTTTTATTTACATAAATCAAACAGTAAGTAATAGAAATACTTTGCTAGATTATACTGATCAATGTGATCTGTAATGTACTGTACATTTGTGCATGAGTCTGAATCTGTGTATAAAGTGCTATAATGCAGCAGCCGTGACTTTTTCTCACACAAAGGGGTAAATTTACTAAGATGGGAGTTTCTATTTAAAATGGGATGTTGCCCATAGCAAACAATCAGATTCCAGGTATTATCTTCTAGAACAGTGGTTCTCAAACTCGGTCCTCAGGACCCCACACAGTGCATGTTTTGCAGGTAACCCAGCAAGTGCACAGGTGTATTAATTACTCACTGACACATTTTAAAAGGTCCACAGGTGGAGCTAATTATTTCACTTGTGATTCTGTGAGGAGACCTGCAAAACATGCACCGTGTGGGGTCCTGAGGACCGAGTTTGAGAACCTGTGTTCTAGAAGGTGCTAGATACATGAGAAGTAGAATCTGATTGGTTGCTATGGGTAACATCCCATCTTAAATAGAACTCCCATTTAGTAAATTTACCCCAAAGTTCTATTGTGCTTCATCTGCAACTGTGTATGTGATTAAAACTAAGGGCCTAATTCAGACCCGATCGCAACAGCAACAATTTTCCCTAATGGGCAAAACCATGCAGCACTGCAGGTGGGGCAGATATAACATGGGCAGAGAGAGTTATATTTGTGTGGGTTACATTATTTCTGTGCATGGTAAATACTGGCTGCTTTGTTTTTACAGTTCAATTCAGATTTCAGTTTAAACACACCCCACCCAAATCTAACTCTCTCTGCACATGTATATCTGCCCCACCTGCACTGCACATGGTTTTTGCCCATTAGAGAAATATTTTGCTGTTGCGATCAGGTCTGAATTAGGCACTAATTCCAGTGAGGTTAAAGTCACAGCCTGGCATCTCTGGTGTTTCACTGCTTCTACAATGTGAATAAGATACAAATTTAAAGAAAAAAATGGTATGCTACACCCAGAGGCGGATTGGCCATAGGGTTTACAGGGAAGATTCCCGGTGGGCCGACGCACCCATGGGGCCTGTTTTGTTTGAGGACATGTGATCCTCTTTATAGACATAATGAATAAGATGCAAAATAATTTGCATATATGAAAATTACTTTGCCACTTAGCCTGTGATTGCAGATGATCTAGTGTATGCTCTGTCTGCCTGCTTGGCTGACATAAGATTGAGTGAATAGTGATTGGGATATGGTTGGTGTAATAAGAAAGAAAATATATCTTTCTAAAGAATTATATAGTTTCCTAAATTCTGAAGGTGTATCATATAATGTGCTCATAAAATTTAATTTTATTTTTTTTAACTTCCCCCTTGATGCTGGACATGCCGAGTATCTGGAAAGTCTTGGGGGGAGGGAGCTGCTGCCATGGCCCATGGCTAGACCTTACACCTCTGGTGCTGACGATGTGGGGCCACTAGTACAAATTTTTCCAGGGCCGCTTTTTGTTCCCAATCCGCCCCTGGCTACACCTTTTGAATGGCTGAATCAAACCAGGCATCTCGCAATGTGTGGTGTAAAGACGCCTGGTGTATGAAGACACATGCACTATGTAGCATACAGTATTTTAACCATGCAACCATATACAATATACCAGTATATGGTCCTTTCAATACAAAACAATACAAAACAATACAATACAATACAATACAATATACCAGTATAGGGTCCTTTCAATACAAAACCATACAATACAATACAATATACCAGAATAGGGTCCTTTCAATGTTAATAATACATATTATTGTACTTGTTTATTCCTTGTTTAGCGAGTACAATAATTTCACTTACTGTCTAATTACATATAGAGCATATTCATTTGCGGGCTGATTCAGAGCCACATACAAGGGCGTACCTACCATAGGTGCAGGCAGTGCAGCTACTATGAGGCCTAGAGCTGAGAGGGGCCCACCATCTCTGTCAAAGCTACATGTGTTATGTACATTTTTCACTACTGGGTGGAACACAGGGGCCCCTACAAACTTTGCCTTGGGGCCTACAATATATCTAGTTATGTTACGCCCCTAGACCTGCTTATTGTAATGTGATATAAAATTAACTGGAGGGCATTATAATGTTATATTTTGGGGCAGAAGTACTAAGCCTTGGAAAGTGATAAAGTGGAGAGAGATAAACTACCAACCAACAAGATCCTGTCATTTTTCAAATACAGGGTGGGATGTACTAACCTCTCCCGCTGCGGAAACACCCCTCTCTGCACTCCCGTTGCATTCTCCACCCACTGCCCTTCACTCCCTGTAGTTCTCTCATCTCCCGATCCGCCTCTTTACCACCCCGGCCACTCTGGACTCTGCGTTGTCTCTTTCATATGCGCATATGACACAGCCTCCCGTCATGCACACACTGGACTGTGGGACACCAGAACAACTTTCCAAATGCCCGCCCTTTACAGTTGGAATCAACAGTGATAAGACAAACTGGGTAGTAACAGACAGACATAGAGGTAGGAAGGCCCTGCTCACAAGCTTACAATCTATAGGGAAAAAGGAAGGATACACAAAGATAAGCTCTATTCAGGGCCGCTAGGTGTATGCTAGGTGTGTCTGGCACACAGCGCAGTCGCCCTGAGGGCGCAACTGGCCGCATACCCGTTCCAAGGGGTCTTTAGTCAGAGGCATTGTAATGAGTCAAACTGACTCATTACAAAGCGCCTGTGTGCGCGAGGAGAGGAGCAGCAGCTTTGGAGTGCACTGTAATTGGTGGCGGCACCACTGCAGCTGTCCCTCTCCTTCCACATAGGCTGGCCGCCGCTGCTGTGAATGCTGGGATGTGCTTCCCATCATTCTACCTATCTACCTATCTATTCTGTCTACCTAATGTGTAAAAGGTGGACTCTGTCTGCCGTAATGTGTAAAAGGTGGACTCTGCCTGTCGTAATGTGTAAAAGGTGGACTCTGCCTGTCGTAATGTGTAAACGGTGGACTCTGCCTGTCGTAATGTGTAAAAGGTGGACTCTGCCTGTCGTAATGTGTGAAAAGGGGGACTCTGCCTGTCGTAATGTGTGAAAAGAGGGACTGTCTGCCGTAATGTGTAAAAAGGGGACGCTGTCTGCTGTAATGTGTAAAAGTTGGATTGTCTGCCGTAATGTGTAAAAAGGGGATGTTGTCTGCCGAAATGTGTAAAAAGGGGGACTGCTGCCGTAGTGTATAAAAAGGGGCTCTACCTGGTGTAGTGGCGCTACTTTGCAGCGTAATTTGAATAATGGATACTACTGTACACAGTAATATAAATTGGTAATATTTTGTGGCCACACTCCTTCCCCATGAAGCCACGCCCTTATATTTTTGACGCACGCCTGCGACATGCACTGCCCCTATTTTGCGTAAGGGGGGGGGGGGTGGGGGCGCTGATGCAATTTCTTGCACACAGCGCTAAAATGTCTAGTTACGGCATTGGCTCTATCTATAGCATAGCAATCACCAGATTGCAACGACCGTCCTGACGGGATGTAATTAGATATGAATGCTTCTGAAGGTCATGTGGGCTATTCAGGAATTTGATAGGCTCGCCTGAATAGGTGAGTTTTCAGGGAAAGCTTGAAAGTTTGGAGGCTAGAGGAGAGTATTATAGTGTGTGAGAGGGCTTTCCATAGGGTGGGTGCTGCCCGAAGAAAGTCCTGCAATTGTGAACGGGAGCGAGTGATCCGCGTAGATGAGAGATGCAGATCTTGTGCACAGCGGAGAGGTTGAGTTGGGAGATATTTTGGGATAAGCAAAGAGATATATGCTGGTGTAGTTTGGTTAATAGCTTTATATGAGAGTAGAAGTATTTTATATTGAATACGATAGAATATGGGCAACCAATGGAGGGACTGACAGAGCGAATCAGCAGATGATAAACACATTGGGCCGTATTCAAATGTATCATGCCCAATCTCCTTTTCTAAAGTGATACCAGTTATTGCGCACATTGCGCCCATAGTAATCAGGTTTACTTGTGTAAAGGGTTAGTCACCTTGCTACCCCTGGTGTAGCGAGCTAAAATGATAATACCATACCCATCAGCAGAAACAGAATGGGTGTGGAAGGGGGTGAAAAGAATTGAATACCGCTCATTGACTCTTTCATAGCTCCCTGTACCCCCTTGCAGCAGTTACTGACCTTTTACACCTTATACACCCCCTTACAGCACAGTGATCCCCTCACAGCTTACAACCCCCCTCTCATATAACAAAGACCCCATCACAGCTTACAACCCACCTCACAGCACACACTGTGGATACCTCACAGCCCCGTCATAGTGCACATGGATCTTCTATGAGTGGGGCTGTGAAGAGATCAGTGTGTACTATGAGCCTAATTCAGACCTGTTTGCAAAAAGTAAAATCTTTCTGTAATGGGCAATACCATGTGCACTGCAGGTGGGGCACATATAACATGTCAGAGAGAGTTGGATTGGGGTGGGTTATTTTGTTTCTGTGCAGGGTAAATACTGGCTGCTTTATTTTAACACCACAATTTAGATTTCAGTCAAATATAACTCTCTCTGTACATGTTATATCTGCCCCATCTGTTTTGCCCATTAGAGAAAGTTTTTGCTGTTGTGATCAGGTCTGAATTAGGCCCTATGTCTGTCATTCATCAGACTTACCTGTTACAAATATATGCACAGAGTTACTGGTTCTGGTGCTGACCGGGTTCTGGATGGTGCAGGTGTAGGTACCAGTGTCATTCCCTGTGATTGGCTGGAAGTCCAGGAATGCCCCCCTGCAGGTCACATGGGGCTTAGAGCAGACGTTCTCCTTGTCCTTATGGAAAACGTAGCTAGATACATTCTGATTGCCAGCGTTACAGTGGAGAGTCACATTCTTGCCATCAATAAGACCATCAGATGCATTGACCACGAGATCTGGATCAGTGAGGGAAACTGAAACAAAACACAAAATAAAAATCAGTGATGTATTTTTGTGTGTGCCTGTTTTAGTCTATTGGTGTATATCTAATATAATTTTTAAATGAAACCTTGTGTATTTAGGTGACATTAAAGATCCATCAATAAAAGTATGAAATGTTGCTTTGGTGGTGAATATTTAAAGATTTTTCAACTTCGATTTCAAGTAATCTTTCTCATATACTAAACAATATATGTCAGATACAATAGCGAGTGACAGCACAGCTTATTTGCAACAGTGTATTTGCCATGTTTTCATTAGGAACCCACAACATGGGTAATACCTTACAGAAAGTGAATGTCATTTAAAGATTCACTGGAAATCTTTAATAAATTCCCATGGGGAGAAAAAATGCAACATTTTAAGGCTACTTGTATCTTTCCAACCTGTGATTGTTGATTCTTTGTTTTAGAGAGACAATTTAAATTGGAGCAGTATCAGGTATTAATCCAAGCCTGTCTATTATGTAGAACATTCATAGTCCTTTTATTTTATGCTCTCCTGTGTACATGTAGGTATACTGGGGTGTGGTTCAAAATGTCTACAATTAGAATGTTGGCGTGGTGAATGTCTACAGTAGGAATGTCAGCATTTTCAGGTGATTGCAACAATAACCCTTTCTCTACAGTAACCACCACCTATACCTAACTGTAAACTGCAGCTTAACCCTAACCCTGGACTATCTACATTCTGCTTGCCAACATTCACAATTAGAATGTTGCATGGAAGTTATGTTGCTTTGTAACATGTCGACATAAAGAAATGTTGACACATGTCAGCATAGCATTTTTCATTATTTTAGCCTTAGCCTAAGCCTAAACCTAAACATAACTCTAACCTAGAACTCAAATGTTATGTCAAAATTTTGATTGTTGTCATACACAATGTTGACATAATCAACATGTCGACCTATCTGTATGTGGTCATGTTACATATGGAAATAATGTCCATGTTGACATTCTGGGTCTCAACATTCAGAAAATGTCAACATTATGGTGTGACGTTCTGACTGTCAATAACTCAATATTCTGAATGTTGACATTCTGACCGAATACCCCACAATGGGTGTCCAACAAACAACAGTTTACAGCAAGCTGACAATTTTCAGCCCAACATGAGTTTATGTACAGTAATATGCTTTTTTACTGTGTGGATTTCAATTTGCTGTCAAAACATGTGGGTTTGTGTCCTCAGAATAGTAGAGTCTATTCATAAAGCAGAGAAATGCCCTGTTTTGGGGAAAACAGGGCGTTTCTTTGCTTTGAGCTATTCACAGAGCGGGTTACCATGCAGAAGTTCCTGACGTCTCCAGCGGCAGCCCTGCTCCGTGCCCGAATCGCATCACCATTGCATACTTTTTTATGGTGAGTGCGATTCATGAAGGAATGGAAAGCTCTGCCTTCTGCTTCTCCAGTGTGTCAGATTCACCATCTCAGGATGGCGCAGTCTGAAAATCAGTGCAAAACAATTCTTCCCTGCTTTCTGCCCGGTACTAGCTTCACCCCCTGAACTCTCAGCAGCCCCTGCAGCCTCCCGGGAGCTCAGCTGACAGCGCATGCGCACAGGGATCTACTGGCTGACTCCATGCATGGCAAAAGAGAACCGCAGCTGAAGATTAGATTGTCGGACCCGTGGAGACCGGATTGCATTGCCGGAAGGATAACTAAACATGAATAGCTACTTATCAAAGCTATTTAACTAGAGGTGTGTGGAAGGCACGTTTCGGGTTTTGTGGTTTGGTTTTGGATCTGGATCCCCACTCATGTTTTGGCTCTGGATTGGTTTTGCCAAAACCACCCTTTGGATCTGAATGATTTTTGAAAAAAACATAAAAACAGCTAAAATCACAGAATTTGGGGGTAATTTTGATCCTACGGTATTATTAACCTCAATAATATTAATTTCTACTCATTTCCAGTCTATTCTGAACACCTCACACCTCACAATATTGTTTTTAGGCCTAAAGGTTGCACCGAGGTAGCTGCATGACTAAGTTAAGCGACACAAGTGTGCGGCACAAACACCTGGCCCATCTAGAAGTAGCACTGCAGTGGCAGACAGGATGGCAGATTTAAAAACTAGTCCCCAAACAGCACATAATGTAAAGATAAAAAAGAGGTGCAAGATGGAATAGTCTTGAAACCTCCCATCCACCCAGTGCCTTCCCACCCTTATGTTGTTTAAACAGGACATGCACAGTTTAATAAACCCATCATTTCAGCGACAGGTGGTCCCCCCTGGAAAAAGCTTGCCAAGTTCTCAGAATCATAGCTGACTACAAACATATCACCTTCTTCTTTGATGACTTTTCACATTATGAGAAGAGGCAAGAGGAAGAGGACAGTGTCAAGAAGGTGAATAAAAAAATAGAGAGGCACACGCAATCAGGAACAACACACAGGCTTTCACCTCCTCTCCTATATTGGTGAGGAACAGAAAGGGCTTCAACCAAGCAAACAATAATTATTAATTGGATATTTTCCCCTCCACGGAGTCTGGAGATTTATTTTGTGAAAATCTCGTGGGTTTCTTTTTTTTTCCATTTTTTATTGCAGTTTTTTTACATATTTTGTGGCAGATGCCTTATTTTTGTTTTCCACAGCTCCCAGTTACACGCATGTGAGCATACCTGTGTGTCCCAGTTACACGCATGTGAGCATACCTGTGTGCTTGTTTATTTTTTTCATATTTAATTTTTAAATAAAGCAGCCCCTTAGATGTTTTAGCAGCCCCTCCTGAGCCCTCACAGCAGCCCCGGATGGGCAAATTAAGTTTGGGTGAGTTCGGTACAGTATTAAGCAGTACTTTGTAGTGAATTTTTTGTTATTGAGCCCCTGCCCTAGTGGCACTTACCACTCTACAGTCGAAAATAATTTCCTACTATAAGTAGGACTGTGGAAGGAAGCAATGCTAACCTCTGTGCTCACAGCATGCCTTAGCCTGGCAAGCCAGACATCTTCCTGGCTGTAAATCACCACATGACTCCATACTGGGCCTTATTCAGTAACTGTGCCTCACTGGAGATCCTGGACCATCTAGTGCTGCAGTGCAATGGAAAGCTGATGCAATGCAAGATCACTGAAACTCTGTTCTTCTAACACTGCGAGGTCTTGCGATAACCCTACGCAGCTCTTAGGAAAAGAAGATCCCTGTACAACAAATGCGCATCTTCTAAATAAATAATCCCAAAATGTGGAATATCAATAATAAATCAAAATTAAGGTTGACTAATTGGAGCCATTCATTTGAGTGAGTACCTAACATTAAATAATTGAGAAGAACCTCTCTCTAATGCTACAGCAAACATTTCACTTTTACCTCTTTGGCAGTGGCACTGGATTATGATTCTGTCTCTTCTGAGTCACACTGACTTTGGCCACAAATGAGGTCTCTCCCCACTTTATTAAAAAACACCTTGTCAAAATAGCAATTTCCATTTCCACCTTTGCGGCTATGTTTTCACAAATATATTTGTGATGTTGAAGCTTGTTTCATATCTATTCTAGGCTTTCATTTAAACTTAGGATCAGCAGCACCCCTGGAATTATAGGTCAGCACCCCTGGATTTATACAGCATAGGCAGCACCCCTGGAGAAATACACAGCACAGCAGGCAGACAACAGCACCCCTGGACTTAAATGGCAGTGGGGCAGCACCCCTGGACTGATAGGGCAGATGAGCAGCACTCCTGGAATGATGTGGCAAAGAAAAGAGGTGCAAGATGGAATTGTCTTTGGGCTCTCCCACCCACCCTTTGGTTGTATAAACAGGACATGCACACTTTAACAAACCAGTGACATGGTCTGCCACATGACTGTGGCTGAAATGATTGGTTTGTTTGGGCTACGACCAAAAACAACAAGCAATTAATCTCTCCTTGCACAAACTGGCTCTACAATGGCAAGATGTCATCCTTATCCTCAGATCCCCCCCTTAGTGTTTATATCCTCAGCCTCACAGAGAAATAATATTCAAACAGTCCACATCATTTAGGTATCAGTAGACTGGTTACACTATTACCCAACGTTTTTGAACTTGACAATGACTTATGATGAATACGCTGATGTTCCTAGGTGTTTAATATCCTTACCACTACTTATGTATTATGGATTGACAAAGGCAACAGATGGCTTGACACCTGTTGCCGGATTTGTGAAGAAATAATTACACACCGAAGAGGTGGCTTTTTTAGTATTTTTCCCAGGCATGACAATGGCCTTTTTCATCCCATGGACTAACAACTGTCTCCACTGGTGACTTATTCAAACAAACCACATCACCACCAGAATCCTCATCGTCAACTTCCTCCACAGCACCAGCTACACCTATATCCTCCTCATCCTGGTGAACTTCTACAGTGATATCCTCAATCTCAATATCAGCAGCTGGACTGGCAGTGCTCCTCCCAGCACTTGCAGAGGGCATGCAAATGGTGGTAGGAGCCTCCTTTTCCCGTACAGTGTTTTGAAGGTTAGGCCTAGACATCACAACCGCGGACAGTGCCAGCACCCCTTTATTTTCACAACACGCCTGTAATTTTACAGCATACAAGACAAGCCCAGCGTACATTTATTTTCACCTCACCCATGTATTTTACAGCATACAGGACCACTGTACTTGTATTTTAACAACAGCACCACTGTATTTTTACAGCATACAGAACAGGGCCAGTATGCATTGATTTTCACTACACCCCAGAATTTTTACAGCATACAAGACAGGGCCAGTGTACATTGATTTTCACTGCACCCCAGAATTTTTACAGCATACAAGACAGGTCCAGTGTACTTTTATTTTAACAGCAGCACCCCAGAATTTTTACAGAATACAAGACAGGGCAAGTGTACATTTATTTTACTGCACCCCAGAATTTTTACCGCATACAAGGCAGGGCCAGTGTACATTTATTTTACTGCACCCCTGAATTTTTACAGCATACAAGACAGGGCCAGTGTACATTTATTTTAACTGCCCTCCAGATTTTTTTATAGCATACAAGACAGGGTCAGTGTACATTTATTTTCACTGCACCCCATATTTTTTACAGCCAGCACCCCTGTATTTTCACAGCATACAGGAGGATAGTGCCACTACCCCCTGTACAACACAGTGACAGCATCACCCATATACAACTTCAGCACCCCTAACAGCACATGAAACACCAGTGACAGCCAGGACAGAACTCTTAACAGCCCAGGTACACTACAGTGACAGGAACAGCACCCCTACAGAGCACAGACTGAGCTTACCTAATGCCATCACCCACAGAGACACAGAGGTCTGTCTCCCTCACTCTCCAAGTCCAGAGTGAAAATGGTGGCAATGAATGGCTGTTTATGTGGAATGCAAAATCCGTGAGAATCAGACAGCGGGATGATGATATTTTGCCTTGTGAATTTGGTGGCATAATATAAATTTTGGTCATTCAGTACTGTGTGGTATAATATTAATTTGGAGCATACAGTGGGGCATACTATGAATTTGGGGTGAACTGTGTGGCATAATATCAATTTGAGGCAATCCTGTGTGAATAACTATGAATTTGGTGGATACCATGTGGCATAATATTAATTTGGAGCATACAGTGTGACATAATATCAATTTGTGGCATACAGTGTGACATACAGTAATATCAATTTGGGGCATACTGTGTAACATATTATGATTTTGGGGCATTTGGGTGTGGCATAATATCAATTTGAATCATATTGTATGGCATGATATCAATTTTGTGCATACCGTGTGGCATAATATCAATTTGGGACATATAGTACTGTGTGATATAATATTAATTTGGGGCATACTGTATGGCATACTATGAATTTGGGGTATACTGTGTGTCATTATATCAATTTGGGGCATATTGTGTGGCACATCTTCAATTGGGGTATACTGTGTGGCATATTATCAATTTGGTGCATACTGTGTGACATTTTATGTATTGGTGACAGGTATGGGCATGTGGGCATCTGATGATTACTGAAGGGGCCATGTATGGTGGTCTATACAAGTTTTAATATATTTTGGTCATGGATGATGGTCTGGCTCCTAAACTTTTAGCTGGCTCCTACAATTTACAAAAATTTGTTGTGCCCCACCCCTTACCAGAAGTGCGCATTGTGCCACACCTATCTCTTGCATTAATAATGGCAGTAAATTTTGTTTTTGTTATTGCTCAGCTTTAATTTGAAAGATCGAGATGAAACAAAGTGCAGGTTATTTCTAAGAGTTTAAACAAAAGCAAACAAAAATACTGTACCGAAACATGTCAATTAGCTGCTATGCAAGGGAATAGCAGCTAAAAAAAAGTACAGCAGAAGATCAGTGCTTGTGGATATATATAACGGTGCACTTAAAAATTCATTAATCAGAATGTGCAATATGGTTTGGTGAATAAAATACCATATTTCGTAAACATTAAAATACTTAAACAAGAAGTATATTAAAAGACAATTCATGCACACAAGGTAATGGATTGTACCAATTACATTCACCTGTATTGCAAATAGGCTCTAGTGTCAGTTGGGTTGCCTATGATCCAAATAACTCTGGTGATCCAGGTCGTGTAATCATATGGTTAAACTCAATCAGTAACCACCAACGCATAAATCAGGGATGGGGAACCTTCGGCCCTCCAGCTGTTGTTGAACTACACATCCCATCATGCCCTGCAACAGTTTTAGCATGGTCAAATAGCAAAACTGTAGCAAGGCATGCTGGTATGTGTAGTTCAACAACAGCTGGAGGGCCAAAGGTTCCCCAACTCTGGCATAAATAAAGAGGTGCATATAAAGGAGAACAGTTCCAGTATAATATCCAACCAGTGGATCAATGTTACCATGTTTGTTTGTAGTAGCAGGTCCATGTAGTCTTTGAATGAGCAAGTAGTCCCATATTGGATCTCCAAACAACGGTAAATATGTCTTAGTCATGTCCACAAAAATATTGCTTGTCCGAATATCAAGTGAAGAGTGACACAATAGGTACAATGAGCAGCTCAACACATTTCAGTATGGTAATCACCCACACCTTCCTCCTTACTAACCAAACCATATAGCACATTTTGAATAATGAATTTCTAAGTGCACCTTTATACAGTGTATACCCATACATAAGTACTGTTCTTCTGCTATCTAAAGTATTTCATGGAGTTCCCACTACAAAGTTATGCCGTGTTCCTCAACATCAATTTAGTTGTTTTTATGCCAACTTGGAACAAACCAACAGACATATTGGGGTTCATTCCGAGTTGATCGTAGCTGTGCTAAATTTAGCACAGCTACGATCATATTCCCAGACATGCGGGGGGATGCCCAGCACAGAGCTAGCCCGCCCCGCATGTCTGTCCGCCCCCCCCCTGCACAAGTATAAAAGCATCGCACAGCAGTGATGCTTGTGTACTTGTTGAGTAACTCCCGGCCAGAGCAGCTCCTGTGGCTGACCAGGAGCTGCTCGTCGCTGCCCCTGCTGCGGCCCACCCTCTGCATGGTCTGGCCACTTCTGCGTTGGCTGGACCGCATCCCCAAAATGGCGGCCAAACGCTGCCGCACCGCCCCCTTCCGCCCAGCGACCGCTTCTGCCTGTCAGTCAGGCAGAGGCGATCGCTAGGGAACGACGGCCTTCGGCCATCTGGCATGCGCAGGTGCACTGCGGCACCGGCACATGCGCAATTCCGAACCCGATCGTTGCGCTGTGAACAACTGCAGTGAGCGATCAGGTTGGAATGACCCCCATTGTTCTTATAAAATTAGTAGACAGACAGACAGATAGTACAGACAGATAGTACATATAAAAGGCAGCACTACTAGACAAATAGGGGGTTTTTTTTGTTTGTTTTTTTGCTTCTAGTGCCCTCCAATTATCACATTCAGCAATGTGGGCAAATGTAATGGAGCAAGAACGGCTACACGCAAATAAAAGAAATTAAGTCTCCTTGGTAATCCAACATTTCAGAACTCCTATATCGTTCTTTTCTGATTAAAGATCCATTTTTTGAATTAGCCTAATTGAAAGCCTAATTTTGTAATAAATGTAGCATATACAATAGCTTTGGAATTATCAGTGTGCCTTCGGTCATTACCTTAGGTGCCATGAAAAAAGTGTGCCAGTAATATACTAGAATAGGGACACATTTTCTTTTGAGACAGTTTTCAGCTACATTTTTACTTAGGTTGCTGCTTAGCTTGCTGTATTTTAATGGCTTACCAACAGGTAACCTACTATTGCTTAACTGCACCTGTCCTGTGTTACAGTGATCGCTAGAAATTATATGACTTTGGAAGGTTTGAACATTGTGCACCCTTCACTTTTAGTGCTACAGTACCTCAGTATGGTGTTAACAGAACAAAATTATGCTGATCATCACTTAGAATTAAACATCTTAATCCATTAATGATTTAAAATATTACATTCTTTCATTAGCAAAATCTGTTTCAAATTCTTCTTCATATACTTTTCTTTCTCATACATTTCCTGCACTGGTATTTGTCTTTCACATAATTTTCTCAGTCTTAGGGTGTGTACACACGGTGAGATATTTTCTTTCGATTTTGACTATATAGTCAAAATCGCAAAAAAAGTTAGTGCAGATCGCAAGGTGAAAGTCACCTTGCGATCCCTATGCGCGGTCCCGCCAGGTCGGCATCGCAAGAAAAGATAGACTGTGCAGGCAACTTAATCCTTGCTAGATCAGTGTACTGTCTAGCTCATCTCACATGTCAATGACATCTCACATAAGCCAAAATCTCACATAAGCCAAAATCGTAAGCACACATAGGAGGTCATTCCGAGTTGTTCGCTCGCAAGGCGATTTTAGCAGAGTTGCTCACGCTAAGCCGCCGCCTACTGGGAGTGAATCTTAGCATCTTAAAATTGCGAACGATGTATTCGCAATATTGCGATTACACACCTCGTAGCAGTTTCTGAGTAGCTTCAGACTTACTCGGCATCTGCGATCAGTTCAGTGCTTGTCGTTCCTGGTTTGACGTCACAAACACTCCCAGCGTTCGCCCAGACACTCCCCCGTTTCTCCAGCCACTCCTGCGTTTTTTCCGGAAACGGTAGCGTTTTTTCCCACACGCCCATAAAACGGCCTGTTTCCGCCCAGTAACACCCATTTCCTGTCAATCACATTACGATCGCCAGAACGATGAAAAAGCCGTGAGTAAAATTACTAAGTGCATAGCAAATTTACTTGGCGCAGTCGCAGTGCGGACATTGCGCATGCGCATTAAGCGGAAAATCGCTGCGATGCGAAGATTTTTACCGAGTGAACAACTCGGAATGAGGGCCATAGTACAGATCTCAATAAAAGTTAGTCAAAATCTGTGCTATCTAGGCTCCAGGGAGTTCAAGGGAAATCGCAAGTGAAAATCGGGCATAGCAAGGATCTCACTGTGTGTACACACCCTAACTCCCCATCATGCCTCCTATTTCTAATTATTTACTTCTTACCACTAACTATTTACTTCTTGCCAGTGATTTATATAGAAACAAAGGGGGGGAAGTGGTGGGGGAATAATTGCCCAGCACACCAAGGGGCATCAGTAACAAGACTTTTACACTATATGGCAGTGATTCCCAGAGCAGTACCTAGACTTTTTGGTGCCCTGTGCCAGAGAGAGAATTGGCATTCCCCCCCCCCCCTTATTTTTTTCAATAGGGACATAAGGTGCATGCCTAGATTGTAAGCTTGCGAGCAGGGCCTTCCTACCTCTATGTCTGTCTTTTTTACCCAGTTTTGTTCTATTACTGTTGTTCTAATTGTAAAGCGCAACGGAATATGCTGCACTATATAAGAAACTGTTAAAAAATAAATAAATAATGCCCTGTGGTGAAGGAGCATGACAAGATTGATCCCAGAGAAAGCCCATGCTATGATGCCCCTTCCCACGTTTATATATATATATATATATATATATATATATATATATACACACACACACACACACACACACACACACACATATATATATATATATATATATATATATATATATATATAGACAAAAAGGACAATGTGGACTCTGCGCTCATTCACTTCTGCTTGATAAATGAATTAAATCCACACTTGTAGCCACAATGTGTATTCAGTGTTCCACCTGATACAAACAATGATCACTAAAAGTCCACTTTGAATTTCTGGACTGCTGCTAGCCTCATTCTGTGTCCCCGGAACTCTTTGGGTGAATGGATCTAGCAAAAGAATATGAAGAGGGGGTGCTTGATAGTGTAAAACCGTTTTATTCAATATAAAAAACTTTAAACAAAAGCAGCACTTTGGGATGTCAAGACTCGTACCGCATCAACCAGTGTGGGCTGGTTACCACATGGTTTAATGAAATTCCTCCCGGCAATTACCCGAACCTCGTCCCGTGGCAACTTGGACTCCTGCCTACCGCCCCTGGCCGCCAGCAGCGGTCGCCGCAGATCGGATCACTGGACCACTTGCTTCGGGACGGTGAAAACCGGAGGATGATGATGTCAAAATGACTCCGCCCTAACGCGTTTCGTCACAGACTTCGTCAGAGGGTGGTGCCATTTTGATGTGACAACTAAATATTTATTGTCTGCATTAGCCAATCATTTACTACATCAATTCACAGGCACAACGGGTCAGTTCATTAAATACACTTAAGCTACAGGTGTTATTACCTGAAGACTATGGGTTACCCCAATCCATTTTGCACTTATTTTTAAGCAGCGATTTGAATAATACCTTTGTACATAGTATTACTTAATATCCCTTTTTGTATCAGTT
Organism: Pseudophryne corroboree; assembly: GCF_028390025.1. NCBI lineage: Eukaryota > Metazoa > Chordata > Amphibia > Anura > Myobatrachidae > Pseudophryne > Pseudophryne corroboree. The sequence goes on along the minus strand of NC_086453.1, from coordinate 76,976,052 downwards.
ACAAGTTACATGTATATTCTGATCTGTCCCGTTGTTTACATTATAAATACATATACAACATACAGCAAAATGCATTTAAAAGATACTAATTATTTAAAAAAATATTTTTAAAAACACTAGACCCACAAAGAATAACTCATCCATGTAGGAATTCATCTGCACTTCGTATCTACATTTTATACCGAAGATTACACTTTACAGCCAGGTCATTCTACTACATTAGATCCCAGAAGTTTATGATTACGTATCTTTTGCTTCTTTATTTTTACTCATAAACACTAAGCACCTTAAACGCAATTATTCCTATTTGATGATATGAGGAACCATAAAGATGAGTGAGCTACTACAAATAAACGGGGTGATTTCAAAGCCTTCGTTCAATCCCTTAGGGGTTAACGTATCAAGTGCTAGTATCCAATACGTTTCTCTTTTATGTAGTTCCTTTTCTCTATCATCACCCTTATTCTGAACACGCTGAATACCTTTGTAACGTAATTTACTTGGGTCACTATCATGATATGCCTGAAAGTGACGTGGCACACTATGATTCGCCACCTTATTTTTAATATTTTGCATATGTTCTAAGATATGTATCTTTAACATTCTCTTGGTTTTGCCTACATATACGTACCCACAGGGGCAACTCAATATATATACCACAAACGTGGAGTTGCAATTCATGTAACTCATAATATTATATTGCTTTCAGGCATATCATGATAGTGACCCAAGTAAATTACGTTACAAAGGTATTCAGCGTGTTCAGTATAAGGGTGGTGATAGAGAAAAGGAACTATTTAAAAGAGAAACGTATTGGATACTAACACTTGATACGTTAACCCCTAAGGGATTGAATGAAGGCTTTGAAATCACCCCGTTTATTTGATTCTTTTTATTGTAGTAGCTCACTCATCTTTATGGTTCCTCATATCATCAAATAGGAATAATTGCGTTCAAGGTGCTTAGTGTTTATGAGTAAAAATAAAGAAGCAAAAGATACGTAATCATAAAGTTCTGGGATCTAATGTAGTAGAATGAACTGGCTGTAAAGTGTAATCTTCGGTATAAAATGTAGATACGAAGTGCAGATGAATTCCTACATGGATGAGTTATTCTTTGTGGGTCTAGCATTTTTAAAAATATTTTTTTAAATAATTAGTATCTTTTAAATGCTTTTTGTTGTATGTTGTATATGTATTTATAATGTAAACAAAGGGACAGATCAGAATATACATGTAACTTGTAACTGATACAAAAGTGGTATTAAGTAATACTATGTACAAAGGTATTATTCAAATCGCTGCTTAAAAATAAGTACAAAATGGATTGGGGTAACCCATAGTCTTCAGGTAATAACACCTGCAGCTTAAGTGTATTTAATAAACTGACCCGTTGTGCCTGTGAATTGATGTAGTAAATGATTGGCTAATGCAGACAATAAATATTTAGTTGTCGCGTCAAAATGGCACCGCCCTCTGACCAAGTCTGCGCAAAACACGTTAGGGCGGAGTCGTTTTGATTGTCATCATCCTCCGGCTTTCACCGTCCCGAAGCAAGTGATCCGGTGATCAGACCTGCGGTGACCGCTGCTGGCAGCCAGGTGCGGGAGGCAGGAGTCCAAGTTGCCACGAGACGAGGTTTGGGTAATTGCCGGGAGGAATTTCATTAAACCATGTGGTAACCAGCCCACACTGGTAGATGCGGTATGATTCTTGACATCCCAAAGTGCTGCTTTTGTTTAAAGTTTTTTTTATATTGAATAAAATGGTTTTACACTATGAAGCACCCCCTCTTCATATTCTTTTGCTATATGTATGTATATATATATATATATATATATATATTCTATCTATATATATATATATATATATATATATATATATATATATATATATAAATAAATAACACATATTTCTAGACTATTGCAAGTGCAAGAAAATGGCTTTGGACACAAATCCTCTGTATACCACATTCATGCACTTAACTTTAGGGGATGCAGTTAAAATGCCGGCTGTCGGGATCCCGGTGTTCAGAATATCAACGCCGAAATCCCGATGTCCGACAATGCCGTCAGCCATAATCCCAGCGCACCAAGGCTAATCCCACTCGTGGGTGTCCACGACACCCATACAGTGGGAATAGATCCTGTCGAGAGCACAGCGAGTCACTGAGCCCACAAGGGGACTCTTAGCGCTCTCCCTGCTGCCGGCATTCTGGTGGGCGGGATGCTGCTGTTGGGATATTGACAGCTGGCATCCCGCCTGCCGGAATAACATCCGTAACCCAACTTGAGATCTTGTTGAATTTAAGTTACAATATCCTTTATTAAATAACACATTTCAATATACTGCCATACCCAGGATTCAAACCAATAACCTGTTGAATTCTAATCAAACACCCTACTCATTGAGCGATTTGATCCTGCATAAAAACTATGAACACTATATGAAGTTACTGGTACTTTGTAAAAAAAATAATCAGTATTGCAATTGAGCAGATCTATGTAGTGTGCAGCCACACCCTACATAGATCTGCTCAACCCCAATGCTGATCCTTTTTTCACAAAGTACAAGGTAAGCTTCAAATATTTAGAATTCTCTATCTTAGACTTCTCTAGCTTTCTATGCAAGGGCAGATAGCTCAATGAATTGATTGACTGCAATGCCACAGGCAATGGGTTCGAATCCCGGGTTCGTGAATGTTGTAAAGGTGATAGCGACAGAAGGGGTCAGGGTAGGAAACAGGGGTGGTCAGGAAATGCTCGGCTTTAAAAAGCGGGGAAGCTGCAGGTGAAAGTAATTAAAACAGATAATTGACAAGTGCCACCAACAGCGCCCCCTAACCTGCAGCGCTATATGCGGTGCCCCCACTGTACACATCTGTTTACGGCCCTGGTGATTTCCAAACTTTTTTAAGTCACGGTGCCCTAGAGTTTCAGTATTTTTTTATGGTACCCCTAGACCAAAAGTTTCTTATTGAGAAATTCAGAAAATTAAATTAAATTGTATTTATATGTCATCCTTTGGTTCAGTTATGTGGTGAGGGACAGGATTCTGCTTGTCCACATATTTTATGATTCGAAGCCACAAGCACTGGTTTTGCCTATTGCATTGACTGTAATTAATTTGAATTGGTCCTGGACCACCAACCCAGGGCACCCCGGCAAGCACCCAGAGGCACCCCAGAGTGCCTAGGCACACAGTTTGAGAACCACTGCTATATGGTAATAGAAAGTTCAGAGATCTTCATTACATATATTTGCAAAAATATGTTTAAGTCCTCAGGCCAACTTCACAGCGTCTCTGATACTGGAGGCCCATAATGCTACCTGATAACAGCACCCACTGTGGGCTATATATGTTGCCTAATGTAAGTCAATTTAGATATATTTTTATATGTGCCATTATCATGTGACCTTACATTAGGCAACATATGGCACATATAAAAAAATATATCTAAATTGAGCACCTAAGAGGTATTGAGCAGCTACCATTCCATATTGCAGTGATTTATATAGTACAGACATAAATGAAGTTGTATCATACTATAATATATACTTCTTTATTACTATATGCACACGCAATGGTAATCTTTTATGGTTACATTTATGTATTGCTTTGTGCAGGAAGATATTGTTTGCAGAGTACTGTATGGCGTTTCTGTTTAAATAATTTTACGTTACAAAGTACATTTCTATTAATCAGTTTCCTGCTCAGGCATGGTACTATATACACATTGAAAAATTAAACTTAATGGGAATTGAGCACATTACAACTTATGGTTAGTACCTACCGTAGATGTAGAGCTGAAGCTGTTTTGTACCAAATTCTGTAAGGTCGGCATTTTGAGCAGCCACTGAGTACTCCCCCTGATCAGTGTGTGTAATATTATCCAGCCTCAGGCTTCCATTCATATACAACTCACATCTTCCCAAATAATGACCAAAATAGTGTATAGTTCCAGAAGATTGCAGGTTAGCTACTGGGATCCTGGTACCATTAGCCATGATAAAATTCCATATAATTGTATTTGGTTGGAATGTGAAAGTCACATCTAAGTAAACAGATCCCCCAAGAGCTCCATTCACCACCTGAGCATCCACAGCACCTGCAGGGGATAATACAGCATCACCATCACTGTGCTTACATACATGAGACAAATGACAGAATTATTGTGCAGCCTGATGACTTTTGTCAATTACCAGCAGTGTTTTATTGAAACATTTCACTTAGCAACATAGTTAAATTTTCACACAATAAATCCCAGCAAATGTTACCTGGAACCACCACTCCCATCAGCAGCATCAGCATAGAAGGGAGGACACATTTATAGAGACCCATGGCTGATGCCCCCTGTCTGTGTCTGATTCTGCAGTCTCTGCCTCCTGAGCTCCAAGCTGGAACCTTTGTTCTGTGCTCTCCAGGTCCCAGTCAGTTTCACTTCTTCTAAGGGGAGGTCTGCGAGATAATAATTAATAACCAGATGCTGTGGAACATTGCAGAGTAATATCATACACACTACACAGCTTCCTGGTAGCTCTGCCAATAACACACATCTTATGCAAATACACTAACCTCCGTATGCACAGGAAATGGGTACATACTCAATTGCAATTAAAATCGCTAGGTTGTGCCTAAGAACACCTTTTCCATGCATCTGAGTACTGTACTTGTTAAACGTATTATTCTTTTTCATAATAATTTTTTGATCTATTTATAGTTTATAGAACAAAGTGAAACTTATACGAATGTCTTTGAGAGTTCTGGGCATCTTTACTGCCCTGTGTCCGGGGACACAAACCCAAGTGCCATCCAGTTATAATCTTTCAACTGCATATAACTGGCGATAAAGTGGAAGTCCTTATAAACATTATTCTTTATTTTCATATTCAGCAACATTTGTATTGTTCATTGTTCAATATTTCCTTTAGGTAGCCACTGTCCATGGACAAATGTGGTATAGACTGAATGAGAGTCTGGTTAGGCAGATCAGATCTGTGGCCAGTTTGAGAAGAGGACAAGCTTGACTTGATTCCATCAATTTATATTGGAAGACTGAATTTGTGATAATGTACAGATATGATCTCATACACCGTAGCCTCAGTCACGCAAAACAGCCCCTCTCAGTGAGCCAAATCCCGAGCGACTGGGCCATGCTGAGCATCTTCTAGTTCAAAATGTGCATCTTATTATCTTAAATAAAACAACTGAAGTGACAAAACTTCTTTGCTAGATTGCACTGATCAATTTGATATGCAACCGTTGTGCAGATGTGTCCTGCTACATCTTTGCTCCTTTGGGGTCATTCTGAGTTGATCGCTTGCTGACGATTTTCGCAGCGCAGTGATCAGGTAAAAAAAAATGGCATTTCTGCGCATGCGCATGCCCCGCAATGGTACAAAGCTCTTTGTGGTTGTTCTCAGGTTCTAGCAAAGTTTTCCTTCGCACTGGTGGCCGCAAGAAGATTGACAGGAAGGGGGCGTTTCTGGGTGTCAACTGACCGTTTTCAGAGTGTGGTTGGAAAAATGCAGGACTGTCTGAAAAAACGCAGGCGTGGCTGGGTGTTCACTGGGCGGGTGTATGACGTCAAATCCGGACAGGAATAGGCTGAAGTGATCGCAAGCGCTGAATAGGTTCAGAGCTACTCTGAAACAGCACAAACTTTTTTGCAGAGCTCCGCGGCACATGCGTTCGCACTTTTGCTAAGCTAAAATACACTCCTCAGTGGGCGGCGGCATAGCGTTTGCACGGCTACAAAAACTAGCTAGCCAGCGATCAACTCGGAATGACCCCACATATGCCATGCAGCACACTCTGCAATTTTCACCCAGCCATGCTGCTGCCTGGCAATCTAAGGGGGTTATTCAGAGTTGATTGCAGTTTTTGCTAAATTAGCAAAAACTTGTACTGATCAGCTCGCATGCTGATCATTGAGATTGCATTGCAGATTTGGAAAATAGAGGTTGACACTTGCCTACACATCCTGGCTGCATATGCAGGCACACCATTTCCATGTTTACAATCGCAGGAAATGCAGGCAACATCATCAGGCCCCCCCCCCCTCCCCGAAAACAGCCATGACAAGCCTGCATTTCCTGCTCCAATCCCCCTCCCCAATGTCAGCAACATTATCACATTTAGAAAAAAAACAATAAAACTAACAGTAGAAAGTAAAGGTGTAGAGCAGCCGGAGGCTAAACACTTTAAAGAATTTTCACACACTCTGTCTTCTTTATGCTATAAGATGACAGACTTTATTCCTGAGGGGGGGAGAACAGTTGATAGACATACAGTAAGCTATTATTTGCAAAGAGAGGCCCACTGGATTGATCGGCTAAATACAATAGCCCCAAAGGGGTTGAATGAAGCCTTGTCATTTAATTGTTTTCTCTAAATGTGATTATGTTGCTGACTAAAAGCCTTGTAATATGATCCCCATCATACACGCACGCAGGAAGGGGGAGTTCCGAGCACCTAGAAAACCCCCCTGCTCGCCGCAATTATTATTATTTTTTTTTACTTAGAGTACGGAGCAGCTCAGGCAGGCTGTGTCCATGCAGGCAGCGGTAGTTGCGTCCTAACATTGACAGCTAGTGGCTGGCAGTGGCAGCTCGCAGCTCCTCTCAGGCAGTTCTTAAGGATCCAGATGAGGTGCTGGGTACAGTCTCCAGCGCTTCTTGTGCAGCCAGGTGAGTTCCTCATAAATCAGGGAGACTCTGTAGGGGGGAGGGGGAGGTAGTGTATAATGAATTATGGTGACCAGGTGAGGCCCATCATATCCCGATTATCACAGCAGTTTGTGTGTGATGTGTATGTGTATGTTGTCTGTGTCTGCTGTATGTGTGTAAGTCTGTAAGCTGTGTGCATTTGTATGCTATGTGTATGTATGGTGTGTGTGTGTAAGTACAGGGCCGGCTCCAGGCATGTTCGAGTCGAGCGCCCGCGCAGGGCGCCACTCTTAAAGGGCGCCGCACGCTGGCGCCGACATGTTGGAGCCTGGAGCCGGCCCTGTCCTAGCCCTGCGCGCGCCGCGCTGTTCGGCGCCGGCGTCTGATGTAAGACACTGGCACCGCACAGCGCGCACAGATCACTAGGGCACAGGCGCCGCACAGCGCGCCTGCCTGCAGCTGCATTCCCCCTCCCTCATCGCCGGCACCCGGCACATCAGGTACTCAGGGGATATGTGGCACAGTGGGGGCATTAATGTTTCTGTCACTGTGGGGGCATATTGGGCACTGGGGGCATTTAATCTGGCACTGTGGGGGCATATCTGGCACTGGGGGCATTAAGGTATCTCTCACTGTGGGGGCATATCTGGCACTGGGGGCATTAAGGTATCTGGCACTGTGGGGGCATATCTGGCACTGGGGGCATTAATGTATCTATCACTGTGGGGGCATATCTGGCACTGGGGGTATTAATGTATCTGGCACTGTGGGGGAATATCTGGCACTGGGGGCATTAATGTATCTGGCACTGTGGGGGCATATCTGGCACTGGGGGCATTAATGTATCTGGCACTGTGGGGGCATATCTGGCATGGGGGCCTTAATGTATCTATCACTGTGGAGGCATATCTGGCACTGGGGGCATTAATGTATCTGGCACTGTGGGGGCATATCTGGCACTGGGGGCATTAATGTATCTATCACTGTGGAGGCATATCTGGCACTAGGGGCATTATTGTATCTGGCACTGTGGGGGCATATCTGGCACTGGGGGCATTAATGTATCTGGCACTGGGGGCATATCTGGCACGGGGCAATAATGTATCTGGCACTGTGGGGGCATTAATGTATCTGGCACTGTGGGGGGCATTAATGTATCTGGCACTGTGGGGGGCATTAATGTATCAGGCACTGTGGGGGGCATTAATGTATCTGGCACTGCGGGGGCATATCTGGCACTGTGGGGGCAATAATGTATCTGGCACTGTGTGGGCACTTATGCATCTGGCACTGGGGGCATTTATGTATCTGGCACTGGGGGCATTTATGTATCTGGCCCTGTGGGGGCATATCTGGCACTGTGGGGGCATTTTTATATCTGGCACTGTGGGGACATATCTGGCACTGTGTGGGCATTTTTATATCTGGCACTGTGGGGGCACTTATGTATCTGGCACTGTGGGGGCATTTATGTATCTGGCACTGTGGGGGCATTTATGTATCTGGCACTGTGGGGGCATTTATGTATCTGGCACTGTGGGGGGCATATCTGCACTGTGGGGGCATTTATGTATCTGGCACTTTGGGGGCATTTATGTATCTGAACTGTGGGTGCATATCTGGCACTGTGTGGCCATTTATGTAGCTGGCACTGCTGGGGGCATGTCACGTGTAGCTGGCACTGCTGGGAGGGTGGGGGCATGTCACGTGTAGCTGGCACTGCTGGGGAGCATGTCACGTGTAGCTGGCACTGCTGGGGGGCATGTCACGTGTAGCTGGCACTGCTGGGGGGCATGTCATGTAGTGTTCCCGCTAGGCGTCTGTGGCTAGGCAATGTGTCTCAGTGCTCTCCCTGGTGCAATGTGTCTCAGTGCTGTGCCTGGCGCAAAGTGTATAGGAGGTTCTACCTGGTGCAGTGTGTATTAGCTGCACTACTGTGTGGTGTAATGCAAATTGCCACTATTATGTGGCCACGTACCTTCCCCACGAAGTAACTCCCCTTAATTTTTGCTGCGCGCCTTCGTCGCGCACTGTCCATGCTTTGGCATATAGGTATGGGAACAACAAGCAGTATGTACATCATTTTGCCCTCCTAACTTAAAAATGTGCCCTCCCTGTGATCAGCACCATGCCCTAAAAAGTGAACACTATCATGTGTAGCTGGCACTGCTGGGGGGCATGTCATGTGTAGCTGGCACTGCTGCGGGGCATGTTATGTCTAGCTGGCACTGATGCGGGGCATGTCATGTGTAGCTGGCACTGCTGGGGGGCATGTCGTGTGTGTGTGTGTGTGTGTGTGTGTGTGTGTGTGTGTGTGTGTGTGTGTGTGTGTGTGTGTCTGTCTATCTATCATGTACAGAAACCCCCCTATGAAAATCCTGTGTTTGCCACTGGCCCATTGTACATTATGTTTGATCTTTCCTAAAATAGTCTGCATCAATTTGTATACATTGTGTTAGTTTCTATGCATGTTACAAATGTTTCTATATTTTGAGACGTTGTTGATCCATTGCAGGGCTCAAGATTTATACTAAAATTAGCTGTTTTATTTGTATTCCAGTATGCTTCTCACTCAGTGGCGGTTCTTGCCACGGGCAAGCGGTACTTTTGCCCGGGGCGCCGCCTTCCGGAGGGCGCCGGTGCCATCCGGAGGGCGCCGCACCAGGGCAAGATCCGCCACTGTGCCCCCCGCAGTGCCCTGCTGTGCCCCCCGCTTTGAAGGGAACCAGACGCGTAGCGTCTAGTTTCCCTTCATTGAGAGGACCTTAGTTGTGCGGTGCGCGATGACGTCATCGCGCACCGCACAGCAAAGGTCCTCTCCATGAAGGGAAACTAGACGCCACGGTCTAGTTTCCTTTCACGTAGAGGACCTTTGCTGTGCGATGCGCGATGACGTCATCGCGCACCGCACAGCATAGTGGCACAGACACTAGGGGTCATAATTGATCTCTAGTGTCTATGCTGTTCTATGGGAGAGACGTAATAACGGCTCTCCCATAGATCGAAGAGAGGAGAAGAGCGGCGCCGCCGGCGGAGGGGGTCTGCAGCAGGCTGGATCAGGAATGGGGATGGTAAGTATACTTTTTTTTTATTTTTTATTTTCTTTCAGCGTCGTGACCACGCCCCCATTTGAAGCCATGCCCCTATATTTTGCCCGGGGCGCCACAAGGCCAAGAACTGGCCCTGTTCTCACTCTGGTGCTATATTTGTGTGGTGAAGGGTAAAATTGCACATCACGTAACCAGCCCATGATGTCACCGGAAGTCTAGTCAGCTGGACTCCCTGGGGCTGTCTCACAGGGTGATACTTTTGTATAAAGGTAAGATGCATTTGATTGTTGTTTGTGCCTGATGAAGGTTTTTTTTAAAGAACCAAAACATTGCAGATCCGGGCGTGAGGTGCCATTTTTTTATATCAAAGACCTGGAGTGCCACTCGACTATTGCCATATATCCAGCATTTCCATAGTCTTGAGGCGGCACCGGGCAAGCTGCATCAATGACTGTGAGTGCCGATTCCTGTAACTATGGAAACAATGTGAATTGTTTTTTGTAAATTGTTACATGAGTTTGTGACTAGTATTAGTGATGTATTCTAACCAGAGCCGGACTAAGGGGGGTGCCAAGGGGACACAGTACCCCAGGCCTCTCTTATATTGGGGGCCTGATTTTTTTATTTTTGTTTTATAAAGGTCTGCCGTTGGTGGCAGTGGAGCAGAACCCCCCTCTCCCCAACCCTCTCCCGCACGGATCAAATTTGTTTTCCGGAGATGGAGACAGCCCTGTCTCCATCTATGCACTGGCCGGTCACACCTGCAGTCATAATCAGAGCCGCCGGGCAAACACGCACGACTGCTCCTCACAGAGAGCTCTGATCAGCAGAGCTCTCTGCAGCGCTGGATACATTGCAGGCAGCAGAGGGAGCTATTGAGTATGTGCAGCAGGAGAACTGCTCACATGGACTCCGGAAGTGACAATCTCCTCCAGCTCCTCTTCTCTCTTGGTATGGTTAGTGCTTAATGGCATGTGTGTTTGTTTGTTTGTTTACTTTGTATGTATGTATGTATGTATGTATGCTGTGTGTGTTGTGTGTACGTATGCTACAGTATGTATGTGTCTATGTATGTATGTATGCTGTGTATGTATGTATGCTGTTTGTATGTGTATGTATTTTATGTGTATATGTACAGTATGTATGGTGTGTGTGTGTGTGTGTATTTGTAGCCATGCTGTGTGTGTGTTGTGTGTATGTACAGTATGTATGGTGTGTGTATGCATGCTATGTGTGTGTTTGTAGGTATGATGTGCGTGTATTAGGTTTTCGTGTTGAAGTAGGGCTGTCAGAAAATTAATTTTGTGACAGGCAGATTATAAAGACCTGTACTATTGTAACCAGCTGCTTGTGTGCCCTTAGATGCTAGAAGAAGCATTCACCAGCATCATACTATACCACCTACCATGTGACAGTGTAATATTGTATTTGTTTTTCTACATTGGATAAATGTGATTTCTATATTTTTGTTCAGTAATATTTACTGCACTGCCTCTAACAGCTCCCTGCTTTTATATATATATATATATATATATATATATATATACACCCCCCTATATACACTATATATAGCACTTAGGGGGCCCCCTTGTATTAAGTACCCCGGGCCCCGTGGAGCCTTAATCTGGCCCTGATTCTAACTATTTGTCCTTGTATGATATCTCTCTTACCCTAGGACCTGTATCAGTGTGAACTAGTGGATTAATTTGTTTGACACGTGTCAATTTATTGTACATGACCCCGCCGATATTATTATTCCCTTTGCTCGATCTGTGCAACATTCCTGTCATGCCAGCGTTTCATTAACCAACGTCACTGTTTTAGTGCCCATTAGGCACACAGTTTCCTATGTATCTTTGCTGGTTTTCCAGCTTCCTTTAGATTTGGCTAGCCATTGATTCCATAGTGACAGCCGGACCGGGTGTAGCGATGTGAGGCGCACTTCGCAGGATTGTGACGTCACCGGATGGGCTCCCTGCATGAGACACACGCTGATGGAGGCACTGGGTGTACTTCTATAAAGGTATATAGATAAACATATACAGATAGCTAGGGTTTTTGGAGCCCAGGGCAAGATGGAAAATGGCGCCCCCCCCCAAAAAAAAAAACAGCAACAGAAGCATGTGCGCGCGTGCCGAAAAAATGGGCGTGGCCACAGACCAGAAGGGGTGTGACCACTGAAAATGGCCCACTGTGCCAGACACATTGCCCCACTGTGCCAGACACATTGCCCCACTGTGCCAGACACATTACCCCACGGTGCGGTGCGGTGCCCCCCCCCCCCCCTCCCTCCCTCCCCGGTCCCTCACCACCTGTTGTTGTGTCTGTGAGGGGAGGAGAGCGCAGCGCAGCACCTCTCCTTCCCCTCACCTCTCCCGGTCTCCGGCGGCTGTGTGGCGCCGGTTCGCCAGCCAATCAGAGCTCGCGGACCGGCAGCCAATCAGAAGCCGGTCCGCAAGCTCTGATTGGCTAACAACAGAGACACGCAGCGCTGCTAGTGCTCTGGCGGCCGTGAGAGGAGGGAGAGACGCTGCGCTCTCCTCCCCTCACATTTCGGCGTAATGGGGGCGAGTGGGGCATGATGCCCTGGCCGCAAGGGGCACCCCCCTCTCCTGGGCCTGCCAAGGCGCCCAGGGCACGTGCCCCACTCGCCCTACCCTAGATACGCCTCTGTGTACACATACATATACATACTGTATAAAATATTTCAATTAGAGTAGCACTCCACATACCAACTCAGCCGGCCGGTGCCCAGCCTAGGTAACCTTTGCCTCAGTTCCAATATATGTAGCAGTCAGGCGGCACCCGGATAAATGAATACTCAGGAAGCAGGTAAGTCTTTCAACGTTTCAAAGTTTTACTTCACTTCGTCATCAGGATAATACAAGCGGGAAAACACAATTCCTTTATACCCTCACACGTGTCACATTTCCGGTCAGTCAGATCACGGCGGGAAAGACCACACTGGACTACCACACACCGAATCAGCTGGCCTAATTAAAAACATACCTTTACCTGAGATCTGCAGCTAGAAAGGTGACACATACTTTACACAATGTTCCACAATAGAAAACAGTAGATGCAGTAACAAATACATACATATATGAAAAAGTTACATACAATATAAGTCGTCATTAAAGTCAAATAGTAACTCCTCAATACTGATACATAGTTGCAAAGATAGAATACAAGATACGGTAAGATCCAGATCCTTGAAGCATAAACATCACACAGCATACTGTAGATTACACAGATAACACAGATAATAACATCCTGTGCACGGGCTGTCTGGTCACCCCAGTAATTACCAAAAGCAGTGCAGCCCTAATGTGTTATTCAAACCCCATGGACTCATGGTTCCCAATCTGTAAATCCAACCCGATTCGCATTGTAATACCTCAAGCTAGCGATTCCCACCATGGAGTGATGGTGGCACATGATCAATGATCATGTAACGCAAGTGTCCGGCTTGTAAAAAAATGTCAGGCTACAGGCTGATCAGAATGTCCAGTCTCCAAAACATTCTTAATAGATGATCTATGCATTGCCATCCTCTCTCTGACAGTTTGTTCAGTCTTGCCTACATAATTCAAAGAACAGGAGCATGTAATCAAATAAACAATGTATTTGGTTGTATAGGTGACTATATCTCATATCACATATTTCTCTATCGTCCTAGTGGATGCTGGGGTTCCTGAAAGGACCATGGGGAATAGCGGCTCCGCAGGAGACAGGGCACAAAAAGTAAAGCTTTTTCAGATCAGGTGGTGTGCACTGGCTCCTCCCCCTATGACCCTCCTCCAGACTCCAGTTAGATTTTTGTGCCCGGCCGAGAAGGGTGCAATCTAGGTGGCTCTCCTAAAGAGCTGCTTAGAAAAAGTTTAGCTAGGTTTTTTATTTTACAGTGATTCCTGCTGGCAACAGGATCACTGCAGCGAGGGACTGAGGGGAGAAGGAGTCAACTCACCTGCGTGCAGGATGGACTGGCTTCTTGGCTACTGGACATCAAGCTCCAGAGGGACGATCATAGGTACAGCCTGGATGGTCACCGGAGCCGCGCCGCCGGCCCCCTTGCAGATGCTGAAGTCAGAAGAGGTCCAGAATCGGCGGCTGAAGACTCCTGCAGTCTTCAAAAGGTAGCGCACAGCACTGCAGCTGTGCGCCATTTTCCTCTCAGCACACTTCACACGGCAGTCACTGAGGGTGCAGGGCGCTGGGAGGGGGGCGCCCTGGGAGGCAAATGATTACCTATAAAGGCTAAAAATACCTCACATATAGCCCTAGAGGCTATATGGAGATATTTAACCCCTGCCTAATTTTTCTAAATAGCGGGAGACGAGCCCGCCAGAAAAGGGGCGGGGCCTATCTCCTCAGCACACGGCGCCATTTCCTCTCACAGCTCCGCTGGTCAGGACGGCTCCCAAGTCTCTCCCCTGCACTGCACTACAGAAACAGGGTAAAACAGAGAGGGGGGGGCACATTTATGGCGATATTTTGATATAACAAAGCAGCTATAAGGGAGCACTTATTATAAGGCTATCCCTGATATATATATATATATATAGCGCTTTTGGTGTGTGCTGGCAAACTCTCCCTCTGTCTCCCCAAAGGGCTAGTGGGTCCTGTCTTCGTTAGGAGCATTCCCTGTGTGTCTGCTGTGTGTCGGTACGTGTGTGTCGACATGTATGAGGACGATATTGGTGTGGAGGCGGAGCAATTGCCAAATATGAGGATGTCACCCCCTAGGGAGTCGACACCAGAATGGATGCCTTTATTTATGGAACTACGGGATAGTGTCAACACGCTAAAGCAGTCGTTTGACGACATGAGGCGGCCGGACAATCAATTAGTGCCTGTCCAGGCGACTCAAACACCGTCAGGGGCTGTGAAACGCCCTTTGCCTCAGTCGGTCGACACAGACCCAGACACAGGCGATGACTCCAGTGGTGACGGTGACGAATCAACCGTATTTTCCAGTAGGGCCACACGTTATATGATTTTGGCAATGAAGGAGGCGTTACATTTAGCTGATACTACAGGTACCACTAAACAGGGTATTATGTGGGGTGTGAAAAAACTACCTATAGTTTTTCCTGAATCAGAAGAATTAAATGACGTGTGTAATGAAGCGTGGGTTGCCCCTGATAAAAAGCTGATAATTTCAAAGAAATTATTGGCATTATACCCTTTCCCGCCAGAGGTTAGGGAGCGCTGGGAAACACCTCCTAGGGTGGACAAGGCGCTAACACGCTTATCTAAACAAGTGGCGTTACCCTCTCCTGAGACGGCCGCACTTAAAGATCCATCAGATAGGAGGATGGAAAATATCCAAAAAAGTATATACACACATGCAGGTGTTATACTACGACCAGCTGTAACGACTGCCTGGATGGGCAGTGCTGGGGTAGTTTGGTCAGAGTCCCTGATTGAAAATATTGATACCCTGGACAGGGACAATATTTTACTGTCGTTAGAACAAATAAAGGATGCATTTCTTTATATGCGTGATGCACAGAGGGATATCTGCACACTGGCATCACGGGTAAGTGCTATGTCCATTTCAGCCAGAAGAGCTTTATGGACGCGACAGTGGACAGGCGATGCGGATTCAAAACGGCATATGGAAGTTTTGCCGTATAAAGGGGAGGAGTTATTTGGAGTCGGTCTATCAGATTTGGTGGCCACGGCTACAGCCGGGAAATCCACCTTTCTACCTCAAGTCACTCCCCAACAGAAAAAGGCACCGACTTTTCAACCACAGCCCTTTCGTTCCTTTAAAAATAAGAGAGCAAAGGGCTATTCATATCTGCCACGAGGCAGAGGTCGAGGGAAGAGACAGCAACACGCAGCTCCTTCCCAGGAACAGAAGCCCTCCCCGGCTTCTACAAAAGCCTCAGCATGACGCTGGGGCTTCTCAAGCGGACTCGGGGACGGTGGGCGGTCGTCTCAAAAATTACAGCGCGCAGTGGGCTCACTCGCAGGTAGATCCCTGGATCCTGCAGATAATATCTCAAGGGTACAGGTTGGAATTAGAGACAGATCCACCTCGCCGTTTCCTGAAGTCTGCTTTACCAACGTCCCCCTCCGAAAGGGAGACGGTTTTGGAAGCCATTCACAAGCTGTACTCTCAGCAGGTGATAGTCAAGGTACCTCTTCTACAACAAGGGAAGGGGTATTATTCCACTCTTTTTGTGGTACCGAAGCCGGATGGCTCGGTAAGGCCTATTCTAAATCTGAAGTCCTTGAACCTGTACATAAAGAAGTTCAAGTTCAAGATGGAGTCACTCAGAGCAGTGATAGCGAACCTGGAAGAGGGGGACTTTATGGTATCCTTGGACATCAAGGATGCGTATCTCCACGTTCCAATTTACCCCTCACACCAGGGGTACCTCAGGTTCGTTGTACAAAACTGTCACTATCAGTTTCAGACGCTGCCGTTCGGATTGTCCACGGCACCTCGGATCTTTACAAAGGTAATGGCCGAGATGATGATTCTTCTTCGAAGAAAAGGCGTATTAATTATCCCATACTTGGACGATCTCCTAATAAGGGCGAGGTCCAGAGAACAGCTAGAGATGGGATTAGCACTGTCTCAAGAAGTGCTAAAACAGCACGGGTGGATTCTGAATATTCCAAAATCCCAGTTAATGCCGACAACTCGTCTGCTGTTCCTAGGGATGATTCTGGACACGGTTCAGAAAAAGGTTTTTCTCCCGGAGGAAAAAGCCAAGGAGTTATCCGAGCTTGTCAGGAACCTCCTAAAACCAGGAAAGGTGTCTGTACATCAATGCACAAGAGTCCTGGGAAAAATGGTGGCTTCTTACGAAGCAATTCCATTCGGCAGATTCCACGCAAGAATTTTCCAAAGGGATCTGTTGGACAAATGGTCAGGGTCGCATCTTCAGATGCACCTACGGATAACCCTGTCTCCAAGGACAAGGGTGTCTCTTCTGTGGTGGTTGCAGAGTCCTCATCTATTGGAGGGCCGCAGATTCGGCATACAGGATTGGATCCTGGTGACCACGGACGCCAGCCTGAGAGGCTGGGGAGCAGTCACACAAGGAAGAAACTTCCAGGGAGTATGGACAAGCCTGGAAACGTCTCTTCACATAAACATTCTGGAACTAAGAGCAATATACAATGCTCTAAGCCAGGCAGAACCTCTGCTTCAGGGAAAACCGGTGTTGATCCAGTCGGACAACATCACGGCAGTCGCCCATGTGAACAGACAGGGCGGCACAAGAAGCAGGAGTGCAATGGCAGAAGCTGCAAGGATTCTTCGCTGGGCAGAGAATCATGTGATAGCACTGTCAGCAGTGTTCATCCCGGGAGTGGACAACTGGGAAGCAGACTTCCTCAGCAGACACGATCTTCACCCGGGAGAGTGGGGACTTCATCCAGAAGTCTTCCACATGCTGGTAACCCGTTGGGAAAGACCAATGGTGGACATGATGGCGTCTCGCCTCAACAAAAAACTGGACAGGTATTGCGCCAGGTCAAGAGATCCGCAGGCAATAGCTGTGGACGCGCTGGTAACGCCTTGGGTGTACCAGTCGGTGTATGTGTTTCCTCCTCTGCCTCTCATACCAAAAGTATTGAGAATTATACGGCAAAGAGGCGTAAGAACGATACTAGTGGTTCCGGATTGGCCAAGAAGGACTTGGTACCCGGAACTTCAAGAGATGATCACGGAAGATCCGTGGCCTCTACCTCTAAGGAGGGACTTGCTTCAGCAGGGTCCCTGTCTGTTTCAAGACTTACCGCGGCTGCGTTTGACGGCATGGCGGATGAACGCCGGATCCTAAAGGAAAAAGGCATGCCGGAAGAAGTCATTCCTACTTTGATTAAAGCAAGGAAGGAAGTAACCGTGCAACATTATCACCGAATTTGGCGAAAATATGTTGCGTGGTGCGAAGATCGGAGTGCTCCGACGGAGGAATTTCAACTGGGTCGATTCCTACATTTCCTGCAATCAGGATTGTCTATGGGTCTCAAATTGGGATCTATTAAGGTTCAAATTTCGGCCCTGTCGATTTTCTTTCAAAAAGAATTGGCTTCAGTCCCTGAAGTCCAGACCTTTGTTAAGGGAGTGCTGCATATACAGCCCCCTGTGGTGCCTCCAGTGGCACCGTGGGATCTCAATGTGGTTTTGGATTTTCTAAAATCTTATTGGTTTGAACCACTAAATAAGGTGGATTTGAAATATCTCACTTGGAAAGTGACCATGCTTCTAGCCCTGGCTTCTGCCAGGAGAGTGTCAGAATTGGCAGCTTTATCTTACAAAAGCCCATATCTGATTTTCCATTCGGACAGGGCAGAACTGCGGACTCGTCCGCATTTTCTCCCTAAGGTGGTGTCAGCATTTCATCTGAACCAGCCTATTGTAGTGCCTGCGGCTACAAGTGACTTGGAGGACTCCAAGTTACTGGACGTTGTCAGAGCATTAAAAATATATATTGCAAGAACAGCTGGAGTCAGAAAATCTGACTCCTTGTTTATATTGTATGCACCCAACAAGATGGGTGCTCCTGCGTCTAAGCAGACGATTGCTCGTTGGATCTGTAGCACAATCCAACTTGCACATTCTGTGGCAGGCCTGCCACAGCCTAAATCTGTAAAGGCCCACTCCACAAGGAAGGTGGGCTCATCTTGGGCGGCTGCCCGAGGGGTCTCGGCATTACAACTTTGCCGAGCAGCTACGTGGTCAGGGGAGAACACGTTTGTAAAATTTTACAAATTTGATACTCTGGCTAAGGAGGACCTGGAGTTCTCTCATTCGGTGCTGCAGAGTCATCCGCACTCTCCCGCCCGTTTGGGAGCTTTGGTATAATCCCCATGGTCCTTTCAGGAACCCCAGCATCCACTAGGACGATAGAGAAAATAAGATTTTACTTACCGATAAATCTATTTCTCGGAGTCCGTAGTGGATGCTGGGCGCCCATCCCAAGTGCGGATTATCTGCATAAATTGTACATAGTTATTGTTAACTAATTCGGGTTATTGTTGAAGGAAGCCATCTTTCAGAGGCTCCGCTGTTATCATACTGTTAACTGGGTTTAGATCACAAGTTGTACGGTGTGATTGGTGTGGCTGGTATGAGTCTTACCCGGGATTCAAAATCCTCCCTTATTGTGTACGCTCGTCCGGGCACAGTACCTAACTGGAGTCTGGAGGAGGGTCATAGGGGGAGGAGCCAGTGCACACCACCTGATCTGAAAAAGCTTTACTTTTTGTGCCCTGTCTCCTGCGGAGCCGCTATTCCCCATGGTCCTTTCAGGAACCCCAGCATCCACTACGGACTCCGAGAAATAGATTTATCGGTAAGTAAAATCTTATTTTTTTGCCAGTATATGGGTGATGAAAACAGGTACCGGCAGTCAACGATGACATTTATAGCACCATTTTTCAATGCAAGGAATTGTTGATTCTGTTCACTCTGTTGTAAAGGATATCGGTTTTCATCACCCAATCACGGACATTCTTGCCCCGTGTGTAAGACATAATCTCTGTGTCCTGGAGTTCCAGGTCAATGTCATTCGCAACAATTGGCCACAATTTCTTGGATATACGGTTAATATCACTGCTAGCCCTATTGAAATGATTAACCCAGGGAAACTTCTTAATTCTCACTTTTTTCACAGTGCTAGCAAGTAAGTGTGCTCTTGATTTAGCCAGAGCCTGTTCCTTGGCTTGCTGTAATGCCTGGGGATCATTCAGAGTTGATCGCTAGTTGAAAATGTTCGCTGCGATTAAGTAAAAAAACGGCACTTATGCGCATGCAGCGCAGTGCGCACGCGCGACATACTTTCACAACGGCCGATGTACTTTTACACAATGTCTAGTGAAGCTTTTAAGTCGCATTGCTAGCTGCAGAGTGATTGACATGAAGTGGGCGTTTCTGGGTGTCAACTGACCGTTTTCAGGGAGTGTTCGGAAAAATGCAGGCGTGCCAGGAAAAATGCAGGCGTGGCTGGGCAAACGCAGGGCGTGTTTGTGATGTCATATCTGGAACTGAATGGTCTGAAGTGATCTCAAGCACTGAGTAGGTCTGAAGCTACTCAGAAACTGCACAATATTTTTTTGAAGCCGTTCTGCGATGCATTCATTCGTACTTCTGCTAAGCTAAGATACACTACCAGAGGGCGGCGGCTTAGCGTTTGCACGGCTGCTAAAAACTGCTAGCAAGCGATCTACTCGGATTGACCCCCCATATCCTCAGTCTATAAACCTAACCACCATGCTGTCAATATAAGTAGCAGCCTCAGTCTTATCACTACAAATATGGACAGCTCTAAGAAATTGGAAGTAAGGTAGCCTGTATTTCAAGCTCTTTGGATGAAAACTGTGGGCATGAAGTAAAGTATTCCTATCAGTAGGTTTGCTGTAGAGTGATGTAGAAATAAGGCCTTGTTCCAAAGATACCTATACGTCCAAAAAATTTACTTTGTGTGTATCAGTATTAAATGTGAATTTTACCGGATGATCTGTGGTGTTATGCTTATTCAAAAAATCAGATAACACATCCTTGATCCCAGAACAAATGACGAACAAGATGTCGATATATCTCACGTAGGAAAGAATCGTATCTGAGACAGATCAATTATTGAACAATAGATCCTCCTCCACCATAAACATGTAAGCATTTGCATATTATGGGGCCACATTGCACACCCTGCTAACTGTAGATAAAATCTACCATCAAAAAGAAAAAAAAAATCACATGCAAGTATGATCTCTAATAAATCGATGAGGAGATTCACATCCTGTCCTTCATACGGGATGCGGTCAAGATCCCACCGGACGGAATCCCGGCGGTCAGAATACAGACACCGGGATCCCAATTGGCACAATCCCGACATATTCTCCCTCTGTGGGTGTCCATGTCACCCACAGAGGGAGAATAAATTAGTGTGCCGAACGTAGCGAGGCACCATGCCCGCAGCATGGCGAGTGTAGTGAGCCCACAAGGGGCTGCGTTGCGCTCGCCCCCCCCGTCGGGATTGTGCCGGTCGGGATCCCGGTGTCGTTATTCCGACCGCCGGGATTCCGTCTGTCAGTAATACGTACTGATCCCCTTCATACAGAGGGTTGTTCTTCTTAGTCAATTTTCTCACAGCTAACACCTGTTCATTAGGGATAACAGTATATAAGCTTGTTATATCAATGCTAGCTAGACAGCCCGTCTCAGGAACAGAAATAGTATTCAACTGTTTCAAAAAAGAGGTAGTATCAAGTAAATATCTGTTATGACCAACAATACAGGGTTGGATGATGGCATCTAAATATGTAGACAAAGACTGAAATAGACTATCCCTAGCCGCTATAATTGGTTGACCAGGTGGGCAGGTCAATGACTTATGAATCTTAAGTAAGGAATAGAGTAGTATTGGTACCTTAGGGAATTTAGGCAGTAGGGCTGTCATTGAATCAGTAGCTATATAATCGTCGTTTACCACCACCTGTAATTGAGTAGTCAAACATTTACAAATAACAAGACCAGGATCAGAGTCTAGCAAACAATATATATGTATATCACTCAGTTGTCTCATAATCTCATTTTTATAGGCATCCAGATCCTGTATCACTAGGCCTCGCCTTTATCTGTGGAGCGCAAAATGATGTCGGTATACGAGGCTAGGTCACGGAGAGCCTTATACTCTTCACTAGACAAGTTTGGAGTGAACTTAGATCTAGACAACCTAGACAATACACTTGACCCCACTTCATCATCCAGCATGTGGCCATAAGTTTTTATTGCCCTGTTGCTGTACAATGGATCGGAGTTTCACTGGTAGTCATAACAATCCCCACAGTGTTAGATTTAGAAAAGTGTTCATGCAATTTAAGCTGTCTATTCAGTTTATACTTTTCAACCTGCCATTGCATTTCATTAAATTGTAGTGTAGGCAAAGAAACAGTCCACAACTTAACATCTTAGTCTCCACATCAGTGAGTGGATGAGAGGAAAGGTTAACGATTATGATTATCTTCTCTGCGGTAGCAGAGGCCTGCATGCTCTTCCGCGTCTGTGACCTCCGACTGCCCCCTCCTGGTGCACCCCCATCTCCTAGATCTGCTACTCATCTGCAGGTACAAACGCCCAAAGGGGAATTAGATGGCTGGGGATTCTGGATATTGTTAACACCATAAGATTCACTGGTTGTAGTTTTATCATGAGAGGTATCAGAGTTCCACAGTTGTTTGTATCCTCGTTGGTGATGGCCCAATGTATTGGCACTTCCACTCACCCACTGATACACACGATTAGTCTTATAATCAGAATTCAGTTTAGCCAGTTTCTGCTTCTTAAACAAAATTAAGTCACGTATAAGTTGCGACCTGAGAATTTAATTTATCAAGCCACTGGTTCTCTGTGTCATCCACCAACATCTGTTTATATTGGCTTTCAAACGTGGAGATTTTATCTCTCGGTACTGCCAATTCTCTACTGGATTCCTCGTTTACCAAAAGTATTAAGTCCAGACTGCATTTATTCAACACAGCTATACATTTTTTGCAGAATGCTGTGTTGAAGCGGCCGATGGTGGGAATGTTCCGCTCACGGAAACCTCTCGGTATCCTCTTGTTCTTGATTAAGAGCAAGTCTAGTTCTTTCTGCTTAAGCTTCAACCATTCTCTATATAAGTATTCCACAGGATGAGAGTCCAAATCATCATTTAATTGTTGTTCAAACAATATGGTTTCTGCCTCTGCATCAGTAAAAGTCAATATGGCCAAATTAGCCGTCTTCATCTCCTCACCCATTTCCATTATGCTCAGGAGAAAAAAAGAATTCCTAATGAACATATAGTGTTATCTGTAATAATCAAAGGGTGCTTAGATCAGAAAACGTAGTGCCTGCACACCAGTAATCCATACAATATTCCAATTAGAGCAGCACTGAGTCCACATACCAAATCTGCAGGACGGTGGCCAGCCTAGGTAACCTTTGGCTCAATTCCAATATATGTAGCAGTCAGGCGGCACCCAGATAAATGAATACTCTGGAAGCAGGTAAGTCTTTCAGCGTTTCGTAGTTTTACTTCACTTCGTCATCAGGATAATACAAGCGTGAAAACACAATTCCTTTATATCCACACACGTGTCACATTTCAAGTCAGTTAGATCACTGCGGGAATGCCCATACTGAACTACCACACACTGAATCAGCTAGCCTAATTCATACTTGCCTACCTGACCCTCTCCATGAGGGAGAAAATGCTCTGTTCCTGGACTTTCCTGGTAATGTATGATTGCCATCACCTGTGGTGAGCTAGTTAATTGATAAGAAAGGTGTTTCACCACAGGTGATGGCAATCATACATTACCAGGAAAGTCCAGGAAGAGAGCATTTTCTCCCTCATGGAGAGGGTCAGGTAGGCAAGTATGGCCTAATTATGAAAACAGATATCATTGGGCTACATTTACAACAGAGGGAACATAATCAACAATTCCTTGCACTGAAAAATGGTTGCTATAAATGTCTTAACTGCACCACTTGTAGATCGTTGACTGCCGGTACCTGTTTTCATCACCCATATACTGGCAAAAAATGTGATATGACAGAGTCACCTGTACAACCAAATACATTATTTGATTACATGCCCCTGTTCTTTGAATTATGTAGGCAAGACTGAACGAACTCTCAGAGAGAGGATGGTAATGCATAGATCATCTATTAAGAATGTTTTGGAGACTGGACATTCTGATCAGTCTGTAGCCTGACATTTTTTTACAATCCGGACACTTGCGTTACATGATCATTGATAATGTGCCACCATCACTCCATGGTGGGAATCGCTCGCTTGAGGTATTACAATGCGAATCAGGTTGGATTTACAGATTGGGAACCCTGAGTCTGCGGGGTTTGAATAACACATTAGGGCTGCACTGCTTTTGGGGTGCACACTTTTAAAGACAGCCCGGGCACAGGATGTTATTATCTGTGTTATTATCTGTGTAATGTATGCTGTGTGTTGTTTATGCTTTAAGGATCTGGATCTTACCGTCTCCTGTATGCTAGCCTTGGAACTATGGGGGCAATTCAGACTTGATCGCTAGGGTGCATTTTCGTACAGTGGGCGATCAGGTCTAAACTGCACATGCGTATGCACTGCAACGCGGAGGCACGTCGCACAGGTACAAAGCAGATCACTGCTCCGCGATGGGTTTGTGCGAAGGATCCATTCGCACGGGCGTTTGCAAGGAGTTGACAGGGAGAAGGCGTTTGTGGGTGGCAACTGACCATTTTCTGGGAGTGTTTGGAAAAACGTAGGCATGTCCAAGCGTTTGTAGGGTGGGTGTCTGACGTCAATTCCAGTCCTGAACAGGCTGAAGTGATCGCAGCGGCTAAGTAAGTCCTGGGCTGTGCAGACACTGCACAAAATCTGCTTGTACAGTTCTGCTACATACGCGTTCGCACACTTGCACAGCTAAAATACACTCCCCCTGTAGGCAGAGACTATCTGATCGCAGGACAGCAAAAATCACCTGCTAACGATCAGGTCTGAATTAGGCCCTATGTATCTGTATTGAGCAGTTACATATATGAAAAAGTTACATACAATATATATCATCATTAAAGTCAAATAGTATGTATTTGTTACTGCATCTACAATTGTCTATTGCGGAACATTGTGTAAAGTATGTGTCACCTTTTTAGCTGCAGATCTCAGGTGAAGGTATGTTTTTAATTAGGCCAGCTGATTCGGTGTGTGGTAGTCCAGTGTGGGCTTTCCCGCAGTGATCTGACTGACCGGAAATGTGACACGTGTGAGGGTATAAAGGAATTGTGTTTTCACGCTTGTATTATCCTGATGACAAAGTGAAGTAAAACTTTAAAACATTGAAAGACTTACCTGCTTCCTGAGTATTCATTTATCCGGGTGCCGCCTGACACATACATACACACGTTGAGTACCCCTTATCCAAAATGCTTGAGACCAGAAGTATTTTGGATATCGGATTTTTCCGTATTTTGGAATAATTGAATACCATAATGAGATATCATGGCGATGGAACCGAAGTCTAAGCACAGAATGCATTGTGTTGTGAATGTGTTTCATATACACCTTATACTCATAGCCTGAAGGTAATTTTAGCCAATATTTTTAATAACTTTGTGCATTAAACAAAGTTTGTGTACATATACATAATTCATTTATGTTTCATATACACCTTATAAACACCTTAATGGTGTATTAAACAAAGTTTGTGAGCCATCAGAAAACAAAGGTCTC
This sequence comes from Pseudophryne corroboree, assembly GCF_028390025.1. NCBI lineage: Eukaryota > Metazoa > Chordata > Amphibia > Anura > Myobatrachidae > Pseudophryne > Pseudophryne corroboree. The sequence goes on along the minus strand of NC_086453.1, from coordinate 76,951,096 downwards.
ACTATATCACTCACTCAAAATTCCGTATTTTGGAATATTTGGATATGGGACACTCAACGTGCGTGCGTGTGTGTATAGCACACACATTTATACATACACACACAAAAACATACATACAGTGGTGCAAGTAGAAATATTTTCTTTAAAAAAATGGGCGTGGTCATGTGTTGTGAGGGGGCGTGTTACATGCAACAAGTGGGAGTGGCTACATGACACTAGTGGCGTGGTGAAACTACAAAGCCCCTTTTCTTTGCACTCTGGAGACAAGGCTAGAAATATATAGTACTACCTCCAGTAGGATAGAAATATATAGGGATATCCTCAATACAATAGAAATATAGAGGGATATTCAATTGTTTGAAAAGTCAGTTGGGCGTCTGCTTTTTCCTGTCTAATAGACAGGGGAAAAAAAGACACCCAACCGACTTTTCAAACATTTGAATTCCCCCCATATAGTAATTTCCCCAGTATAAAAAATATATATAGTAATGCCCCAATGTAATAAAAAAAAAAAAATATATATATATATATATATATATATATATAATAATACCTCCATTTTAACAGGAATATATAGTGTAGTAGTGCCCCTGGTATAATAGAAATATATAGTAGTGTCCACATTACAAATGAAATATGTAGTAATACCCCCATAATAGTAGACATATATAGTAGTGTCCACATTATATTAGAAATGAATGCTCCCAGCAAGAGATGCTGCAGGAAAGTGCAATCAGGCTCCTCTTCACGCCAGCCATCAGAGGAGGAAGTGTGATGTGGCGTCATGACATCACCATTGCGCTCCCAGTAACCCTGACAAACTGGGAAGCACTGTCATGCTGCCAAGCACCATGGCATTGTTACTTTGTGGTGCATTATAATTGTGGTAATGGTGGTCACGGGTGTAAAGTGTGTGGCAGGTGCTACTGTGTACCCATTGCCATATTCTTAAGGGTACGCCATAAACAAGTGTACTCGCATACTTGCACCACTGCATACATACAGTACATAGATAAATGCACACACTTACATAAGATACAGTACTACATTTATACATACCAGTCCAGGGGCCTGCAGCAGACAAGCGCCACTAAAAAGTAGTAAGGAGGGAGCTGCTATGGTTGAGCATGCGCAGCCAGCAGCTCCATCTGGACATTCTGTTTGCAGAGAGCTATGGAGCTCTCTGATGCTGCAGCCACACGTTCATGATTGCGGCTGTGGCATTTGCTGAGATAGAGACACAGCTGTCTGTCTCTAAAATATTAAACTCAGGTCATCAGGGGAGCAGTGGCGTAACTACTGCCCCCGCAGCCCTCGCGGTGGCTTGGGGGCGAGGGGCTGCGGGGGTGCCGCCACTGATTTAGAGCAGATTGACATGCGGACGAGCGTCCGCATGTCAATCTGTTGTCACTAACCCTCCCTGCTGTAAGAAGGGACACGGAGGGCACAGCGCGCGCCTCTCCCGTGTCCCTCCTGCATCTCCGTCGGGTCTAATAAAGGAAGTGCTGTTCATGAGCTCTGATTGGCTCATGAACCAGCACTTCCTTTATTAGACCCAACGGAGATGCAGGAGGGACACGGGAGAGGCGCGCGCTGTGCCCTCCTTGTCCCTCCTTCATAGCAGCGGGGGAGCGCAGGGGGGGGCACTGAGGGGACATATATGGCACTGGGGGGGGGGGCACTGAGGGGGCATATATGGCACTGGGGGGCATATATGGCACTGGGGGGGCACCGAGGGGGCATATATGGCACTGTATGTGTACCTGGCACATGGAGGGGGGGCTATATTTGGCACTGGGGGCACCTGCCACTGTGGGGGAATATCTGGCACTGGGGGCATATGTGGCACTGGGGGGCATGTGAGTACCTGGCACCATGGGGGAATATCTGGCACTGTTGACATATGTGGCACTGGGAGCACAGCCCTAGCAACAAGTACTACCCCCTAGCATGACACCCAGTGCATGATACCCCTGGCAACGAGCATGACACCCAGTGCATGAAACCCCTGGCAACGAGCATGACACCCTGAGCATGAAAACCCCTGGCACCGTGCATGGAACCAAGAGCATGAAACCCCTGGCAACGAGCAGGTAATTTAAAAGTAATTAGAAGCCTTACTGTAGGACTTAATGTGTAATGGGCATTACGGTGTGTGACATAATGTATCACGGACATTGCGGTGTGTGTCATAATGTGTCACAGGCATTACGGTGTGTGGCATACTATATCACGGGCATTGTGATATAATGTCTCGGGGGCATTGCAGTGTGGCATAATGTAAAACGGGCATTGCGGTATGTGTCACAGGCATTACGGTGTATGGTATACTATATCACGGGCATTGTGATATGTGGTATAATGTCTCAGGGTCATTGCAGTGTGTGTCATAATGTGTCACAGACATTGTATGTGCTATAATGTATCAGGGGCATTGCAGTGTGTAGCATAATGTATAACGGGCATTGCGATTCCTGTCGTCATGTGTCACAGGCATTACGGTGTGTGGCATAATGTGTCGGGGGCATTACAGTGTGTGCATATTGTGTCATGTGCATTATTGCGTGTGCATATTGTGTCATGTGCATTATTGTGTGTGGCATAATGTCTAAGGGCCATTGCAGTATGTGGCATAATGTATACTGGGCATTACTATAAGGAGGAAAAATGACAAATAATGTAAGGGGCATGAATCAGGATTATTTTTCTTTCCTGTGGTGGCTAACATCTGGGCGTGCAGGTTGCAAAACTGGGGTATAAGGAAGTCTTTTCCTGCAATGCCACGCCCCTTTATGCAAATCCACACCCCTTTTGCGGTGCACGCCTTCGGCGCCCGCATGTTTGTCCCTTTAATAGTGCCAATAATGGGGGATGGGGATGGGGGGGGCACCGAATAATTTTTTGGCTTGGGGGAGAAAAAACAACAACTTCTAGTTACGCCACTGCAGGGGTGTTTCCAGGTACTCGGAAACCCCCTTGCATGCACCACTGTCTGCTCAACTTTATGTATTGCTCTGCACTTTTCCCCTCCCTTCCTCACTGCATTATGCCACCCAGCTGCATTAGGCTCTAAACACTATTGACATTGTATTGTACATGTTACCTGGTGTAAAGTCACATGCTTAACATCAAATACACAACAGGTGTGGCTGCTGATATGGCTGGCATGTGTGGGCAAGTGGTTAAGGCGAGCACCTAACTGGCCATCTGGCACATGCTAGAAGGGCCGATGGGCCGAATTGGTCACCGAGAGAGCCGGGAAGGCCGTGCGCTGCCTCCAGCTCTCTGGTTCCATGGTCTCCATGGAAATGGGGACGTGCCGCGAGTCCACTCCCCCGGACTCATGGCACGCCCCACCCCCAGTAACTGTTGCCATGGTAATGGGGGTGTGCCACAAGTCCACGCCCCAATGACTCACAGCACTCCCCCATATGCATGCATTCACAGATGCCAGGGCCGAATAGAGGCCCCAGTCCGTTGCTGGCACCTAACATAGCCGGCGCCTCGGGTTTGAGGCCTGGAAAGAGACAATGTAATTTTAGTGAATCTTTTATATTTTATTATCTTCAATACAGGAAGAAGTAGAGAATTCAATCATAAAGACAGAGCAATTCAAGTTCAATATTCTTAAGCTACTCTGCGGAACTAAAGAGGACATCCAGCACAGGGGTATCCTGCCCGCATGTCAGTACCAACCCCCCCCCCCTTGCAGAAGTGCAAAGGCATCGCACAGCAGCGATGCCTTTGCACTTCAAGAGTAGCTACCAGCCAGCGCAGCTTTAGCGTGCTGGGTGGGAGCTACTCGTCACTCCCCGGCCCGCAGCAGCTGCGTATGATGTCACGCAGCCGCTGCAGGCCGCTCCCCGCACGGTCCGGCCACACCTGCATTGGCCGTACCACGCCCACAAAATGGCAGCCAAACACCGCTGTTCCACCCAGCAACCACCTCTACCTGCCAATAAGGCAGAGGCGATCGCAGCCCAGCTACGCCCTTCGGTCGTCTGGCATGACCCCTGTAGTTGACAGAAGACCATGTAGCAGCCTTGCAGAGGTGTTCAGCAGATGCGACACGGCGGGCTGCCCATGAAATACCCACAGAGCAAGTAGAGTGAGTAGGCTGCTACGTGATCTTCTGTCCACTTGTTTCTCAGGTTCTATTCCTTTGATACATTTGCCTCTTAGAATGCAACATTTGGCTGCAATGTCTTCTTTTCAGCTTAGGAGCATTCCCTCCTTATTACAACTGCTTTGGGACATCCCCATTATAAACCTTGTGGAGACCATGGGACCTCGAAGAAGAAAATAAGAGAGTTATGGTAAAACTTACCTTCATTAACTTTTTCTTTGAGGTCCATGGGATCCATTGAAAAAAAGAATTACTAGAGTCACTTCAAAATGATTTTATCGATGTGGTGAATGCATCATCTGTAAAAATGGTAAAACTGTAAACAAAATCTCAGAGTGCAAATCAAATGTCACAGTAATATATAAAATTATATATATATATATATATATATATATATATATATATATATATATAGTGTCAAAGTCAGAAAAATGTCTCAATGCACGTTGCCATATTTGCACCGCACACTGGTCCGTGCTGCGCATGCGTACGCTCTCCCGTGGAAGCGCATACCCGCAATAGCGTGCACTCGCACGCGCAGTATGCGCATTTACGGTAGAGTTTATGTGATCGTAGCGTGCGACTCATTAGTTACAAATGTTCACAATTAATGTAGTTTATAGATCATGATCCCTTTGATAGTTTCTGTAAGTTTGGTTAAAGTATAATGTCCCAGAGCTGAGGAATCCCTCTTTGCATCATACGAAGGGTTTAACAGGAATCATACAGCAGTGTTTGGTACCCATCGGAAGAGTATTTGATTAGCAATATTCCGGTGTTGGTTTGGAGCGTAGTAATCGCTCGTGCGAATAGTTATGGACATAAGAAGTTTATGTCCATTTCTATGATTTGCACATACTCAGGTATGCGGCGGGAAACCCAGTTTCCCACCCACCTGAGCTGTTGGAAATCGTCACAGCCCACCTGTATGAATCACCCTATGACCTTTTGTTATGATGCAGGGCCGAATTCCTTCGGCCAATGGACAATGGGATTGTAGGACCAGGAGATTGCATTGTGTGTGGAGCATAAATAGGCAGGCCGACCACATCCAGCTCTCACTCTCTCATCAACGGTTATCTGCTGATAATCGGGAGCTGGATATCGAGGCGCTGGCGATCATACCCTTTGTGCGTAAGTTCTCTCCATAATCATTGTCTTTCTGCGAGCCAATCTCTCTCTCTCTCTCTCAATCTCTCTCTCTCTCTCTCTCTATCTCCCTCTCTCCTCTTTTTCTCTTAAATACCTTATAGTATTATAGTATTGTATCGTATTGCATTTAGGTCAGTGTAGTATTGTCTTTTTGTATTTATTGTTTAGTTCTGTGGTTAGGAAGTCTCTGTTATATTGTAGTGTATCATATGTACTGTTATCCCCTTTTACAAGTATATTAGACATAATACAGTTAATAGGCCTTGGAAACCTAAACCAGTATCTGTGTATTTCCTATAGTGATAAGTGTTCATTTGAGCGTCGGTGACGCTCATGCAGCTTTGTAGATAGTCAGGTTCCACAAGGTTGCACTTACACCCTGTACTCACATTAAGGTATTCAGTGTATTTCATCGGTATAAGGTTTAACATAAAGGTATAGTGTTGTGAGCGTCTGCATCGCTGGTGACCTCCTCGTGGTCTCTAGCGTACGCTACGTTACAGCGAATCTTTCCCCTAGACATAACCAATAACGTGTCTTGTGATCACTGGGCCGTGAGCGAACGTGACGCTTGAGCGTCTCGCCTACGGCTGAGCGATCGTTACGCAAATAGCGTATCATTACGGTATTTCTTAAATAAACAGCGTACAGTGTTCTTAGCTTCATAAGGGTTGTTTATACGACAAGGAATTTAGCATTGTCAATTGGGGGCTCGTCCGGTCCTTTTCACATCTGCACTAGGTAGATCAGCAGACGTTATCCCCCAGCAAAAGGGTGGGAGGTTGTCTCGCAGTTGCTGACGGGATAAGCGTCTGCTTCGCTTAGGTAAAGAGTGCTGAAGGAATCCGGTAACCGGAAGTAAGAACAAAACGCTTGTGTCTTTTAAAACTGTTTATTTTTCTTTTGTCTTGCGTACGCATACATTTATCTGCATTTCTGTTTCATTTTCGTATATCACTATTCCTGTTTGCCAATTTTTTATAGTTGATAGAAAGTGCTAAAAAAGAGATTTGCTGTTATTTTAGAGGTAATAGTTAAAGTATAGAACAAACACACGGTTTGTCTGAGATACAAGGCAGTCAGTGTGGATTGCGATAGACGATCAGGGATCATCTACATTGATAAATAAATATATTGTGTTACGGTGGATCCTTTGCATTGCGTACACGTGTCGCTAACAAAGACTAGCGTACGCAATCCAAAAGGCAGACGCACGCAGCGTTCATTACGCAACGTAGCGTCTGGTTACGCCCACGTAGCCCAAGTCACGAAAAGCGATAATTAGCGCAAAAGCGATAAGTAACGCACAGCGGTAGATAACGCGACGCGGTAAATAACGCAAATCTATTTTTTGGAAAATCTGAAATTTAGTTTAACAGATCCTGCTCCTAATTGGTAACACTTTTGGCCTGAAGACAATTTCTGCGCAGAAATAGATATAGAAACAAAGTGTACATGTGTTGAGTGAGTGTGTTTTGTATACAAAAGTTTATATAACTTTAAGGTGGAACCAAAAGGAAAGTCGGGTACTCGTCAAGGAACATACGTGTAAGTGACATATACGGTGGCCAGGGAGGCATCCCTGGTTAAATAATATTTGAGCATTAGAGTATAGCGGACCATAAGGTAACAAGACCAGGAGGTCATAAGGAACAAGACCAGGAGGTCGTAAGGTAAAAGGTCCGCTATAAAAGTCCAGTGGCACAACGCCTGGGGTGTTGGTGCAGAACCCATATAGGCCATAAGCTCTTGCTGAAGGAATCGCGGCCGGAAACATCGATTCCATTGGTCTTTCAGTACATGACAAATAGTGCTCGTGTACTGAACGATTGGACCACACGTAATTGTGTGCAGTAGTTAGTAATCTGACCTAAATACCATTAGAGTAAAGTGGTCACAAACGCTATTTGTACATTCTGACGTGATTTGTGTAATTTTTTATTTTTGGAAGGGAAGTTCGCTGGTCACTCAGGAACTATCTAACAACCCCAACTTTACTGGAAAGAGTAAGTGTCCTGCGGGTAACCCTCATATGTTCCAGTAAACTGAAGGTTCCATAGGGGCCCTGTATCGAGTACGCTGGCATCATAACGGTGTTTACAGGTCGTATTGGTCGAGGTGGGCGAGTGAGTGGGGTACTCGGTAAACCGCCACCGCCGGCCTACTGTGGAGTAATTTGGTTGTCTGAAAAGGCTTGCTGAAAACCTTGATACAGAAAATCCAAGGAGGATTAAGCAACACCTACAGACTATGGGGGCCAGTTGCTCAGGTAGGGGGCGATCAACCCTGGTTCAGGTTGATTCTGTGAACCGACCAGTTGGGTCGGCACGATATGTAATGTGTGAAAAATATGGAATTCACACCGAATCTTTATGTGATGAATGGGAGAGAATGACTGTACAAGACAGGGACAAGTTCCCAAGAATAGGTAGCTTCAGTCCAGAGGTGTTACAAAATTTAAGGAGGAGGATATGTCTCGTAAAATCAGCAAAGAGACGAATTCAGCATCATGATTATTTACAGTTATGGCACCAGGAAGGTGAGATACAGAGAGGTTTGGCTCTGGCGGCGGGATCTGGGGCAGTCAGGAAGTTGATTGCCACAGCTCCTCCCCCACCATACATTGCAGGAGAGAAGTTGATTGCGGAGAGAAACGCACTGGGTTGTAAAACACAAACTCTTAGTAACACTGTAAATGTTAATGATGTTAACCAAATAACTCATGCAAGTATTAACCCGTGCAAGATGTACCCTGTTTTGAACCTTCCTCAGGAGTGTGATCAAGAAGACGATTCAGCAACAATTTCAGCTCTCTCTCTTGCAGCCACCATAGCAGAGACCACAGTAGGCACAGCGACACCCACGAGATTAGTGAAAGCCCCTAGCGGAGGGATAGGTGAGGTCGTGTCAACGGGTAAGTACGGTACCATGCACTACACTGAAACAATTGTACCACAACAAGCTGTAGAATCTACACAGGAAGAGGCTGTTAGAATTGCTCCTGTAAGGGTAATAGCAGTTCCCAATGGAAAAACAGATGTGTCTGGAGCCACTCCCATAAGGAACATTGCCATGTACACTCCATTTTCCAGAATGGAATTAAGAACAATAGTGTCCGAATTTCCTGACCCCAGGAAGGATTTAGTTGCTAGCCAAAAATACATCAGGGATTTAGGTAACACGGTAGAACCCAACAACAAGGATTGGCAGATACTGCTAAGAGCTTGTTTACCTTCCAATGTTGATGCAACTCAGTTTTTAGCTGATTGTGCATTGGATAAAGATGTACCGCTTACAGACGTGTACAACAAGGATAATGTAAAAAGGATAAATTTACAGCTAAAAGAGTATTTCCCAGCCGTTGTTAAATGGAATAAAATATTTTCCATTAAGCAAAAGGAGTCCGAAACGGCAATAGAATATTTTCACCGGGCACTATTAGAAATGGCAAAGTACACTGGTATAGAAGACATTAAGACCAACCCAAACCATCGAGAAGTAGCAGTATCTGTACTGATGGATGGTTTGAAAGAAACATTAAAAGCTAGGGTACAGACCACGCAGCCATGTTGGCGAGGTCTGTCAGTGTCCACCTTGAGAGAGGCTGCTATTGATCACGACAGAAATATCACTAGGCACAGGGAGTCGCAAAGTGATAAGTTGATGTCCGTAAGTATACAGGCGCTGACCACAAGGCAGCCTGCGTATGTACCACCGAATCCTGTGGGTAAGGCAAGTGTAATAACATGTTTTTCTTGTAACAAACCAGGACATTTTGCACGAGACTGTAGAGTAAGAAATGTACAAAGATCTTTTCAACCCCCTAGACAACAACACCACACACGACATTGGGAGCAGGGTCCACAGAGGCGGAGTTTTGAGCCACATACAGGGGAAACAAAAAGATATCCCCCAAACAGAGACTGGCATGCCTCTGGTAGTTCCCAGCTAACTCCCTCACAAGTAGTTGCTGCCAGCGGGATTCAGGGAGGTCAGCATACCCAATAGGGGTGTGGCCATACCTGTAATCTGCAACCAGTTAAATTGATTGCCAGTCTTGGAAGCGAACCAGAGATTGCAATCAATGTAGCCGGTAAAACTTTAAACTTTCTTGTAGACACAGGGGCGGCCAAGTCAGTGATCAATTCGACAGTGGGCATGAGAACCACTGGTAGGACAGTTCCAGCCATAGGAGTAACAGGAGTAGTCCAGCACTACCCTGTTAGCAAACCAGCCGAGATTACAATAGGGCCTTTGCATACCAAGCATTCCTTTTTGCTGGCTGCATCGGCACCGACCAATCTCCTGGGAAGAGACTTACTATGTAAAATGGGTTGCGTCATTTATTGTACTCCTGAAGGTGTATTCTTGGACATCCCTGAGAATCACGCTCAGGAAGTACGAGACATGTTAGACTCCCCATCAAAATTAATGTCACATTCCATTATGACAAATAGGAATCCATCCCAAGTAGAAGAGATGACATCTCAGATACCAGAGTCGCTTTGGACAAAAGATGGACAGGACACTGGATTAATGGCAAATGTAGCTCCAGTAGTTGTACAAGTAAAAGATGGTAGGATAGCTCCAAAAATCCCACAGTATCCTCTGAAGCCAGAGGTGGAGTTAGGAGTTTTCCCGGTAATAGAGCGCTTGCTACAACAGGGCATTCTAGTAAGAACGTCCAGCACAGCAAATAGTCCCATCTTCCCTGTTAAAAAGAGTGGGGGGAGGGGTTACAGGCTAGTGCAGGATCTAAGGGGGATTAACAAAATAGTTGAGAGTCAGTTCCCCGTAGTGCCTAATCCAGCTGTCATCCTAATGCAAATTCCTCCCACTGCCAAATTTTTCACTGTTATTGACCTCTGCTCCGCTTTCTTTTCGGTACCTCTGCACCCTGACAGCCAATATTTGTTTGCATTCACATACAGAGGAGTCCAATATACGTGGACTCGGTTACCCCAAGGTTTCATAGATAGTCCAAGTATATTTTCTCAGGCTTTGCATGATTGTTTACAGTCTTTCCAACCGGAAAGTGGATCAGTGTTGATACAGTACGTGGATGATCTACTGCTGTGTTCTGATTCATTGGAGGCATCCCTGAAGGATACGAAACAGCTCCTGTTTCATCTTTCAGACACAGGTCACAAGGTCTCCAAAGACAAGTTGCAATTATGCCAAGCTAAGGTAAAATACTTGGGACACTGTCTAACACAAGGACTGAGACACCTGACCGCTGATAGAATCCAAGCCATTAGAGACATGACACTGCCACAAACCCAGCAACAGATCAGGACGTTTTTAGGAATGTGTGGGTATTGCCGTAATTGGATCCCAGGGTTTTCCATATTAGCACTACCTTTGCAGGAAATGGTCTCCTCAAACAAACCTGATCGGATTTCGCATACAGACGAATCCGAAACAGCATTTGAGAGACTCAAACAGTGCCTAACGCAGGCACCAGCATTAGGTATGCCAGACTATGGGAAACCCTTTGAGCTATACGGAACAGAAAGTGCTGGGTGCGCAGCAGGGGTACTAACACAAAAACACGGTGATGCCAGCAGGCCAATTGCATACTACAGCGCGCAGCTAGACACGGTAGCGCGATCCCTCCCCACATGCTTGCGTAGCGTTGCAGCGATAGCATTGCTAGTGACGAAAAGCGAAGATGTCGTGCTAGGCCACAACCTCACAATCCATACACCACATGCGGTATCGGCCTTATTGAATTCTGCCCAAACCAGACATGTCTCATCAGCAAGGTTTACGAGATGGGAATTGGCATTAATGGCCCCAGTAAACATCACCATAAGGAGATGCAGCGCATTAAACCCTGCAACATTTCTCCCAGGTGTGCCTGGACAGGCACAAAGGGTGGGAGGTGAGAGTGATGGGGAAGGAGGATTTAATGCAAAGGAAGATACACATGATTGTATGGAATATTTGACCCAAAATTTTTCCGCAAGGCCTGACATCAGTGACAATCCACTAGAAGATGCAGAACTCACGTTCTACACGGACGGTAGTTGTCACAGACAGTCAGACTCGGGAGACTTGTGTACTGGATACGCAGTCGTAGATGACCAAGACACCATAGAAGCGGAACCGCTAGGCCCACCTCACTCAGCCCAGGTTGCTGAACTGGTCGCCCTAACCAGAGCATGTGAATTGGCTAAGGGTAAGTCTGCCAATATCTACACCGATTCTAGATACGCGTTCGGGGTAGTCCATGATTTCGGAGCGCTATGGCGTCTCAGAAATTTCATGACGGCAGCTGGTACACCGATAGCGCATGCAGCTCACATAAAAAGGCTTCTAACAGCGATACAGGAACCCGACAGAGTGGCTGTTATCAAATGTAAAGCACATACATATAGTCAAGACCCAGTATCCCTTGGTAACAGCCGAGCAGACGAAGCTGCAAAGCTTGCAGCTGCTACCCCCATACGGACAGACACCACACAACTGATGGTATTTAATACCATCAACACACAAAAGTTGTGTGAAATGCAGAATTTGTGTTCCACTCAGGAGAAGGCAGTCTGGAAGGCAAAGGGATATGGCCAGGAGTCCTCAGGGCTCTGGACGGATGGACATGGTAAACCAGTGGCCCCCAGGGCATACCTTCCGTGTCTGGCTGAAGCAGCTCACGGGCTGACTCATCTAGGCAAGGAGGGGATGTGCAAATTGGTAAGAGCATACTGGTGCGCCCCAGGATTCTCCTCTCATGCTAGTAAAAGAGCAATGTCATGCCTTACCTGTCTGAGAAAGAATATTGGAAAGGCAATACCTACAGAACCCTCCCATATCCCACCTGCCGGCGGCCCTTTCCAAGTAATACAAATTGACTTCATTCAATTACCCCCATGTAGAAATTTGAAATATGTACTTGTTTGCATAGATGTTTTCTCGAATTGGGTCGAGGCTTTTCCAGCAGCTACAAATACCGCTATGTTTACAGCTAAGAAAATTGTGCAGGAATTTGTATGTAGATATGGTATCCCTAGAATCATTGAAAGTGATAGGGGTACCCATTTTACAGGTGATGTCTTTCAAGGAATGTGTAAGTTGATGGGAATTGATAGTAAGCTGCACACTCCGTACCGTCCACAGGCGAGTGCGAAGGTCGAAAGAGTGAACAGCACTATTAAAAATAAATTGAGTAAAGTAATGGCAGAGACAGGATTGACGTGGCCAGAAGCTTTACCCATTGTTTTGTATAGTATCAGAACCACTCCCAGGTCCCCTCTTAATCTGTCTCCTTTTGAAATTCTGTTTGGTCGACAACCGCATGTCATAATTAACCCTCAGGATGATTTGAAATGTAACAATGAAGTAACTGTAAAGTACTTAATTAATATGAGTAAGCAGTTGAGGAATCAAAATGATAATCTGAAGTTGGTGATTCCTGATTTACCAGATAGTAATTGTCATGACATTGAACCTGGGGATTATGTAATGATACGAAATTTTCTACGCTCAGGTTGTCTTATTGATAGATGGGAAGGACCATACCAGGTCTTATTGACTAGCACCACAGCATTGAAGGTTGCTGAGAGAGAGACTTGGGTCCATTCATCCCACTGCAAGAAGGTTGCTGATCCAGAGAAGTCCCGTGATAAGGAACAGACGGTAGAGGTTGTATCACTAGAGTGTCTGTTCCAGGAGGACTGAGGCGGCACCTGAGCCTTGAAGACCGAAAGCAGCTGTCGACTCCCCTCTCCCTTTTATTGTTTTCTCCACTTCCCATCCCCTCTCCTTTAAAATTTCTTTTTCCCCCTTCTCATTCTTCTCTATTTCCTCCTCAAAGATGGACTTGCCCCAAGAGACTGTGATCCGGATTTTGATGTTAACCATGATGTTGACCAGAGCAGTCTGTTCCGGCGAGAGTACCATAGAGGTCGAAAGGGGTTCTGGAATGGGTTCCGATTATGATGATGGAGGCGTAGTTTTCCAAGATCAACCAAGCCAACAAGCAAAGGCGAGTATCAGAAAACGATCCGATAGAAGAAATTGTGATGGATTGTTAGCTGAGGAAAATTGTATCTGTAGGCTCTGTGATAATCTGGTTGAAGATGGATGCATAAAGAAATGCCAATCTAGTTTTAATATCCATATAGACCGGCATCCATTGAGTGACTATCACTCCTTAGTGGGTAACGTGTTAAACCAAACAGATTGTTGGGTATGCTCTCAAGTACCTCAGGGTCACAGTAAATCAGGGCTAGTACCATTTCCTTTAACGTTAGGGGAGGTACTTGAGCTAAGTGGTGGGAGACCGGTGGACCGGAGGTTTAACATCTCCAGCCCTCCTAGTTTGAAGCTCCACCAATACCATGTGGATAGGTCCCTCATATGTTTTAACATCTCCAATCCCAGAAAACCGGGAAATTGGGAAGTGTCATGGAGCAACCTTACCATGACCTTTTCACACAGAGCAGATAGAATGCCTACAGATACAGAGCTCGTACGCCACATAGCCAGTAGAGGAAAATCTTTCCGGTATCGATATACCTTAGGAAATAGGATTACTAAAGTTGGAGAGGTATCACCAGGATACTGTGCACATATCGTACAAACCGATACGTGCATTAGGCAGATGGAAGAATTAGGGTCAGGAGATTTCACCTGGAAGGTTTGTAACATGGTCATGTCCTTCTCCGTCCCCTATGTTCTCCCCGATGATGCATATTTCATATGTGGGAGAAAGGCGTACAAGTGGCTTGCCCCAAACTCTGAAGGATTGTGTTATATTGGAAAAGTATTGCCTGAAGTAATGACTGTTACACATGACAAAATGAAGGACATACACCGTGGTGCCCAAACTCCTTATACTCACACTCACTACGAGCACCTTGTTAAAAGACAACTGTCAGAAAGGTTAGAGCATCCGGCCTCTGATCTTATCCATGAATCCACCGGGATTCAGGTTCTGGTAGCGTTAGATTTCACTCGCACCGCTCGAGGTGTGATGAATTATAGATACATTTCCGCACTCGCCAATTTGTTAGATAATATCACTGAAATGTATGATGACACGTTTAGATACACTGGAAGGGAACTTCAAGCTTACAAAACAGAACTAGTTCAGCATAGGATGGTTCTTAATTATCTTACAGCAGTAACAGGCGGATATTGTGTTACATTGGCAACACAGTACGGCATAAAGTGTTGCACGTATATCACAAATAGCACCGAGGATCCGATAGAGGTCATAGACCAAAAGATGGACGATATTCTGCAATTAAAGTGGGAATTTCGTCGAAAACACAATCTCACCCTTGCTGCTGTAGGTAATGAGCTGACTGGTTGGGTGTCATGGTTGAACCCGCGAAATTGGTTCTCCGGTTTAGGAGACTGGGCTCAAGGAGTCATAATGGATGTTGGAAAGTTTCTCCTATGTATTTTGGGTGTCGTTATATCGTTTGGATTGATATTTAGATGCGGGCAGGCTTTAATAAGGTGCAAACAAAGTACAAAAGTGATGAGCTTGAGGAGTGAGGAAACTGTAATTAACCTGGATTTGATTTATGACCCAATGCTAGAAACCATGACGTAATGATGTAATGAGTATACGGTCCGTCTTTCACCCATTTCTATGTTTTCCTCCGAGGTACAAAGACCCACGTAGACGAAGGATTTGATGAGCCAAGGGGCCGACAACGGAAAGATGGAAAGAAGAAGAGCAGACGACCTGATAAACAAGATTTTGATGGACAATGCCATGGGTACCCCAGTTTCCCTAGGAACTTTAAAATCACGCTAGCCCAACATTTTTTGTAAATCCATGGACGTTGTATGCTTTACTCACGATTTATGAGCAAAAGCACAAAGAAGAAGACTCCAATCAACTGACACCAATCAAGACCTCAATCGACAAATGTACATTTCCCTGACATAGAATATTATTGCATTTTTCGTAAGTGTTCTTTATCTTCATCTCTACAACCCTCAGGTAACGACACACATAGACGATAGGGAATACAGGCACAGATATCAGCAACCACATACCTCCCCCATTCATGTATCATCAACTAAAATGTGCATCCCCATTTTGTTACAACTGAAAGCCGAAATGAGCTCGGTAGAGTTTGACAGCCCATCCACAGACCTGTACCACAGGATAAGAAGGAATTCAAATGTATACTTCGCAATACCTCGAAGCTTGATTTACCACACGTACGGCACGATGATACATGACCCTCCAAACATGGACTCATACACACATGCTTCTACTTTCTCACTAGGTCATACCCTCTTCACACCTACTCCATTCTTCTTCCTTTCCCCACCATGGAAATCAATTAACCCCTGACTTACATTTTTCTCCTTAAATATTTTGTGGCAGTTATTATTGACTGCCAAAGGGTGGACTGTCAAAGTCAGAAAAATGTCTCAATGCACGTTGCCATATTTGCACCGCACACTGGTCCGTGCTGCGCATGCGTACGCTCTCCCGTGGAAGCGCATACCCGCAATAGCGTGCACTCGCACGCGCAGTATGCGCATTTACGGTAGAGTTTATGTGATCGTAGCGTGCGACTCATTAGTTACAAATGTTCACAATTAATGTAGTTTATAGATCATGATCCCTTTGATAGTTTCTGTAAGTTTGGTTAAAGTATAATGTCCCAGAGCTGAGGAATCCCTCTTTGCATCATACGAAGGGTTTAACAGGAATCATACAGCAGTGTTTGGTACCCATCGGAAGAGTATTTGATTAGCAATATTCCGGTGTTGGTTTGGAGCGTAGTAATCGCTCGTGCGAATAGTTATGGACATAAGAAGTTTATGTCCATTTCTATGATTTGCACATACTCAGGTATGCGGCGGGAAACCCAGTTTCCCACCCACCTGAGCTGTTGGAAATCGTCACAGCCCACCTGTATGAATCACCCTATGACCTTTTGTTATGATGCAGGGCCGAATTCCTTCGGCCAATGGACAATGGGATTGTAGGACCAGGAGATTGCATTGTGTGTGGAGCATAAATAGGCAGGCCGACCACATCCAGCTCTCACTCTCTCATCAACGGTTATCTGCTGATAATCGGGAGCTGGATATCGAGGCGCTGGCGATCATACCCTTTGTGCGTAAGTTCTCTCCATAATCATTGTCTTTCTGCGAGCCAATCTCTCTCTCTCTCTCTCAATCTCTCTCTCTCTCTCTCTCTCTATCTCCCTCTCTCCTCTTTTTCTCTTAAATACCTTATAGTATTATAGTATTGTATCGTATTGCATTTAGGTCAGTGTAGTATTGTCTTTTTGTATTTATTGTTTAGTTCTGTGGTTAGGAAGTCTCTGTTATATTGTAGTGTATCATATGTACTGTTATCCCCTTTTACAAGTATATTAGACATAATACAGTTAATAGGCCTTGGAAACCTAAACCAGTATCTGTGTATTTCCTATAGTGATAAGTGTTCATTTGAGCGTCGGTGACGCTCATGCAGCTTTGTAGATAGTCAGGTTCCACAAGGTTGCACTTACACCCTGTACTCACATTAAGGTATTCAGTGTATTTCATCGGTATAAGGTTTAACATAAAGGTATAGTGTTGTGAGCGTCTGCATCGCTGGTGACCTCCTCGTGGTCTCTAGCGTACGCTACGTTACAGCGAATCTTTCCCCTAGACATAACCAATAACGTGTCTTGTGATCACTGGGCCGTGAGCGAACGTGACGCTTGAGCGTCTCGCCTACGGCTGAGCGATCGTTACGCAAATAGCGTATCATTACGGTATTTCTTAAATAAACAGCGTACAGTGTTCTTAGCTTCATAAGGGTTGTTTATACGACAAGGAATTTAGCATTGTCAATAGATAGATATAGATAGATTTTAACACTTGCAACAGTAAAAATTTAGTTTATTTTTTGGAATGCAAGTGTGGTGATCAGTACAGTATATACAAAGAACCAGCAGGCTGTTGAAGGATAGATTAGCTGAACATGTAAGAAATGTAAAGAGGGGCTATGACAAACAGTGTTTCTTTACACTTCAAAGAGAAAATAGTTATGGTAAAACTTACCTTTGTTAACTCTGTTTCTTTGAGGTCCATGGGATCCACAGGGTTAGCAATGGGGTATGGTTGGTGGAGACCAGGATCAGGCACTGAACACCTAATCTTGTGAACCTCCAAGAATGCACTGTGCTCCTCTCCCCTCTTATGCTGCCCACAGCTCAGGCACTTTAGTTTTAGTTAACAAGCCCACAGCAGGAGCTGGAGAGAAGAGAAGGAAGAATGAAACACACTCTCACATAGAGAAGGAAACTGGTGACCGGGATAGTAACCCTTGAAGCTAGGTGCATCAGGGGTGGGTGCCCTGTGGATCCCATGGACCTCAAAGAAGAAGAAAAAAAAAAAAAGGGGGACTTAAGTTATTGTAAAACTTACCTTCATTATTTTCTTCTTTGGGTCCATGGTTTCCACAAGGTGTATAATGGGGATGTCCCAAAGCAGTTGCAATAAGGAGGGAATGCTCCTAAGCTGAAAGGAAGACATTGCGGCCAAATGTTGCATCCTAAAAGGCAAACGTATGAAAGGCATAGAACCTGAGAAACAAGTGGACAATAGACCATGTAGTAGCCTTGCAGAGTTGTTCAGCAGATGCGCCACAGCATGCTGCCCATGAAATACCCACAGATCAAGTAGAGTGAGCAGAGACTGTACTTGGAGCAGGAACATCAGCCTGCGTGTAAGAGTGTGAGAAGATCATGTGGAGCCAACATGTCAAAGTTTGTTTATTGACTGGTCAGCCCCGCTTGTGGAACCCATAAAGGATGAATAATGAATCCATTTTCCTAACGGAACTAGAATGGTCCATGTAGATCCTTAGAGAACGGACCACATCCAACAAGGCTTCTTCTCATGAAAGGCTGGGATCACGGATGGCCGGTATCACAATTGGTTCATTGATGTGGAATTTAGACACTGCCTTAGGTAGGTATGCCTGTTTAGTCCTGAGGACTGCCTGGTCCTGGTGAAATACCAAAAAGGGTGAGCGACAGGAGCGTGCTCCCAAGTCAGAGACTCTTTCGGCTGAAGCATTGGCCAGAGAGTCTTTGTGGTTAAACATTTGAGGTCAACCATCTCCAGTGGTTCAACGGAGACCATTGTAGGGCTTGAAGAACCAAGGACAAATCCCAAGGAGCCAATGGAGGGATAATGGAGGTTGAATCCGGAACACCCCCTAAAGGAAGGTATGAACGTCTGGTAAAGCAGCAAGTCTTTTCTGGAACCAGATGGATAAAACAGATACCTGAACTTTCAGGGAAGCCAGGCAAAGACCCATGGCCAAGCCTGCCTGCACGAAGGCTAGAAGCTTAGCATTCCTAAAAATTTTAAGATCATATTGGCGATGAGCACACCACTGAAAGTAAGAGTTCCAGATACAGTAATCAATGCGAGCTGAAGCATAGTTTGAATAACTGCACTGGAAAAGCCTTTATCCTTTAGGATGGATGTCTCAATAGTCATGCCATCAAAGACAAACGAGCTAGGTCTGGGTGTACACAGAGACCTTTTGAAAGATTTGATCATAGAGGAAGATGGAGAGAAACTGGAGATCCACGAACCAATGGCGTCTGAGCCATGCTGGAGCCATGAGTATGATCTTGATGCCTTCCTCTTTGAATTTGCATAGTACTCTAGGAAGGAGAGCTACTGGAGGGAATAGATAAGCCAGATGAAAGGTCTATGGTACTGTTAGTGCGTCCACAAAGCTTGCTTCTGGATTTCTTGTACTGGCCCTATACACTGGCACCTTGTGGTTGTGTCGGGAGGCCAAGACGTCCACGTCTGGAGGAACCCATCTGACCACCTGAAGCTGAAAAACATCTGGGTGTAGAGACCACTCTCCGGTGTGTATGTCCTGACAACTGAGAAAGTCTCCTTTCCCAGTTGAGGACAAGCGGTGAGTGAGTGTCTCCCTGACGATTTATATAAGCCATTGTTGTGGTGTTCTCTGACTGTACTTGTATGGGAGAGCCTTGCAGAAGGTCCTTAGCCATTTCAAGGGCCCGGTACACTCCTCAAAGTTCTAGGACATTGATTAGAAGATCCTGCTCTGTCAGAGACCAGCTGCCCTGAAAGGAGCGATTACCCAGGACAGCACCCCACCCCCGGGGGCTGGCATCCATGGTGATTAGTGTCCAGTGTGGAAACCCAGAATGGTCAACCCATGTCCAGGTTGAATGTGTATAGCCATCATGAGAGGGACATCCGATCCTCCTGATGCAGTATCATTGTGTGAGATTTGATCTGCTTGGGTAGACCATTCCATAAGGATAGTATCAGGCGTTGTAGAGGCTTGGAGTTGAATTGGGCGTATTCCACTATGTCAAAGGCGGATACCATGGAGCCTAGGGTCTGCATTGCTGAATTGTTCAAGACCCTTTGATTGTGGAGTAAGTTGTGGATTCGCATTTGCAGTGCTGCAATCTTGTTCTGAGGAAGGAAGATGCATTGTACTTGGACATCCAGCAGAGCTCCGAGATGTAACATCCTCTGAGATGGGATGAGAGAGGACTTGGCCCAATTGATGAGCCATCCATGACTCTGAAGAAATTACATTGATAACTGGAGATGATGGTGCAGTACCTATCGAGAATGTTCCAGAAGTATGATGTCATCCAGGTAAGGGAGTATTCGAATTCCCTGCTATTGAAGATGAGCCATCATCACCACCATTAGTTTGATGAACATGCTGGGAGCTGTTGACAGTCTGAAGGGTATTACCTGGAATTGGAAATGCTGATGGATAACAAATTTGAGATACTGTTGATGGCAGGGTGCCATAGGTACATGTAGGTACGCACCCTGTATATCCAGAGACCGTAAAATCCCCAGGCCACATAGCCAGGACAATGGAACCGGGGTACCTTGAGGTATTTGCTTAGTACCTTTAGATAGGGATGGTAGTGCCCATTTGGCTTCTGAACCAAAATTAGTGTAGAATAGAACCCCTGTCTCTGTTGAGATAGTGGGACAAGGGTAATAACACCCGACTATAGTAATGAGTGAAGGACTCCCTTCAGTGCCCATGTTTTGTTGAGGTCTGCCGGTAAAATGGTAGGAAAGTATAGTATTGTCTGGTAGGACACTTCAGGAAGGAGACAGTATACCCGTGAGAGACTTTCTTGTACTCCGGTGTCCGTTGTGATCTGACGTTATGCATGGGCAAACTGAAGAAGTTGGCCTCCCACCCTGGGGTTTCCCAGGGGGAGGCCCACCCAATCAGGCAGAGGGTTTATCCTCTGGTTTGGTAGTTGGGAGTCTAACTGCACAGGCCAGCTTGGTTTTAGTCTTGGAGGCCTTGACGGTGTGAGACAGTCCAGGAAAGGTCTGACCTCTGGCCTTGTCCTATGGATGAAGTCCAAGGTCTTGCTGAGGAAGCTGAGGGCAGATAAACTGTTTTAGAGGTTGCCAGGTTATTGACAATTTTGTCCAGTTCTGGTCCAAATAGAAATTTGCCAGTGTATGAAAGGGCTTTCAGGGCATTCTTGGCATCAGAATCTGCTTTCCAGGAATGGAGCCACACAATGCTGCATGCTGCAATGGAAACAGTTGAAGCCTTAGATGATAGGACAGTATCCAGAGCAGTTTCCCCATTGTTATAGGCCACATCTCTGATGTTGATGAGCATCCACCCAATTTTCCATGGCTTTAATCACCCAGGCTGTAGCCATAGCAGGTCTGGCTGTGACCCCTGTAAGGGAGTGCAAAGATTTAAGATGGGGGTGGGGAACCTTTGGCCTTCCAGCTGTTGAACTACACATACCAGCATGCCTTGCTACAGTTTTACTATTTGGCTATGCTAAAACTGTTGCAGGGTATGCTGGGATGTGTAGTTGAACAACAGCTGGAGGGCCGAAGGTTCCCCATCCCTGATTTAAGACATGGGCCCAGTTGTCTGTCTGGAAGGTCCTCAAGGGAGGATGCAGTAGGGATTGGAAGAATGGAACTTTTAATTAAACATGTCACATTAGCATCCACAATAGGTGGAGTTTCCTATTTTGCACAGTTGTAGGTAACGGGTAAAAGGAGTTGAGCCATTTTGGAACCATAAATTTCTTTGGAGGAGTTTTCCCATGCCTCATTTCTGGTTTCAGAAAAGTGATCAGTGTGGAAACTCAGCTACTACTACCTTCTGTCATTTGCTCAGAGGATCCTTAGATTTAGGGGCTTGTTCAGTATCTTCGAGCTGAGGTGAGACTTTAACCACCCTTATTAAAGCGGCCACATTAAATTTGGACTGAACCTCTTCTTCCCCTGATGGGTACTCTGCATTAGAAATCTCTCCCTGATCTGCTGCAGCAGAAGATTCCTTTGAATCTGAGAGTGGCGTAGACTGTGAGGAGGGCACAGAACGCTTTGTGGCATTAGGTGTAGACTGTCACCTGGCCTTATAAAATATTCTAAAATGCAGCCAAACTATAGAGTTAGAAAGGAGACCAACCAGAAAGGAGGGACGAGTGGCACTGTTATGGGCTGATAAATAGGCTGTAATGTCTGTGGGAGACCCATAGGCATAGGTGTGCGCAGGGGGGGTGCCTGGTGCGCACAGGCACCCCCTAATGTCCGGCTCCCCGATCTCACATGCCCGATGCAGCCGAGCAGGCTGATTACTGTCCCCTCTGCGCTGCACCCTGTCAGGACTGCATTACTGAACGGACGCCTGGGTTAATCAAGGGTGCCACTGCCACCGGCTTTCAAACTCCCGGCTCTACCTCCATGTACAAAAACAGCGTGATGTGATTACGTCATGCTGCTCGCACGCCCACCCGCCACATGCCCACCTCTCTCCTTCTGCGACTGTCAGTGAGTGACTGACTTGTAAGTAAGCTGCTGCAGCTTGCAGGGGAAAGAGAGGGGGAGCCAGACCAGGCAGAGAAGCAGTATAATTGCAGTGAGTGCCATCAGGGGTGTTTGTTTGGTGCACACCACAATATCTGACAATGTATCTGCTTTATTAGGACTGGTACAAGGGTGGATATTTTATATTGCGATGACCGTCAATAGATGGTGCTAGACACGCCCAAAAGGTGGTGCTAGACACACCCCTCCAACGGTGCACCCCCTAATAAAATGTGCTGCGCACACCTATGCCCATAGGGGCAGCCACAGGTGGGTAATGGGTAGCAATATGGTCAACTAGTTCATCCAGCAAGTTAGAAAAAGAAGCCCATGGAGCTGAGTGAGCTGATGTGCCCGGAGGTACGAAACAAGCAGTTCACTGACCATCCTGTAATAAATCCTGAGGTAAAACTTCTGTTACAGGTTTTACATGCTACCAGAGTAGATGCCCCAGTCTGTTTTGCTTTGCCTTTGTTAGACATAACTTCAAGGAGTACACACACACACACACACACACACACACACACAATAAGGTAATGCGCAATGTGTAACCAGTAACAGTATGTGACAAGGAGCCTGCACAAATACTACAGAGTAATGTGAGGCAGAGTAAACCCTATACACAAAAGTATTCAAGGGCCACTATCAGAATAAAGCACAGGGAAAGAAATACAATACAGAGTAAGAGAGTACAGACAGCAGCACAAGCATAAGTCACATACAATACGGAAATACAATGTAACTGCAGTGGGCACTGATATCAACTATTCAGCCAGTGTAAAAGGCTTGTAGGATGCAGCGCTGGGGAAGCACTGACCTCCCCTTGCTGACATCCACCATCGGTCCCTGGCCTGTATTTTTATGTCCCCATCACCAGTGCATTATGCCCTGGTGGTCTAGTGGGTCCCAAGGTCATGCAATGGTCTGGGATACACATCAGCACCACCAGTCCATCTCCCAGGACCAGCAGCATAGGAATGCGACAAACGCGGGTCCCGCAAGTGGGAACCCGCCTTACCTGTCCCCCAATGTTCTCCGGTTGCAGTTCTGTGTGCCCCTGTGCCTCTGCTAGTGCAAAGGTGTCAGGGGTCCCGCTGATATCACCTACCCAGTCGTGGTGTCGTGGCGCCGGTGGGGATGATGGAGCATCAGCGCTGGCGTCCCCTGGAATGCCAAGTACTGTATGCTCATTTTAAAGTAAAAAAATAAGAAGTGCAAATATTAAGCTTGTGCTTCAGGTTGCAGCCCCACTGTTCATCGGTGACAAGCTCCTGCTGGCACCAGACAAAAACCGAAGTGCCTGAGCTGTGGGCGGGTTATGAGGGGAGAGGAAGCCAGTGCATCCTGGGAGGCTCAAAAGCTTAGCTGCTTGGTGCCTGATCCTGGTCTCCACCAACCATACCCCATTGTTAACCCTGTGGAGACCATGGACCCTGAAGAAGAAACATTGGGGTATATTTACTAAGGTCCCGATTTTGACCGAGATGCCGTTTTTTCTTCAAAGTGTCATCTCGGTAATTTACTAAGCAAAAATCATGGCAGTGATGAGGGCATTCGTAATATTTTGGAAGTCCTAGGAAAAAATCGCGAATCAATACACCATCGGTCAAATACGCCTGCAATTTGGTAGAAATCGGGAATTTACTAAAAAGTGCAAAAAACAAACACTGCCGACAATAGCCAAACACTGCCGTGCTAAAATACAAATCGTGAAAAAGTGCTAAAAAAAAACCAGACCTGCTTTTTTATCCCGTGTTTGTATAGGCATGCACGGATCCATGAGATCCGTGCATGTTTTTTCAGTGGAAAGGGGTGGGAAATGTTATAATTTTTCACACAAAAAAAATGCGTGGGGTCCCCCCTCCTAAACCAAACCAGCCTCGGGCTCTTTGAGCCGGCCCTGGTTGCAAAAATATGGGGGGGAAATTGACAGGGGTTCCCCCATATTTAAGCAACCAGCACCGGGCTCTGCGCCTGGTCCTGGTTCCAAAAATACGGGGGACAAAAAGCGTAGGGGTCCCCCGTATTTTTGAAACCAGCACCGGGCTCCACTAGCTGGACAGATAATGCCACAGCCGGGGGTCACTTTTATGCAGTGCCTTGCGGCCGTGGCATCAAATATCCAACTAGTCACCCCTGGCCGGGGTACCCTGGGGGAGTGGGGACCCCTTCAATCAAGGGGTCCCCCCACCAGCCACCCAAGGGCCAGGGGTGAAGCCCGAGGCTGTCCCCCCCATCCAATGGGCTGCGGATGGGGGGCTGATAGCCTTTGTTAAAAGTAATGAATATTGTTTTTAGTAGCAGTACTACAAGTCCCAGCAAGCCTCCCCCGCAAGCTGGTACTTGGAGAACCACAAGTACCAGCATGCGGCGGAAAACCGGGCCCGCTGGTACCTGTAGTACTACTACTAAAAAAATACCCCAATAAAGACATTACACACACACACCTTGAAAGTATAACTTTAATGCATACATACACACCACCATATACACATACTTACCTTATGTTCACACGAGGGTCGGTCCTCTTCTCCAGTAGAATCCATGGTGTACCTGTTGAAAAAATCCTACTCACCAAATCCAGTGTAGAGGGCTCCTCGGATAATCCATTTGTAATCCACGTACTTTTAAAAATAAAAAAACGGGACACCCGACCACGAACTGAAAGGGGCCCCATGTTTTCACATGGGACACCTTTCCCCGAATGCCAGAAACCCCCTCTGACTGATGTCTAAGTGGGTTTCTTCAGCCAATCAGGGAGCGCCACGTTGTGGCACCCTCCTGATCGGCTGTGTGCTCCTGTACTGTCTGACAGGCGGCACACGGCAGTGTTACAATGTAGCGCCTATGCGCTCCATTGTAACCAATGGTGGGAACTTTGTGGTCAGCGGTGAGGTCACTTTCGGTCAACCGCTGACCACAAAGTTCCCACCATTGGTTACAATGGAGCGCATAGGCGCTACATTGTAACACTGCCGTGTGCCGCCTGTCATACAGTACAGGAGCACACAGCCGATCAGGAGGGTGCCACAACGTGGCGCTCCCTGATTGGCTGAAGAAACCCACTTAGACATCAGTCAGAGGGGGTTTCTGGCATTCGGGGAAAGGGGTCCCATGTGAAAACATGGGACACCCGACCACGAACTGAAAGGGGCCCCGTTTTTTTATTTTTACAAGTACGTGGATTACAAATGGATTATCCGAGGAGCCCTCTACACTGGATTTGGTGAGTAGATTTTTTTCAACAGGTACACCATGGATTCTACTGGAGAAGAGGACCGACCCTCGTGTGAACATAAGGTTAGTATGTGTATATGTATGCATTAAAGTTATACTTTCAAGGTGTGTGTGTAATGTCTTTATTGGGGTATTTTTTTAGTAGTAGTACTACAGGTACTAGCGGGCCCGGTTTTCCGCCGCATGCTGGTACTTGTGGTTCTCCAAGTACCAGCTTGCGGGGGAGGCTTGCTGGGACTTGTAGTACTGCTACTAAAAACAATATTCATTACTTTCAACAAAGGCTATCAGCCCCCCATCCGCAGCCCATTGGATGGGGGGGGACAGCCTCGGGCTTCACCCCTGGCCCTTGGGTGGCTGGGGGGGGGACCCCTTGATTGAAGGGGTCCCCACTCCCCCAGGGTACCCCGGCCAGGGGTGACTAGTTGGATATTTGATGCCACGGCCGCAAGGCACTGTATAAAAGTGACCCCCGGCTGTGGCATTATCTGTCCAGCTAGTGGAGCCCGGTGCTGGTTTCAAAAATACGGGGGACCCCTACGCTTTTTGTCCCCCGTATTTTTGGAACCAGGACCAGGCGCAGAGCCCGGTGCTGGTTGCTTAAATATGGGGGAACCGCTGTCAATTTTTTTTCCCATATTTTTGCAACCAGGGCCGGCTCAAAGAGCCCGAGGCTGGTTTGGCTTAGGAGGGGGGACCCCACGCAATTTTTTTTTTTAAGTTTTTAAACATTTTTTTTTTTTTACAAGGTGCACAATGAAGCCCAGCACGGATCTCTCAGATCCGGCCGAGAATCATTGTATTAAAGTCGGCAGTGTTTGACAAGTCCCTCACGTAAAACACTGCCTAAAAAAACGAATGACATCGACATCGGAAAACCCGAAAATGCAGAATACGGCAGCTTAGTAAATTAGTCGTAATCAATTCAAAAAGTTGCATATTTATACTTTCGATGTCATTCGTGATTGAACTTTGACCTCAAACGGGAAAATACGAATCTTAGTAAATTTACCCCATTGTTGCAATATTAATGACATGAAGAATCTGTGGTATCAAGATAGCCTATAACAATTAGAGGGTAAAGAATATGGACGAAATGTTAGCTAAGACTGAGAGGAAAACAAATTTATTAAATGAAAACACTAGCTCCAAAAGGACTCAATATGGAGTTTGAGTCCAAATGGTTTAAATAAGGATTTTTATAGATATTTAAAATATGTGCTAACATTTTTTCCTCTTCCCTTTCCTCCCCCCTTTTTTCTTCTTTGGAACTGAGCACCATTAATATTAAAAATCTGTGTATAATATATTTGTGCACATTAAACGTAGAGATAGTGAGATTAAAATGACATACTGTTTACTTATGTAAAGGCATGCAGACGTATAAATATGTATCATTCTGTATAAATCCAATTTTAATGGGACATTGCACATTTAACCTTTGTATAATAAGTTTAGTAAGGACAAATATTCTTAGCAAATTTTATAAGAGAATACAACGAAGTAGCGGAATTCTAGATATGAGGTGTCTTTTTTGGTAGAAACTCATCATGTGACAGGCAATATTAGGCATAAGAAGCAGGATCGGAGACCAAAGCACTGAGGTGCACTTGGGACCTGAGGACTCCTCTCCCATAGTGCAAGTGTGAACTGTATTTGTTTTTAATGTGCACATATTGATGTGCTGAAGTGTTTCTAAATACATTTTATAAAGACTTTTTTTTGTGGATTTAGCTGTCTGCTGAACGTATGGATCTATTGCCAGCAAGAGATACCCAGATAGGAACACGAGTCAGAACTAACATGTAAGTGTTTCTCTATTTGAGTAAAGTGTGCTGAATTGTAAAGGCCTAAGAAACTACTACGTGAATGCGAGGTAGAATTTCAACAATGTACTGTAAAGGCCCATACACACTGGGCGATATTGAACTCAAAGTAGCTCACTTTTGGCATTTTGGGATACTTTGAGCTCAAACTCATCCACGGTGTATGGGCGGGTGGGGAGCACTGATGTGCGCTCCACGCATCATCGCTAGACGCCACCGCCGGGCTGGTAAACAGCCGAGTGAAGCACTTTCCATAGTTTCCTACTGTGGAAAATGCTTTAACCCCCGTGAACATTGCTGGCACAGGGAAAATAGCTCTGTGTGTATGCACGGAGCCGTTTTCCTGCCAGTGATGTCCACGATCATCGCTGTGCATACACGCTGGGTAAAAACGCCTAGTGTCAGTCCACGAAGAGATAGAAGACACTGTAACAATCCAGGAGGAAGATTTCCTATATGGTTTTTTGAAACAGTAGCGCTGATTATTCTATGAATAAATGTGGACCTTTCCACTGACAGGGTAAAAACCACACAATAGCCCCACCACAGCGTGTATGTGTGTACAAGGCTATGGGGTGCAGCGTGTGTGTTCAGCTATGACTGGGACAGCGTGTGTGTGCGGGGTCTGGGACTGAGGGTCGACAGCACAAAGGTCGACACACCTTAGGTCGACATGGACAAAAGGTCGACGTGGACAAAAGGTCGACAGGAACAAGGTCGACAGGAACAAGGTCGACATGAGTTTTTTATGTTTTTTTGGTGTCATTTTCTTCTTCGTAGAGTGACCAGGAACCCCAATTAGTGCACCGCTTCGCTCGCCATGCTTCGGGCATGGTGCCTTCGCTCCGCTACCGTTTCGCTTGGCACACTTTACCGTTCCAATCGTAGTCCACTTGGATCGTTAAGTATGAAAAGGTTCAAAAAAAGAAAAAATCGTGAAAAACTCATGTCGACCTTTTTCCATGTCGACCTTGTTCCTGTTGACCTTGTGCCCATGTCGACCTAAGGTGTGTCGACCAATTGGCGTTGACCTAAGGTGTGTCGACCTTTGTGCTGTCGACCTGGAGTCCGGATACCGTGTGCGGCTATGGGGCAGGATGTGTATAAGCAGGGCCGGTGCTAGGGTGTTTGCAACCCCCTGCAAACTAAAAAAAAAAAGAAAGAAGGGGAGTGGTCTCACAAGGAAGGGGCAAGGACACAATAGTACCCACATTTCAAATTACACCACACTGTAGCACAATCTTATTCACATTACCCCACGCGTCGTAGTGCTGCTTATACACATATTGCAACCAGTAGTAGTGCCGCTTACAGTGGCGTGCGGTGAGGTCATTGGCTGGTGAGGCACTGCAGCCATAATGATCCGCAAAGTCCGGCATCGCCACTTGTGATGTCATGGAAGTAGGCTGACAGTGCCTGACAGAACCTTTGGCCTTCCAGCTGTTGAACTACACATACCAGCATGCCTTGCTACAGTTTTACTATTTGGCTATGCTAAAACTGTTGCAGGGTATGCTGGGATGTGTAGTTGAACAACAGCTGGAGGGCCGAAGGTTCCCCATCCCTGATTTAAGACATGGGCCCAGTTGTCTGTCTGGAAGGTCCTCAAGGGAGGATGCAGTAGGGATTGGAAGAATGGAACTTTTAATTAAACATGTCACATTAGCATCCACAATAGGTGGAGTTTCCTATTTTGCACAGTTGTAGGTAACGGGTAAAAGGAGTTGAGCCATTTTGGAACCATAAATTTCTTTGGAGGAGTTTTCCCATGCCTCATTTCTGGCTTCAGAAAAGTGATCAGTGTGGAAACTCAGCTACTACTACCTTCTGTCATTTGCTCAGAGGATCCTTAGATTTAGGGGCTTGTTCAGTATCTTCGAGCTGAGGTGAGACTTTAACCACCCTTATTAAAGCGGCCACATTAAATTTGGACTGAACCTCTTCTTCCCCTGATGGGTACTCTGCATTAGAAATCTCTCCCTGATCTGCTGCAGCAGAAGATTCCTTTGAATCTGAGAGTGGCGTAGACTGTGAGGAGGGCACAGAACGCTTTGTGGCATTAGGTGTAGACTGTCACCTGGCCTTATAAAATATTCTAAAATGCAGCCAAACTATAGAGTTAGAAAGGAGACCAACCAGAAAGGAGGGACGAGTGGCACTGTTATGGGCTGATAAATAGGCTGTAATGTCTGTGGGAGACCCATAGGCATAGGTGTGCGCAGGGGGGGTGCCTGGTGCGCACAGGCACCCCCTAATGTCCGGCTCCCCGATCTCACATGCCCGATGCAGCCGAGCAGGCTGATTACTGTCCCCTCTGCGCTGCACCCTGTCAGGACTGCATTACTGAACGGACGCCTGGGTTAATCAAGGGTGCCACTGCCACCGGCTTTCAAACTCCCGGCTCTACCTCCATGTACAAAAACAGCGTGATGTGATTACGTCATGCTGCTCGCACGCCCACCCGCCACATGCCCACCTCTCTCCTTCTGCGACTGTCAGTGAGTGACTGACTTGTAAGTAAGCTGCTGCAGCTTGCAGGGGGAAGAGAGGGGGAGCCAGACCAGGCAGAGGAGCAGTATAATTGCAGTGAGTGCCATCAGGGGTGTTTGTTTGGTGCACACCACAATATCTGACAATGTATCTGCTTTATTAGGACTGGTACAAGGGTGGATATTTTATATTGCGATGACCGTCAATAGATGGTGCTAGACACGCCCAAAAGGTGGTGCTAGACACACCCCTCCAACGGTGCACCCCCTAATAAAATGTGCTGCGCACACCTATGCCCATAGGGGCAGCCACAGGTGGGTAATGGGTAGCAATATGGTCAGCTAGTTCATCCAGCAAGTTAGAAAAAGAAGCCCATGGAGCTGAGTGAGCTGATGTGCCCGGAGGTACGAAACAAGCAGTTCACTGACCATCCTGTAATAAATCCTGAGGTAAAACTTCTGTTACAGGTTTTACATGCTACCAGAGTAGATGCCCCAGTCTGTTTTGCTTTACCTTTGTTATACATAACTTCAAGGAGTACACACACACACACACACACACACACACACACACACACACACACACAATAAGGTAATGCGCAATGTGTAACCAGTAACAGTATGTGACAAGGAGCCTGCACAAATACTACAGAGTAATGTGAGGCAGAGTAAACCCTATACACAAAAGTATTCAAGGGCCACTATCAGAATAAAGCACAGGGAAAGAAATACAATACAGAGTAAGAGAGTACAGACAGCAGCACAAGCATAAGTCACATACAATACGGAAATACAATGTAACTGCAGTGGGCACTGATATCAACTATTCAGCCAGTGTAAAAGGCTTGTAGGATGCAGCGCTGGGGAAGCACTGACCTCCCCTTGCTGACATCCACCATCGGTCCCTGGCCTGTATTTTTATGTCCCCATCACCAGTGCATTATGCCCTGGTGGTCTAGTGGGTCCTAAGGTCATGCAATGGTCTGGGATACACATCAGCACCACCAGTCCATCTCCCAGGACCAGCAGCATAGGAATGCGACAAACGCGGGTCCCGCAAGTGGGAACCCGCCTTACCTGTCCCCCAATGTTCTCCGGTTGCAGTTCTGTGTGCCCCTGTGCCTCTGCTAGTGCAAAGGTGTCAGGGGTCCCGCTGATATCACCTACCCAGTCGTGGTGTCGTGGCGCCGGTGGGGATGATGGAGCATCAGCGCTGGCGTCCCCTGGAATGCCAAGTACTGTATGCTCATTTTAAAGTAAAAAAATAAGAAGTGCAAATATTAAGCTTGTGCTTCAGGTTGCAGCCCCACTGTCCATCGGTGACAAGCTCCTGCTGGCACCAGACAAAAACCGAAGTGCCTGAGCTGTGGGCGGGTTATGAGGGGAGAGGAAGCCAGTGCATCCTGGGAGGCTCAAAAGCTTAGCTGCTTGGTGCCTGATCCTGGTCTCCACCAACCATACCCCATTGTTAACCCTGTGGAGACCATGGACCCTGAAGAAGAAACATTGGGGTATATTTACTAAGGTCCCGATTTTGACCGAGATGCCGTTTTTTCTTCAAAGTGTCATCTCGGTAATTTACTAAGCAAAAATCACGGCAGTGATGAGGGCATTCGTAATATTTTGGAAGTCCTAGGAAAAAATTGCGAATCAATACACCATCGGTCAAATACGCCTGCAATTTGGTAGAAATCGGGAATTTACTAAAAAGTGCAAAACACAAACACTGCCGACAATAGCCAAACACTGCCGTGCTAAAATACAAATCGTGAAAAAGTGCTAAAAAAAAAACAGACCTGCTTTTTTATCCCGTGTTTGTATAGGCATGCACGGATCCATGAGATCCGTGCATGTTTTTTCAGTGGAAAGGGGTGGGAAATGTTATAATTTTTTACACAAAAAAAATGCGTGGGGTCCCCCCTCCTAAACCAAACCAGCCTCGGGCTCTTTGAGCTGGCCCTGGTTGCAAAAATATGGGGGGAAAAATTGACAGGGGTTCCCCCATATTTAAGCAACCAGCACCGGGCTCTGCGCCTGGTCCTGGTTCCAAAAATACGGGGGACAAAAAGCGTAGGGGTCCCCCGTATTTTTGAAACCAGCACCGGGCTCCACTAGCTGGACAGATAATGCCACAGCCGGGGGTCACTTTTATACAGTGCCTTGCGGCCGTGGCATCAAATATCCAACTAGTCACCCCTGGCCGGGGTACCCTGGGGGAGTGGGGACCCCTTCAATCAAGGGGTCCCCCCCCCAGCCACCCAAGGGCCAGGGGTGAAGCCCGAGGCTGTCCCCCCCATCCAATGGGCTGCGGATGGGGGGCTGATAGCCTTTGTTGAAAGTAATGAATATTGTTTTTAGTAGCAGTACTACAAGTCCCAGCAAGCCTCCCCCGCAAGCTGGTACTTGGAGAACCACAAGTACCAGCATGCGGCTGGTACCTGTAGTACTACTACTAAAAAAATACCCCAATAAAGACATTACACACACACACCTTGGAAGTATAACTTTAATGCATACATACACACCACCATATACACATACTTACCTTATGTTCACACGAGGGTCGGTCCTCTTCTCCAGTAGAATCCATGGTGTACCTGTTGAAAAAATCCTACTCACCAAATCCAGTGTAGAGGGCTCCTCGGATAATCCATTTGTAATCCACGTACTTTTAAAAATAAAAAAACGGGACACCCGACCACGAACTGAAAGGGGCCCCATGTTTTCACATGGGACACCTTTCCCCGAATGCCAGAAACCCCCTCTGACTGATGTCTAAGTGGGTTTCTTCAGCCAATCAGGGAGCGCCACGTTGTGGCACCCTCCTGATCGGCTGTGTGCTCCTGTACTGTCTGACAGGCTGCACACGGCAGTGTTACAATGTAGCGCCTATGCGCTCCATTGTAACCAATGGTGGGAACTTTGTGGTCAGCGGTGAGGTCACTTTCGGTCAACCGCTGACCACAAAGTTCCCACCATTGGTTACAATGGAGCGCATAGGCGCTACATTGTAACACTGCCGTGTGCCGCCTGTCATACAGTACAGGAGCACACAGCCGATCAGGAGGGTGCCACAACGTGGCGCTCCCTGATTGGCTGAAGAAACCCACTTAGACATCAGTCAGAGGGGGTTTCTGGCATTCGGGGAAAGGGGTCCCATGTGAAAACATGGGGCCCCTTTCAGTTCGTGGTCGGGTGTCCGTTTTTTTATTTTTACAAGTACGTGGATTACAAATGGATTATCCGAGGAGCCCTCTACACTGGATTTGATGAGTAGATTTTTTTCAACAGGTACACCATGGATTCTACTGGAGAAGAGGACCGACCCTCGTGTGAACATAAGGTTAGTATGTGTATATGTATGCATTAAAGTTATACTTTCAAGGTGTGTGTGTGTAATGTCTTTATTGGGGTATTTTTTTAGTAGTAGTACTACAGGTACCAGCGGGCCCGGTTTTCCGCCGCATGCTGGTACTTGTGGTTCTCCAAGTACCAGCTTGCGGGGGAGGCTTGCTGGGACTTGTAGTACTGCTACTAAAAACAATATTCATTACTTTCAACAAAGGCTATCAGCCCCCCATCCGCAGCCCATTGGATGGGGGGGGGACAGCCTCGGGCTTCACCCCTGGCCCTTGGGTGGCTGGGGGGGGACCCCTTGATTGAAGGGGTCCCCACTCCCCCAGGGTACCCCGGCCAGGGGTGACTAGTTGGATATTTGATGCCACGGCCGCAAGGCACTGTATAAAAGTGACCCCCGGCTGTGGCATTATCTGTCCAGCTAGTGGAGCCCGGTGCTGGTTTCAAAAATACGGGGGACCCCTACGCTTTTTGTCCCCCGTATTTTTGGAACCAGGACCAGGCGCAGAGCCCGGTGCTGGTTGCTTAAATATGGGGGAACCCCTGTCAATTTTTCCCCCATATTTTTGCAACCAGGGCCGGCTCAAAGAGCCCGAGGCTGGTTTGGCTTAGGAGGGGGGACCCCACGCAATTTTTTTTTTTAAGTTTAAACATTTTTTTTTTTTTACAAGTTGCACAATGAAGCCCAGCATGGATCTCTCAGATCCGGCCGAGAATCATTGTATTAAAGTCGGCAGTGTTTGACAAGTCCCTCACGTAAAACACTGCCTAAAAAAACGAATGACATCGACATCGGAAAACCCGAAAATGCAGAATACGGCAGCTTAGTAAATTAGTCGTAATCAATTCAAAAAGTTGCATATTTATACTTTCGATGTCATTCGTGATTGAACTTTGACCTCAAACGGGAAAATACGAATCTTAGTAAATTTACCCCATTG
Source organism: Pseudophryne corroboree (assembly GCF_028390025.1). Taxonomy (NCBI): domain Eukaryota; kingdom Metazoa; phylum Chordata; class Amphibia; order Anura; family Myobatrachidae; genus Pseudophryne; species Pseudophryne corroboree. Next base: position 76,917,111 of record NC_086453.1, on the reverse strand, counting down.
TTGCAATATTAATGACATGAAGAATCTGTGGTATCAAGATAGCCTATAACAATTAGAGGGTAAAGAATATGGACGAAATGTTAGCTAAGACTGAGAGGAAAACAAATTTATTAAATGAAAACACTAGCTCCAAAAGGACTCAATATGGAGTTTGAGTCCAAATGGTTTAAATAAGGATTTTTATAGACATTTAAAATATGTGCTAACATTTTTTCCTCTTCCCTTTCCTCCCCCCTTTTTTCTTCTTTGGAACTGAGCACCATTAATATTAAAAATCTGTGTATAATATATTTGTGCACATTAAACGTAGAGATAGTGAGATTAAAATGACATACTGTTTACTTATGTAAAGGCATGCAGACGTATAAATATGTATCATTCTGTATAAATCCAATTTTAATGGGACATTGCACATTTAACCTTTGTATAATAAGTTTAGTAAGGACAAATATTCTTAGCAAATTTTATAAGAGAATACAACGAAGTAGCGGAATTCTAGATATGAGGTGTCTTTTTTGGTAGAAACTCATCATGTGACAGGCAATATTAGGCATAAGAAGCAGGATCGGAGACCAAAGCACTGAGGTGCACTTGGGACCTGAGGACTCCCCTCCCATAGTGCATGTGTGAACTGTGGCCCTCATTCCGAGTTGATCGGTCGCAAGGCGAATTTAGCAGAGTTACACACGCTAAGCCGCCGCCTACTGGGAGTGAATCTTAGCTTCTTAAAATTGCGACCGATGTATTCGCAATATTGCGATTACTAACTACTTAGCAGTTTCAGAGTAGCTCCAGACTTACTCTGCCTGTGCGATCAGTTCAGTGCTTGTCGTTCCTGGTTGACGTCACAAACACACCCAGCGTTCGCCCAGGCACTCCCACCGTTTCTCCGGCCACTCCTGCGTTTTTTCCGGAAACGGTAGCGTTTTCAGCCACACGCCCCTGAAACGCCGTGTTTCCGCCCAGTAACACCCATTTCCTGTCAATCACATTACGATCGCCGGAGCGAAGAAAAAGCCGTGAGTAAAAATACTATCTTCATAGTAAAGTTACTTGGCGCAGTCGCAGTGCGAACATTGCGCATGCGTACTAAGCGGATTTTCACTGCGATGCGATGAAAAATACCGAGCGAACAACTCGGAATGAGGGCCTGTATTTGTTTTTAATGTGCACATATTGATGTGCTGAAGTGTTTCTAAATACATTTTATAAAGACTTTTTTTTGTGGATTTAGCTGTCTGCTGAACGTATGGATCTATTGCCAGCAAGAGATACCCAGATAGGAACACGAGTCAGAACTAACATGTAAGTGTTTCTCTATTTGAGTAAAGTGTGCTGAATTGTAAAGGCCTAAGAAACTACTACGTGAATGCGAGGTAGAATTTCAACAATGTACTGTAAAGGCCCATACACACTGGGCGATATTGAACTCAAAGTAGCTCACTTTTGGCATTTTGGGATACTTTGAGCTCAAACTCATCCACGGTGTATGGGCGGGTGGGGAGCACTGATGTGCGCTCCACGCATCATCGCTAGCCGCCACCGCCGGGCTGGTAAACAGCCGAGTGAAGCACTTTCCATAGTTTCCTACTGTGGAAAATGCTTTAACCCCCGTGAACATTGCTGGCACAGGGAAAATAGCTATGTGTGTATGCACGGAGCCGTTTTCCTGCCAGTGATGTCCACGATCATCGCTGTGCATACACGCTGGGTAAAAACGCCTAGTGTCAGTCCACGAAGAGATAGAAGACACTGTAACAATCCAGGAGGAAGATTTCCTGTATGGTTTTTTGAAACAGTAGCGCTGATTATTCTATGAATAAATGTGGACCTTTCCACTGACAGGGTAAAAACCACACAATAGCCCCACCACAGCGTGTATGTGTGTACAAGGCTATGGGGTGCAGCGTGTGTGTTCAGCTATGACTGGGACAGCGTGTGTGTGCGGGGTCTGGGACTGAGGGTCGACAGCACAAAGGTCGACACACCTTAGGTCGACATGGACAAAAGGTCGACGTGGACAAAAGGTCGACAGGAACAAGGTCGACAAGAACAAGGTCGACATGAGTTTTTTATGTTTTTTTGGTGTCATTTTCTTCTTCGTAGAGTGACCAGGAACCCCAATTAGTGCACCGCTTCGCTCGCCATGCTTCGGGCATGGTGCCTTCGCTCCGCTACCGTTTCGCTTGGCACACTTTACCGTTCCAATCGTAGTCCACTTGGATCGTTAAGTATGAAAAGGTTCAAAAAAAGAAAAAAATCGTGAAAAACTCATGTCGACCTTTTTCCATGTCGACCTTGTTCCTGTTGACCTTGTGCCCATGTCGACCTAAGGTGTGTCGACCAATTGGCGTTGACCTAAGGTGTGTCGACCTTTGTGCTGTCGACCTGGAGTCCGGATACCGTGTGCGGCTATGGGGCAGGATGTGTATAAGCAGGGCCGGTGCTAGGGTGTTTGCACCCCCCTGCAAACTAAAAAAAGAAAGAAAGAAGGGGAGTGGTCTCACAAGGAAGGGGCAAGGACACAATAGTACCCACATTTCAAATTACACCACACTGTAGCACAATCTTATTCACATTACCCCACGCGTCGTAGTGCTGCTTATACACATATTGCAACCAGTAGTAGTGCCGCTTACAGTGGCGTGCGGTGAGGTCATTGGCTGGTGAGGCACTGCAGCCATAATGATCCGCAAAGTCCGGCATCGCCACTTGTGATGTCATGGAAGTAGGCTGACAGTGCCTGTCTACTTCTATTTTTCTATTTAAACATTTATATATTTTTTGAAAATATGTGTTTTAGGTAGCCCTTGAGTTGAAATAGTTGGGGGATTTGGGATCAGAGTTAGGTACCCCTTTTTACACATTACGGCAGACAGCGTCCCCTTTTTACACATTACGGCAGACAGTCCCCCTTTTTTTAGACATTACGGCAGACAGCGTCCCCCTCTTTTACTCATGACGGCAGACAGTCCCCCTTTTTTACACATTACGGCAGACAGCGTCCCCTTTTTTGCACATTACGGCAGACAGCGTCCCCCTTTTTACACATTACGGCAGACAGTCCCCCTTTTTTAGACATTACGGCAGACAGCGTCCCCTTTTTTGCACATTACGGCAGACAGCATCCCCCTTTTTACACATTACGGAAGACAGTCCCCCTTTTTAAGACATTATGGCAGACAGTCCCCCTTTTATAGAAATTACGGCAGACAGTCCCCCTTTTTTTTAGACATTACGGCAGACAGTCCCCCTTTTTTTTTTTTTTACACATTACGGCAGACAGCGTGCCTTATTTTACACAATACGGCAGACAGCGTCCCCCTTTTTACACTTTATGGCAGACAGTACCCCTATTTTACACATAACGGCAGACAGTCCCCCTTTTTTTACACATAACGGCAGACAGTCCCCCTTTTTTACACATAACGGCAGACAGTCCCCCCTTCTTTTTTTTACACACAACGGCAGACAGTCCCCCCTTCTTCTTTTTTTTTACACATAACGGCAGACAGTCCCCCTTTTTTTACTCGCCTTGGGGGGCCACGGTCCAGACACTGTCCTCGGCTGCGCGGCGATGGTCTCAGGTGCTGAGTAGGGGCGGCGGGACTCGGGGACGACGGCAGCGGCGGGACAAGGGGAAGGCGCGCCTCACACTCCTTCCACCGGCGGGACAGAGGCTTAGGCTCCGGGACAGATCTCCGCTCTGCTGACTCCGGCCTGACAGGGCCAGCCGCCAGCCGCCCGCTCCACCGCTGCTGCTCACTCTTAGCTACAGGGGCGTCTATGGGTTGAAAGCACGCCCCTGACACTCCTCTGTCAAAGCGGCACTTCCACAAAGTGCCGCTTCACATGTATTTTTTCATGGGCTTTTACTGCCCAATTCTTAGTACCGCCTACCCGCTTCCTGCTCGTTGCGATGACAGCGGGAGGCACCGACAGCGGTGCCTCCTAAACTGACTTAAAATGATTATTTTAAACTAAAAGAATCATTGAAATAATATAAAGCCTAATTCATATACTTATGACACAGTATATGTTTCATAAGTATTTTCTTTATATTATTTTAATGATTATGACAGGGAAGGCACTGCCTTCCCTGCCTCCCCTGACTGCACGTCCCCGGCCGCTTATACACATAGCCTGTCAGGTTTCTGGTTTTATCTGTTCCCAGAGGGGGCACTAGTGGGTCAGGGCTGGTGCGGTGTATAAAACAAGGAAGCTTGATAAAAGTCCTGCGCATAAGCACTGGTGTTTGTTTCAGAGTAGTTGGAAACGGATGGGATGATATACAATGGATGGTTCCGGTATGAATGATCGACCATGTTATGGTCGACAGTCATTAGGTCGACCACTATTGGTCGGCATTGATATGGTCGACATGGACACATGGTCGACACATGAAAATGGTCGACACATGAAAGGTCGACATGAGTTTTTTTACTTTTTTGGTGTTGTTTTTTGCATAAAGTGACTGGGAACCCCAATTAGTGCACTGCTTCGCTCGCCATGCTTCGAGCATGGTGCCTTCGCTTCGCTCGGCACAGATTACCGTTCCAATCGTAGTCCACGTGGATCGTAAAGTATGGAAAAGTTCCCCAAAAGAAAAAAACAAAAGAAAAAAACAAAACAAAAAAAAACCCATTCAAAAAACTCATGTCGACCTTTTCATGTGTCGACCATTTTCATGTGTCGACCATGTCAATGTCGACCAATAGTGGTTGACCTAATGACTGTCGACCATAACATGGTCGACCATGTGAACGGATACCACAATGGATAGTTACTTGGAAGCCAATAATAACAGAAACTGAAGCATGGATAATGACTGGTACAACTGATGATAGTAATAATGGACAGTAACTGAGTCCAAAGGAAATGTATATTCAAAAAGTCACTCGTGACAGAAATAGGTAATAATAACTTGAATAGCTGGATGCAAAACAGTACTGTAGTATTAATTGAAGAAAAGCAGAACTCCGGTATTTTGTAAAAGCACACAGTCTCTATAACATAGAAATACTTTGGCCTTGCCTGACCCAGGCACGAGACAGTCCTACTCAGCAAGAGTGTTACATGCTGGATACAATGCACATGATGAAATGCTGTTAATTAGGTGCACAGGTTTAGCAGAGTGTAAAGGGCCCTACACACTGGCCGAACCGCCGCCGAGCTGCCCGACGGCGGATACGGCCGCCGAGCGACCCGGCGGCGGGGGGGCAGTGAAGTTTCTTCACTCCCCCCGTCACGCGGCTCCATTGAAGTGCAGGCAAATATGGACGAGATCGTCCATATTGGCCTGTATGCACAGCCGACGAGGGACCAGCGATGAACGAGCGCGGGGCCGCGCATCGTTCATCGCTGGAGCCTCCACACTGAAAGATATGAACGAGTTCTCGTACATTTATGAACGAGATCGTTCATATCTTTCAAACAAATCGGCCAGTGTGTAGGGCCTATAAGGGTGTGTACACACGGTGAGATCCCTGCTATGTTCTATTTTGACTATGCGATTTCCCTTGAACTCCCCCAGAGCCCAGATAGCACAGATAGTACAGATTTTGACTATCTGTGCTTGAGATTTTGTCTAGGGCCCTCATTCCGAGTTGTTCGCTCGCTAGCCGCTTTTTGCAGCAGTGCACACGCTAAGCCACCGCCCTCTGGGAGTGAATCTTAGCTTAGCAGAATTGCGAACGAAGTATTCGCAATATTGCAAAAAGATTTTTCTTTGCAGTTTCTGAGTAGCTCGACACTTACTCTTCCAGTGCGATCAGTTCAGTGCTTGTCGTTCCTGGTTTGATGTCATAAACACACCCAGCGTTCGCCCAGACACTCCCCCGTTTCTCCAGCCACTCCCGCGTTTTTCCCAGAAACGGCAGCGTTTTTTCACACACTCCCATAAAACGGCCAGTTTCCGCCCAGAAACACCCATATTACGATCACCAGAACGAAGAAAAAACCTCGTAATGCCGTGAGTAAAATACCAAACTTCTTAGCAAATTTACTTGGCGCAGTCGCAGTGCGAACATTGCGCATGCGCAATTAGCAGAAAATCGCTGCGATGCGAAGAAAATTACCGAGCGAGCAACTCGGAATGAGGGCCTATGTACGATTTTGACTAAGTGCCAATTTTGACTATACTTTAGTACTAGATTGTACATTAGATAGTCAAGATTGACTTGCCTGCACAGTCTATCTAGCCTTACGATACCGACCCCACGGGAGCGCGCATCGGGATTGAATCTGTATCGCAAGCTGCCTAGCACCATGAGATATGCACTAACTTTTCATAAGATTTTGACTATATAGTCAAAATCTCACAGATTTATCTCACCGTGTGTACACACCCTAACACCTGAGGAAAGTCTCTTACTGCAGATGGAAGTAGTGATCTGTGGCTGGAGTCTGAAGCAGGCTGAAGGAAATAAGACTGAGGACTTGAACGATGAAAGGTACAACAGGGGATCCACTTGGAAACGGGAACCAGGAGCACTAGTACACCAAGTGTGACTCATTGTCCAAGGCAATGAGACTGAGCCAGGAACTGGAGTTTATACCCCTTGGTCTGTGATGATTGGATGTTGCATCTCTGTGAGAACACACCCCGCTGGATTGGGTGTTCAGATCAGCTGTGAGTTAGCTGGAGCTAATGATTCATCAGGAGAGTAATTCTGCAATGCACTGCTGATTGCTGGCTGGGCTCAGTAGTGCACCGGGAGTAAATGCTGTTAACTAGAAGCACTGTGTACTCCAGGCTGCAGGAGACTGAAGACTGGAACTGAACTGCTGGGACCTGTAGTTCAACAGGTCCAATTCACAGGGGATACTCTGAAGACAGAGGACTGAAGCCAGGAGACGCCTGTTCACAGGAAGTGATGCGATGGAGAATGCAGATTCCTGACATAGCCATCCTGAGTATGCAGTCTCTTTTGCTCCCTTGATCTGATTGGCCGTAGGTGAGTAGAGATTTTGAGACAAGAGGCGGGAGGAGGTCTAAAAATCTCTACTCACCTACGGCCAACCAGCTCAATGGAGCAAAAGAGACTGCATACTCAGGATGGCTACTAACACAAATGGTGAGATCAAATACTGTGAGGGGTAGGTAGTAGCATACTGGCTGATGAATTGTATCTGAATACCACATTCTGGGGCTAATTCAGTAAGGATGCTAATCAGCAGAATTTGCTATCCTTTGGATCACATGCTTTGGGCCGCCCATCGCTGGGAAAGGCCGCCCAGCTTGCTGATCGGCGCCTCCCCCCTTGATGAAGCAGAAATTGCGATCGCCTCGCAATTTCTGCTTCATCGTAAAAATGATTGATGCCTCCTGCCGGCCCAGCTTAGCTGCGGCCACAGGAGACCCGGTGCCATCTTACCTCTCGCGGCGGCTGCACGTGACTTCATGCAGCCGCAGTGATAATGCCCCCGTTCACGCCATACCGACCACCATGCGTATCGCTCCGCCACCCGCAACACTTCATCTCCTCCCTGGAAATGTAACGTTGCCAGCCCCACCCCCACCCCGTGACCGCCTCTGCCTGATTGACAGGCAAAGGCGATCGCATTTTCTGCACCCCCCGCAGAAAGTGCGGGCACATGCGCAGTACGGGTGCTACATATGCACCCGTGGGCCGACCGAAAAAATTCCGGTTGGATCGAGATTTGGGATCCAACCTGAATTGGCCCCTCTGCCTGCTAAATCAAAAATCCGTGACCAATTATTCCTATGGCTCTTTAAGGAACTGGAGGCGATTAACCAATTTTGGTGATAAAGAGAATCTGCCACATGTATTAACATCTGTATATTTTATTGTTATTTTATTTGTGTGTCCTGAATGGACAAATTATAATGTGAACTTTTAATAAATCATATAAGCGCTCTCTAATAGAGTCATTTGCATTACTCATTCCCTGCTAATTGTACAGATGTAGCCACCTTTATCTTGAGTGGCCGCGGCGGTTGTCCCGTTCGACCATACGCAGCGTACTGTGGCGTAGCGAGGCGCGCCTAGCCACAGAGAGGCTATCTAATCGCACGGAGACAGACATTTGACGTTTGGCGTTACCTTTACGTGTAATACCTGCGATCAGCCACCAGATGTCGCTTTTTACAATCACCACTGCGCATGCGTGTGGTCTCCCGTAAAATACAATACTGACATACATAATAAGGACTACTTTACTAAGGCGTCTCATTACGCTGCATACAGCAAATACTGTACTCATTACGCTGCATTATTTAATACAGTACTGTACAGTATATACAGTACGACACCGACGCAAATACAGTAGTACAGCATACAGTATATGATCCATCTACAATACTTTATGAATACTGTATGTGAGCGTGCAAGTCCCGCAGACAAAACACAGTACTGTAAAACCAGTAGTGTACACTGTCGCAAATGGATGTGTGTTACAAGTTCACTATTGCCTCTCAAGATTAGGAATTTTCTACAGTGTTATCGTCCTAATCCCGTAGCCATTACAGCATAATCAAAACCAACGGATTTATACATTTGTCTGCGGCGAAGTGGTGAAGTGTTTCGCTTCCTATACTCAGAGTCCAGGGTTCGATTCCTTAAGTACTGTACGAATGCATGTTACTGTAGTTTTTTTCAGACACTTTATTATTTTTTTTATTCACATACTGCAAACCAGGGCATACAGTAGCTGCATGAGCGGTTCTATGCAATCGAGTCCGGTGTACCATAATCTGCAGGTTCTATGCAGGTTAAGGTACTATGCTCCGTACACAGTACACATACAATTCTGTAGCTGGGCAGACTGAATAGAAATGGCTACCACCTATGACTCCTTGCCCCACAGAGGCCCTAGGCTACGGAGCAAGTAATAGTCCAGATTGTACAGACTATGGGGCAATGCTGAATGAGCGTCACAATCCCCTAGCTAAAATACACAGTATGCATATTATGGTACACCGGACTCGATGACATACTGTAGCACACTGGCAAAATGGCCGCCGCCCCTGAACCCTTGTGCAGGTTATGGGGCTATGCTGAAGGAGCGTCACAATCCCCTAGCCAAAATACACAGGGGAGGGATAAGCTACTGTAGGATTGCATACAGTATTACGGTACACCGGACTCAATCGCATAGCACACTGTCAAAGCGACCACTACCCATGAACCCCCACCTCCTGAACCCCCACCTCGTGGCAGGCAGCAGTTGGGTATGGAATGAGAAATGGCATAAGCTGTGCAGGCTACGGGGCGATGCTGAAGGAGCGTCACAATCCCCTAGCCAAAATACACAGAGATACTGTAAGCGAGGTCTATGCACATTACAGTACTGTACAGTACGTTACACCGGGCTCGGTCGCATAGCAAACTGACAAAACACAAGTTTTACAGTACATACAGTAAAGCAGGCCAAAGCTGCAGGAGAGTTTCTACTGTAAAGGTTCTATGCACCGTACGGTAATGTACACATACCTGTACAATTCTATAGCAGGGCAGACTCAATTGAAATGGCTACCGCCTGTGACTCCTACAGTAGCTCCTAGGAGGCACTCAGCTATGGAGCAAATAACAGCACAGATTTTGCAGGCTACGGGGCAATGCTGAAGGAGCGTCACAATCCCCTAGCTACAATACACAGGGGTGATAGAGATAATCGAGTGGCTGGAGGGGGGTCCCCTTGATTTAAGGGGCCCCCACTCCTCCAGGGTACTCCGGCCAGGTGTGACTAGTTGGGTATTTAATTCCATGGCCGCAGGGACCTGTATAAAAGTCTCCCCCGGCTGTGCATTATCTGTCCAGCTAGTGGAGCCCAGTGCTGATTCAAAAAATATGGGGAACCCCTACGCTTTTTTTGTCCCCCTTATTTTTTGCACCAGGACCAGGCGCAGAGCCCGGTGCTGGTTCTAAAAAGATGGGGGATCCCGTGTCCATTTTTTCCGTATTCCTTCCGGAATTCGACTGCAATTGCATATACAGTACTGTACCCCTTAATGTCACTGCTTACAGTATACAGTATTTAGACATGAGCTTGTGTACAGTATCTGTCATGAGGTGCTTTTTTCACTGACACTATAACTTTTTTCTATTGTGATATACTGTACTGTACAGAGGCGGCAAACTAGCCAAACGGGAATAATCAGCTTCTGCAGAATAAAATGAGATGCTACAGTACATGCCTATATTCTGTGAGTGACTGCGGCTCTATGAAATTAAATCAGAAAATTTAAATATGAAATGCATTACTAATGTGTGGCATTACTGTACTGTATGTGTATAAGGTGTACTACAATATTTTCTGGTGTAACATAAGGAAAGGGCACTACTGCATGGTCTAATGCAGTGGTTCTCAAACTTGGTCCTCAGGACCCCACACAGTGCATGTTTTGCAGGTAAACCAGCAAGTGCACAGATGTATTCATTACTAACTGACACATTTTAGAAGGTCCATACAGTAGGTGGAGCTAATTTTTTCACTTGTGATTCTGTGAGACCTGCAAAACCTGCACTGTGTGGGGTCCTGAGGACTGAGTTTGAGAACCTGTGGTCTAATGTAAATAAAGATGAATGTGGTGGGGTGTAATGTGAATAAGGGGCATTACTGTTAGGAGTAATGTGGTACTATGATATGATGTCATGAGAATAAGAGACACCACTGCATGATATAATGTGAATAAAGTTGCAGTACTGTGTTGTGTCATTTCATCTTCGGGTATTATTGTGTTACCATGCCCCTTCCCAGCAAGAACATACTGTACACTGTTTTGGGCTGGCACTAAATGTGCACATTGTTCTTATTTAGATTATAGGGGGTAGGAGCGCCAAAATGGGTGATGGTGCTGGGAAAGGGGTGCAGGGTTAGAGGCGGAACTACGTAGCATCTGTGCAAGAGGGCATCAGCCAAAATCTAGCCTAGGGCATCATGTTGGTCAGGTTTGGCTCTGATAATACTGTATACTGTACTCTTACTGTACTTTGCATTCAATACAGATACTGTTTGCACACAGGTTTTACATGAATCATTGGCAATGCTGCAGGAGTGTCTCATTAGGCAATCTAAAATATACCACGACTATGGGTGGGGATACAGTAGGGAAGTTCTGTCACCATAAGCTGTCTGCTGTGTATACAGTAGCATATTTCCATCTGAGATGCATTTGTGTGTTTGTAATAAGAAAAAAACATTTTACTGTACATTTAGTGGATACAGTATTTCTCCCCCATAATGACGTATCATACTGTACAGGTACCCTCATGTACTGTACCGTACCATACTGTAAAATTGAATATTTATTGGAAAAACATCAATATTAATGTAAAAATAAAGTATTACAACATCCGATTCCATGTACTGCACTGATCAAAATGTACAGTACTCTTATTCAGGACTTATAAAACTGAAAATAACTGTTCATACAGTACACATCAATAACATTACTACTGTATAATATTCTACATTAGTTTATGCAATAATCAGACAAAGGCAATTTTATCATTTTTTTTAATAATGCACCAATTTAAAATTTTAAACAGAAAATACAGAACTACATATTTGTGGCTTGACCATTTCTTTCAACTACAACAGGTAATACTTTATACAGGTGATTTATATAATTATTACAATGTTCAGGTGTGAGTACTTCTAGCCAAAATTTCTTTATCCCATCCACCAGTTGCTGTTTTGTTGTTGGCTTTGCAACACTCCTAACGTACCTCTTCAATTGAGCCCACACTAATTCGATTGGGTTCATGTCTGGTGATCTAATTAAAAAAAAAAAAAAAAGCGTATAGAAAAAATTAATTACAGTACATTACAGTAAATAGAGAAAATTAAACATACAATATTGTACTGTTTATTAAACAAAATTTTTTTTTACAGTACTAGAGTGCTATCCAAAATTTTACTTGTACACTGTTGAAAGAATACTCACTCTGGTGGTGTGCGTTCCCAATTCATACCTTTCTCTTCCATAAATTTGGCTGAGGCGGAGTGTTTAGGATCATTGTCTTGGAATATCCTATGGTGAGTTGGGTAATATTTATTCACAAATGGCACCATACATTTCTCTACTATTGTTTCTTGGAAATATTTCTTATCCATGATTCCTACAGAAATCAAAAAATGTTGTTCATTAATAAGCAACTCCTTTTATTGTGCAGTTACACGTACTCTACAGTACAACATGTATTTTTACAGAACACAGGCACAGAATAAAGTATAGTACTGTACTGTACCTTCGAAAAATAATAGGGGACCAGCTCCTAATCGTGATATGCCTCCCCATACATGGATTTTCAATGGATGCTTTGGGCGTGGTTTTAAAGAGATATGGTTACGTTTCCTGAATGACATTCTGGAGAACCGCTCAAGGGCAACAGACGATTCATCTGTGAAAATGACATCATCAAATGTTTCACCACTCTCAATCCATCGCCGTGCCTGTTCCACTCTCTTTTCTTTATTCACATCTCTTATCATTGGAGATATCCTGTGAAGAGCCAAAAATAATGAAATCAGATACAGTTATGAAATTACAGATTTACAGATTACTGTATATACAGTAGACTGTATGTGCAGTATACTGTATTATATACCTACTGTATACATTAAACTGTACATACAGTACATTAAGTTACATACAGAGTAATATATATATACATACTGTACATACACACAAACACACACACACAGTATACAGTATGTAATCATCACAATAAGCCGGCAATGCTTCATTGCTGTCTCTGAGTGCCTATACAGTAGGTATCTCTTTTGGGATAGAATACTGTATATACAGTATATACACACACACATACTGTATATAGTATAAAGTACACACTCTGTATAATGATTTATGGCATTATTATATCACGTATCAAGGGATTATTAACAGTGCATTTACTGTATGGTTTATACTGCTTTCAGTATTTTACCTTGTTGCGCCAAAGGTCCATCCCATTTTCCGTCGCATCCTTCTGATGCTGGTGGCCGATATGTCCAGGTCATACTTGGAATGGAGAATTCGTTTTATTTGCAGAGCAGTACGCTCATCATCCTCACGAGTTAGTTCCTCCACAATTTGTTGCACTCTTCTACAGTACAATACAGTATGAAAAATATGAATTCATGAACAGCACAATCACAGTTACAATTGATGAAGTTTTAATTTTATTTCAAAAAAATTGTTTATGGTATAAAGCAAGTCATTTAAACATTACAGTAGTGTACAGTACGTACCATGTGCATTTTGTAGGAAATACAAATCTGGGCGTTGTTCTCTCGAATGCATGATAGCGCACCGTTTCTAAAGTGACTATAATGCCACTTTCCTTGAGCCATGCATGGATCTCTTTGATGGTTTTATTTTCTTTTTTCATGTTGGCGATTATCTTGCTCATCGTTTTGTTGATAGTTACTGGCATGTTGTCCAACTATAATTCCTGTATGGAGAGAAAACATTTGTGAATACTGTAGTCTAAAATTTACACATCTGAAAATGCATAAGAGTTTTATGATAGAAGTTAATACTGTACATGTTTACTATCCAGTACCTGATGTTCAAATTTAAGTATTGTATACTGTACAGTACTGAAAATACAACTTCAGTGTTATGGACTGCAATTAGTTTCCTGTATGAAACAGATACAGTACAGTAAATAACCCTCCTTGGAAGTGCATGGGCCCTGTGAGACTTACAGTAGTGTACAGCATAAGGGTCGACTGACATGATGTACAAGCATTACATACAGTACATGTCAGTACTGTATGTAAATTCTTCAATTATTGCCTAACAACAATGCTGCTTACTGTATATTAAATACTGTAGGCCTAGAAATGTGCATCTCAATATAGTAGTTAAAAACACAGGGGCCTATGTGGATAAGCGAGTTCTATGCACACAAAAAATGGCCACCGACCGTGAACCCCCAGCACGTGGCAGCGCTCGGATATGTAGTGAGATACAGTATGGCATACATTTCACAGTTCAGGGGGCAATGCTGAAGGAGCGTCACAATCCCCTAGCTCAATTACATTGGGATAAGCGAGGTCTACTGTATGCACATTACGGTATACCGAGCTGGATCGCTTAGCAACCTGACAAAATGGCCGCCGACCGTGAACTCCCAGCTGTTTCCTCGTAGGCAGACTTGCTGTGTGGATCTTCTCCGACCTTTCAGAAATCTCCTGATAATTTGCTCTCCGTTTCTGCCTTCGAAAACTTCTTCACAGGCCATACTGTTCCAGCTCATTGACACAGTTTCGTCATACAGTATTTGACCGGTAATTCTTTCATTTACGGTTTACAATTATTTATATACAGTACTGTACGTAAATGATGAATGTCCCTGTGCATTGCTCCATGGCCTGTACAACTTATCCCGGTGTATTTTAAAATGTATACCATCTCTCACTACATATCCGAGCGCTGCCACGTGCTGGGAGTTCACGGTCGGCGGCCATGTTGTCAGGTTGCTAAGCGATCCAGCTCGGTATACCGTAATGTGCATAGACCTCGCTTATCCCAATGTAATTGAGCTAGGGGATTGTGACGCTCCTTCAGCATTGCCCCCTGAACTGTGAAATGTATGCCATACTGTATCTCACTACATATCCGAGCGCTGCCACGTGCTGGGGGTTCACGGTCGGTGGCCATTTTTAGTGTGCATAGAACTCGCTTATCCACATAGGCCCCTGTGTTTTTAACTACTATATTGAGATGCACATTTCTAGGCCTACAGTATTTAATATACAGTAAGCAGCATTGTTGTTAGGCAATAATTGAAGAATTTACATACAGTACTGACATGTACTGTATGTAATGCTTGTACATCATGTCAGTCGACCCTTATGCTGTACACTACTGTAAGTCTCACAGGGCCCATGCACTTCCAAGGAGGGTTATTTACTGTACTGTATCTGTTTCATACAGGAAACTAATTGCAGTCCATAACACTAATATTAAGCCCACTCCATTATCCACTCCTCCCCTGTGTATTAAACACCCCCTACCACCCTGGAAGTCATGTACCAGGGCCCCTTCATTCAGCACAATGCCCCCTTCTACAGTTTAGTGTTCTCCTTCCTGCCCCATCTGTGCAGTAAAGGAATAATTAGCAGAAATTATTTCTCCAGGTCCTACTGTACATACTGAGCGAAAGATAGAACCCCCCCTATCCCCCGCGGAGCATCAAAGCTGCCGCTGATAGCTCCCCCCACCCCTTCCGCTGGTGAGTGGGTAGGGGCCCCAGTGCATTGCTGTGTCCAGGGGCCCACACTGCTGTTAAGATGGCTCTAGTAATTGAGCTAGGGGATTGTGACGCTCCTTCAGCATTGCCCCTGGACTGTACCATACTGTATCTCACTCCATATCCAAGCGCTGCCACGTGCTGGGAGTTCACGGTCGGTGGCCATTTTGTCAGGTTGCTAAGCGATCCAGCTCGGTATAACGTAATGTACATAGACCTTGCTTATCCCGGTGTACTACAGGTATGTGCAGTAGTACTGAATGATTGCTATCACTTGTGGTGAAACACCTATCTTATCAAATACAGTAACTACTGTACAGTATAGTTGTTCGCACAGGTGATGGTAATCATACTGTATATTTAAACTGAAGTCCGTAACAGAGCATTCTGTCCCTCCTGCAGAGGTTCTTGTTGGGAGGCACAGGGAAAAAAGGCAAATACTGTACAGTATTTGCACTTTACTGTTGTGCACTTTATTTGAAAATGTACAGTTGTTTGCTATTTTTAGCATGCTGTGCTTTACATGTTTTCTTATTGTGGTTTTTATATTTTTAGACAAAAGACAAAGAATGCAGACTACCAGATTTTACGGGAGTGCCAAAACCCACCCATCAGTGGCACAGAAACTTGCTGCATTAGTCCCACAAAAGAAGAAGAAAACTGCCAAGGCGGCTCAGAAAGAAAATGTGGTGAAACCACGAAAAAATGCCAAGGCAAAGAATAATACGTTGGAGATGATATGTGGTGTGGCAAATGATGTAATTGTTCCATCTCCTGCAGATCACAGTGTTCAGCCAATGAATCTGGAAATACCGGTGCTAGAGGACGTGACAAACACGCTGCATCAGGAAGCTTCTTTTTTGGACCATGTAGCCACCCCTGGACAAGAAGACATGACACATTCACCACGAAGAAGGTTGCATTTCACAGATGTGAACACCAAAGTGCAGGACTGCCAGTGTACCTGTCCTGTTTTACTAAAGGAGCTACTCAGTAAGGTGACCAATATGGAGTCAGAAGTTGGTGGACAGGTCAATCAGCTGCAGACCGATGTGGCTGGCCTTAAAGAAGGCATAAAGGAACAGATGGTAGAAGCCATGAAGAAAGTTATTGAACAAACGAGGGAAGAATGGCAAGTTGGAGTTTGCCGCACCATCATTGCAACACACCACCAAGCGGTTCAAGTCAGCGGCCTGGACGACCGAGGCCTGGAGGACCGCAGAGGAGGCCTGGAGGACCGCAGAGGAGGCCTGGAGGACCGCAGAGGAGGCCTGGAGGACCGCAGCGGAGGCCTGGAGGACCGCAGCGGACTTGACGAAGTCAGCGGCATGGACGACCACAGAGGAGGCCTGGAGGACCGCAGAGGAGGCCTGGAGGACCGCAGAGGAGGCCTGGAGGACCGCAGAAGAGACCAGGAGGACCGCAGAAGAGACCTGGAGGACCGCAGAGGAGGCCTGGAGGACCGCAGAGGAGGCCTGGAGGACAGCAGAGGAGGCCTGGAGGACCGCAGAGGAGGCCTGGAGGACCGCAGAGGAGGCCTGGAGGACCGCAGAGGAGGCCTGGAGGACCGCAGAAGAGACCTGGAGGACAGCAGAGGAGGCCTGGAGGACCGCAGAAGAGACCTGGAGGACCGCAGAGGAGGCCTGGAGGACCGCAGAGGAGGCCTGGAGGACCGCAGAGGAGGCCTGGAGGACCGCAGAGGCCTGGACCACAGCAGCGGACTGGACGAAGTCAGCGACTTGGACGACCGCAGAGGAGGCCTGGAGGACCGCAGAAGAGACCTGGAGGACCGCAGAAGAGACCAGGAGGACCGCAGAAGAGACCTGGAGGACCGCAGAGGAGGCCTGGAGGACCGCAGAAGAGACCTGGAGGACCGCAGAGGCCTGGACCACAGCAGCGGACTGGACGAAGTCAGCGACTTGGACGACCGCAGAGGAGGCCTGGAGGACCGCAGAAGAGACCTGGAGGACCGCAGAAGAGACCTGGAGGACCGCAGAAGAGACCTGGAGGACCGCAGAGGCCTGGACCACAGCAGCGGACTGGATGAAGTCAGCGACTTGGGCGACCGCAGAGGAGGCCTGGACGACCACAGAGGCCTGGAGGACCGCAGAGGAAACATGGAGGACCGCAGAGGAGGCCTGGAGGACCGCAGAGGAGGCCTGGAGGACCGCAGAAGAGACCTGGAGGACAGCAGAGGAGGCCTGGAGGACCGCAGAGGAGGCCTGGAGGACCGCAGAGGAGGCCTGGAGGACCGCAGAGGAGGCCTGGAGGACCGCAGAAGAGACCTGGAGGACCGCAGAGGAGGCCTGGAGGACCGCAGAGGAGGCCTGGAGGACCGCAGAGGAGGCCTGGAGGACCGCAGAGGCCTGGACCACAGCAGCGGACTGGACGAAGTCAGCGACTTGGACGACCGCAGAGGAGGCCTGGAGGACCGCAGAAGAGACCTGGAGGACCGCAGAAGAGACCAGGAGGACCGCAGAAGAGACCTGGAGGACCGCAGAGGAGGCCTGGAGGACCGCAGAGGAGGCCTGGAGGACAGCAGAGGAGGCCTGGAGGACCGCAGAGGAGGCCTGGAGGACCGCAGAGGAGGCCTGGAGGACCGCAGAGGAGGCCTGGAGGACCGCAGAAGAGACCTGGAGGACAGCAGAGGAGGCCTGGAGGACCGCAGAAGAGACCTGGAGGACCGCAGAGGAGGCCTGGAGGACCGCAGAGGAGGCCTGGAGGACCGCAGAGGCCTGGACCACAGCAGCGGACTGGACGAAGTCAGCGACTTGGACGACCGCAGAGGAGGCCTGGAGGACCGCAGAAGAGACCTGGAGGACCGCAGAAGAGACCAGGAGGACCGCAGAAGAGACCTGGAGGACCGCAGAGGAGGCCTGGAGGACCGCAGAGGAGGCCTGGAGGACCGCAGAGGAGGCCTGGAGGACCGCAGAGGAGGCCTGGACGACCGCAGAGGGCTGGACGACCGCAGAGGCCTGGATTCAAGTGTGCTGTTGCCAGGAACACCAATGATGACCAGCACACCTGCTCACAGGCCACTTCGCAATACATTCGGAGGCTCTCTGAACAATATTGCCCTGGCTGTCATCTCAACTTCCCTGGACGACCATCTGTACAGAGCTTCAAATGGACATATTCAGAAATATGCATATTCTCTGTTCCAGCACCATGTACGGTACGACAAATACTTGACGTGGGCCAATCGTGTGAACTTTGATGGTTCCAAGGGCAAACTTCCGCTGCCCAAAAATCTGGTACATGACATCATGGCTAGGTGTGAACGCCGCGTGAGGATTGGTGATCCAGAAAAGAGGAAGATAAGGGATACCATAAACTCTGTGCTGAGAACGAAGAGGAAAATGACTTGGAAGCTCGACTATGATGAAACCAGATCATTACCTACCTCCTAGCTTCAGCACATCAGCTTCACACAGCTGAAGCTAAAAAATTGTGTCAATGTACCTGTATGACCTGTACATTTTCTGGGGCTGCATGCACTGTGCTGAATCCACTTGGAGCAGCTCGGTTACTCAAAGGGGAGTGCATGAACTTGGCTCACCACATTCCTGGTAATGTAAGGGCCTGTTACAAGTTGCCCCTTTTATTCCTGTTGATTTTTTGGGCGCTGCTGTATCTATCCAGTAGCAGCCGAGTCCATTGTGCTGTGTCCATCTGGGGCCTTGGGCTGCGTTTCCATCCAGGGGCTGCTGTTGTCAGTCCTCTATTCTGGTGTCCGTATGCGACAGTGTTAAAAAGCAAAAGACAAAAACGAAAAATAATTCAAAAAAGCAAAACCTAAAAATAAAGTACAAAAACCATTACCCCGCACCACCACCACAAAAAAATAAATTATAAAAATGTTAAAGTTGATATTGTTACTGTATTTGTGCTGTTACCTTTTGATTAAAGTACCGTACAGTATGTGTGATGTTGGCTTTATTACAATACAGTACAGTATGTGTGATGTTACATGTTCCAAATGATTTTGTCCGTAAATAAAGTGTTTCTTAAAATAAACATGACGTGGTTTCCAATGTTTGTATTCCCAACTTCCTGTACTGTATAAATTAGTACTACTGTATGATGGGAATTCAATTAAGAGTGGTATACTGTATGTAAAACAACTTGGTTAGGCATCTTGCATTTCATATTTTAATAAAAACCACAGGAAACTTCTATTTTTAAAAGTTTATTGAAGAAAAAAAAGGTGTTTTTTTTTAAATAAAGTTTGAAAGTTAATTAAAACAAAAAAGTAGTTTGTTCTTCGTTACATTCTTTTCTTGTGTATATAGATATCTGTGGGGAAAAAAAAAAAAAAAGTATTAAAGTAAAGACACTCATGTTCATTTGTTTTCCAAGAAAATTTGTGGAACCACACAGCCCAGCAATAAGTCATGCTGGGCTGTGTGGTTCCACAAAAGGCATGCGGTACAAAGTGAAATAGTGGTGTCAGTGGTCAGCACTTTGACACGCTAACATTTGTGGAACCACACAGCAATGGCTGACACACACAAAATGCCTGACACACACAAAATGCCTGACACACACAAAATGCCTGACACACACAAAATGCCTGACACACACAAAATGCCTGACACACACATGCTGGAGTGAAAACACATGTTTGCCAAACAGTCGACAGCACATGTCGGCCAGATGGCCGACCAAACTTGCTCCAAATCACCCCAAACTGGCCAGAAAGCACCCCAGCACACTCAGGAGGTACTGTACACCACAGCTAAATTAGGAGAGAATTTCATTACAAACAGCCAGATCTTGCAGATTATCTGCCAGATAATTGTATGGTGTACAGTATGCCTATCTTATACAGTAGAAAAAGATACTATACAATGGAGTACAAGAACAAAAATTTTTATTAAATAAAATTAAATTAATCGCAATAACAAATTAAAAAAGTGGTCCACTAGGAGGTGGACCACCACCCGCAGGAGCTGGATGGCACGCTGCAACTGTTCTGTGGGAAAAAAAGGACAGTATTACAAAACAAATACTGAATACTTTACAGTGTAGTAATGGCAATACAGTACTTTACTCTATATTAGACAATATTGTTATTTACTGTACAATGTACAGTACTGTATTGTCAGTACAGTAAATCAAACACTACTGTACGCTGTCGAGGTAATTTAAACATTGCTTTAGTTTACCTCTTGTATAAGTGGGCTGCTGCCTGCCCGCTTCTGGGCCAGCCCACCTATCTTGCCCCTGTCTGGGGCCCCCATAAATAATTGGCACTATATTGGAGAAAAAAAAACATTTAGTCACATTCAAATAGTAAACAATTATTACTGTATACTGTAGGTACAGTATTATACTGTATTGCTGGTATTCAAAATATAAAGTACTGTACAAGAGTTTAGCTTCAATAGGTCATAAACAAATTGTCAAAGGAATTAAACACCACAGTACAAATACTGTAGACATTTACTGTATGTATTAGCAGTCATGACATTTCATGACCGCTTCAGAAAAAAGAGGGTTACAGTACTGTAGGTGGTGTTGTAGGGAGTACTATCCATAATAGTGGACTGTACTCAGAGCCAGCCATAAATAATATGATTCCCTAGTCAAGTTTTTGGATGCTGCCCCCTTGCACAGATGCTATTTCCGCCTCTGAGCCTGTACCCCTTTCCCAGCACCATCACCCCTCAACCATAGCAGTCCTCATTTTGGTGCTCCTCCAACTTACTGTACTGTATGTTTAAAATAGCAACAGTGTGCACATTCGGTGTGCATCCCAAAACGGTGCATGTTCTTGCTGGGAAGGGGCAAGGCCACACAGTAATTCCCCAATCTGAAATGACGCCACACAGTACTGCAACTTTATTCACAACATATCATGCAATAGTGTCTCTTTTTCTCGTTACATCATATGATAGTACCACATTACTCCTCAAAGTATTCCCACTTATTCACATTGCATCACATCATATTGCTCTTTGTTCACATTAGACCACACAGTAGTGCCCTTGCTACAGTATATGTTACACAACAAAGTACTGTATACACATAATGCTGCACATTAGTAATGCATTTTGTATGCACAGAATATACTGTAGGCATGCTGCATATCATATTAATCAGCAGAAGCTGCTTGTGCCCCTGGGCATTTGGCAAGTATGCCTATGCCTAGGGCAGGCTCAGACTGGAGATCAGTACGTAATCCCGCTGGACGGGATCCCGGCAGTCAAAATACAGACGCCGGAATCCCGACCACACAATCCCGACATGGGCGGCGAGCGGAAAGCAGCCCCTTGCATGCTTGCTTCGCTCGCCACGCGGTGGGCACGGTGCCTCGCTACGCTCTACACACTATTATATCAGTAGTCAGGAAACGCAGCATGCATTTGTGGAGTGAAGAGGGTGAAAAAGGAGAGAAAGTACAGTTTGTACTGTAAGGTTATGTCAGAGGGTGTGAAGATGATCAGCTCAGTGTTATACATGTTACAGTAAGTTAGAATACAGTACAGTGCATTATGTATTTCTATTTTATTACCAGGTGTCTCCTCCACTGGTTGGCGACGGACTGTAAAAAGATAAAATACAGTACAGTTAGTCATATCAGTTTGACTTAAAATAATGTTGGAGAAAAAAAAATACTGTAATTACAGTACCAACTATTGCTACTGTACAGTATATTTACCAAAAATGTATTCTGGCTCGTCGTCTGTGGGTAAAAGAGAAGAATATTATAAGATACAGTATACAGTAAAAAGTATAGTAATAGTACACTAGTGTCCAGGCCCAGTGTCAGGTGGGTAAAAAAAGGTATGCTTGTGACAGGCATGGTGATTCCAAGGGACCCCACCGAGACCATCAGAAAATTTGTGAGTGACCCGTATGCCGGTGATTATGACTAGAATAAGGTAGCAACTCTTTTTTCTTTTGAATTATGTATACTGTACAGTACTGTATGTGCATATTGTACAGTACACTTAAAATATTTAGCAGTTACTGTAGTGGTAATTTTTGGGATGACAGTATTAGCATACTGTAAGCATCCAACTGAGGCCCCCAAACAGATGCCGCCACTAGGTACAGTACGTGCCTCTCGTGCCTAATGGGAAATTCATCACTGACAGTATCTAGAGAGATGAATGGAGAGACAGTGACAAGGGGTGAGAGAGAGAGAGAGAGAGAGAGAGAAATTGAGTAAGATGGGTGTTTTTTTTAGAACAGGATGTTGTCCATACAGTAGCAACCAATCAAATATTACCTACTGTACTGTATTATCGTCTGTAAGTGTAACTAGATACTGTAAATGTTAATGTGGGATGTGATCGGTTGCTACTGTATGGGCAATATCACCAGTTCAAACAAAAACAATTTTCATCCGATTTCTACGCATTTGCCAGAAAAATCTGATGAAAAGTGCTACTCTGATGGCATCAGATCAATGTCAGTAATAATTCTTACCACTAAATGCAGCAGCATCATCATCATCCTCCTCCTCCTCCATGGCCTGTTCCAGTGTAGGGCCTGTGAAAAAAAACATTAATGTGAAAAAAAAAAAGGTTCATTCCAGGAAATACACATACTGTACCCTCCAACATGACCCGCCCCACTAGGTACAAAATGCTCTGGTTCTGGACTTCCCTCTTAATTTATTATTGCCATCACCTGTGAAGAAACAGCTTTCTTATCATATAACTAGTTCAACACAGGTGATGGAAATCATAAATTAAGAGGGAAGTCTAGAAACAGAGCAGTGCGGCGGGTCATGTTGGAGGGTCTGCATACAGAAACATAGAATTTGATGACAAATACTGTAAGAACCACTTTGCCCATCTAATCTGCCTCTTTTTTTTAACCTTTTTTTTACATCAAACCTTATAACAATTTTCCCCAAACATCACATGATGCAAAGATAAATAAATAAAAAAAGAGAGTAGATTTCGCACACAGAGACGAGAATGTCGAGGCCAGAATCAGGGGGTAGTGGAGGAGGGTTAGGATACCGTACCTCACCCTGTTGGGATTGCTGCAATCAGGATGCCACTGTCGGTCACCTGACCGCTAGAATCCTGACTGCTGGTCACGCAAACCCAACCCATTGGTTTAACACAATGTACAGTACAGTACAATACTGCAGTTTACTTACCAAGTTGGGGAGAGGGTTGTTGGGGAGAGGATTTTTCATCCTCATCCTCACTGTCAATAATTACTGAGTTGAAAATAAAAAAATATTATAAACAAAATACAGTAGAGTACAGTTACTACAAAATTGCACAGTAGTACAGTGCTACAGGAGGCAGAGATATATTCATAATACAGTAGGAGCAGAATGACTGTCCAGCGGTAGGGGACATACAGTACTGTATTTAAAAGACCTGCTGTCTGGATCCCGGCATTCAGAATGCAGAGTGTGGATTCAGAGTATGATTGGAGGGTTAGGCTAGTGGAGGGTGGGTCGGATGCACAATTTTGGGCACCATAATACAAAATGGATATCGTGGAACTACAAAAGGTTTAGAGGCGGGCGACCAAAGTGATGAAGTGGATTGAGAAGATGGAATACAAGGAAAGGCAGGCTAGGCATGTTTACATTGGAAAAGAGGAGATTAAGAGGGGACATGATTAACCTTTACAAATATACTGTATACAGTAAGGGGACAATACACAGGAACGGTTTTTGATAAGATGGACACAGAGGACACGTGCACAGTAACTCTTGTTGAAGTAGAGGCGATTTCGCACAGAGGCGAAAAGGGGTCTTCACAGTGAGGGAAATACTGTACAGTACATGTTTGGAATTCCCTGCCTGAAAAGTAATAAAAGTGGACTTGGTCAATACTTTTAAGAATGGGCTTGAGAAAATCCTACTGTACTTACTATAATCTGGCTCCTCTTCCCCCGAATCAATGGGAATGAGCTCCTCCTCTGTATCAATTACGAGGCGGTCTGTGTGTAAAAGATGACAAGTATTGTAAAATACAAAAATTACAGTAATACTGTAGGAAACTAGTGTGTCTGTAACAAAAAGTAATTATTACCACTTCCGGAGCTCTCGGATGCAGCAGCAGGTGGTGGTGGTGGTGGTGTTGGTACTGTGGGAAAAAAAATAACAGTACTGTAAGTGAAGCTGTCAATTTGAAACATGTACTGTACAGTATCCAGGACACATGTACAGTAGTGTAACAACGATGACAGTAGCACCAGAATTCTCGTTACACAATACCTGGCAGCGCAGCAGGTGGTGGTGGTGGTGGTGTTGGTACTGTGGGAAAAAAAATAACAGTACTGTAAGTGAAGCTGTCAATTTGAAACATGTACTGTACAGTATCCAGGACACATGTACAGTAGTGTAACAACGATGACAGTAGCACCAGAATTCTCGTTACACAATACCTGGCAGCGCAGCAGGTGGTGGTGGTGGTGGTGGTGGTACTGTGGGAAAAAAAATAACAGTACTGTAAGTGAAACTGTCAATTGGAAACATGTACTGTACAGTATCCAGGACACATGTACAGTAGTGTAACAACGATGACAGTAGCACCAGAATTCTCGTTACACAATACCTGGCAGCGCAGCAGGTGGTGGTGGTGGTGGTGGTGGTGGTGGTACTGTGGGAAAAAAAATAACAGTACTGTAAGTGAAGCTGTCAATTGGAAACATGTACTGTACAGTATCCAGGACACATGTACAGTAGTGTAACAACGATGACAGTAGCACCAGAATTCTCGTTACACAATACCTGGCAGCGCAGCAGGTGGTGGTGGTGGTGGTGGTGGTGGTGGTACTGTGGGAAAAAAAATAACAGTACTGTAAGTGAAGCTGTCAATTGGAAACATGTACTGTACAGTATCCAGGACACATGTACAGTAGTGTAACAACGATGACAGTAGCACCAGAATTCTCGTTACACAATACCTGGCAGCGCAGCAGGTGGTGGTGGTGGTGGTGGTGGTACTGTGGGAAAAAAAATAACAGTACTGTAAGTGAAGCTGTCAATTGGAAACATGTACTGTACAGTATCCAGGACACATGTACAGTAGTGTAACAACGATGACAGTAGCACCAGAATTCTCGTTACACAATACCTGGCAGCGCAGCAGGTGGTGGTGGTGGTGGTGGTGGTGGTGGTACTGTGGGAAAAAAAATAACAGTACTGTAAGTGAAGCTGTCAATTGGAAACATGTACTGTACAGTATCCAGGACACATGTACAGTAGTGTAACAACGATGACAGTAGCACCAGAATTCTCGTTACACAATACCTGGCAGCGCAGCAGGTGGTGGTGGTGGTGGTGGTGGTACTGTGGGAAAAAAAATAACAGTACTGTAAGTGAAGCTGTCAATTGGAAACATGTACTGTACAGTATCCAGGACACATGTACAGTAGTGTAACAACGATGACAGTAGCACCAGAATTCTCGTTACACAATACCTGGCAGCGCAGCAGGTGGTGGTGGTGGTGGTGGTACTGTGGGAAAAAAAATAACAGTACTGTAAGTGAAGCTGTCAATTGGAAACATGTACTGCACAGTATCCAGGACACATGTACAGTAGTGTAACAACGATGACAGTAGCACCAGAATTCTCGTTACACAATACCTGGCAGCGCAGCAGGTGGTGGTGGTGGTGGTACTGTGGGAAAAAAAATAACAGTACTGTAAGTGAAGCTGTCAATTTGAAACATGTACTGCACAGTATCCAAGACACATGTACAGTAGTGTAACAACGATGACAGTAGCACCAGAATTCTCGTTACACAATACCTGGCAGCGCAGCAGGTGGTGGTGGTGGTGGTACTGTGGGAAAAAAAATAACAGTACTGTAAGTGAAGCTGTCAATTTGAAACATGTACTGCACAGTATCCAAGACACATGTACAGTAGTGTAACAACGATGACAGTAGCACCAGAATTCTCGTTACACAATACCTGGCAGCGCAGCAGGTGGTGGTGGTGGTGGTACTGTGGGAAAAAAAATAACAGTACTGTAAGTGAAGCTGTCAATTTGAAACATGTACTGCACAGTATCCAGGACCAAAAAGGGGTCCGGCCAATAAACAATCTGCATCAGAGAAGCAAGATACAGTATGCTTAAAGTATACAGTACTACGGTATATACTACAGTAGATCGCCAACAAACGTAAATTAACAAACAACTATCACTGGAATTTACCATCCTCATCCCGTAGCGAAGCACGGGTATTCAGCTATCTACAATGTTATTTATACTTTGTGTTTAATATTTACATTTAGTTTTGTAAACAGACATTCTTAACATTAACGGATTGCAGCGAGTTATCTGTGATGGTCAGGACAGGGGGTTGGGACTATAGAAATCACTATGTACTGTACACTACTGTATTTGACAATACTTACCAGCTTGGCGGCGCCTGTCCCGCCTCCTGTGACGTCGTGCTACCAGCCCTGTAAAAATATATATACAGTATAATGGCAGCATACTGTACAGCCAATGAAATTCAACATTGACAGCATCTTTATGACATCACAATAAATGGAATTGTTCATTCTAGTACCCTGCACCTAATCACTCAGGAGGGCATAGTGTACTGTACTGTCTTCAAAACTTAAGGGGCACATTTCTAAATGTGACATACTGTACAGTACACTTACAGTATCGCTACAGTACAGTAGGTCCAGGGTATTAGACAGAACACTACCTTTATAGACATTGTAACACACATAAGCATTGCCCTTATAAACATTATGACACATATCAGCATGCAGCCCTCCCACCCTTAACCATCTCAGTACTGTTCATTACATTACAAATTGATTTCATGACAGATGATGCAGTACTCACCTGAATTCATCTTATTCACGTCATGTCACAGTAGTGCAGTTTATTCACGTCACAGTACTGTCCTTGATTCACGTTGTGTCACACAGTAGAGCACCGTATTCACAGCACAGTACTGTCCTTGATTCACGTTGTGTCACACAGTAGAGCACCTTATTCACGTCACAGTACTGTCCTTGATTCACGTTGTGTCACACAGTAGAGCACCGTATTCACGTCACAGTACTGTCCTTGATTCACGTTGTGTCACACAGTAGAGCACCTTATTCACGTTACTGTACGTCACAGTAGTGCAGTAGTATATCCACATTACGTCACAAAGTAGAGATCTGCCAGTCATGAACCTTATGCAAGAGTAATGCACGTCAGAACACATTAGGCCACTGTAACATCCCTTAGAATAATTTCTGCCAAAGTAACATCCCTTAGAACACTGTACTATCTGAAACACAAATTTCGGCACACTGCAATTAAACCACACAATGCACTGCACGACTGCGTGATATGACAAACTGCACATTTCCCTGCAAAATATGATACAATGTACACTACACAAAAAACTGCAATTACCACATGTGTATACAGTACACTGCACGACAGTGCTGGCCCTAGCCAGGTACAGATACAGCCGCAGTCACGCAAAATATAGGCATGCCGCATATCATTTTAATCAGCAGAAGCTGCTGGTGCCCCTAAGCATAGCAAATGCCCTAGGCATTTGCCTACTGTAGTTTGCCTATGCCTAAGGCCGGCTCTGCTGCACGATGTGATTCACTATGTATTACACTCACTGCACAATACCATATTCTGAATGTACACTGCATGACACGCTGCAATTACGCAGCACGATACACTGTGATACATTGCATATACTGTACACTGCATGATACTGTACACTGCACAATCGTAGACCACCTGGATTGTAAAGAACTACTGTATATACACAAGTTTAAAAAAATAACAATTGTTTTTGTAAAACGCATGTCGATCTTTTTCCATGTCAACTTAACGACCATGTCAACCTACAGTAACTGGTGTCAACCAATTTCAAAAGCCGCACCATCTAGGTCGACGCAAAAAAACAAATTGACCTTTTGACCCGGGTTAACGTTTGGTCCTTGTTTAACCATTTGTTTACCACAAATACTGTACAGTGCTGTATAGACCGGATACCTGCTGCTACAGCAGCCCCTGCTATAATGTACTGTACCTGTAACTACAGTAACTTAAAGTACAGTAATCTACAGTAATGTACTGTACTTACAATCCCTTATGGCCTGCAGGCGTCGTGGGGTCCGCCTCACGAGGTCACTCCACCTCCTCTGGAGAGACCTCACCGTTCTCCTCCGGTTGTAGGTCCGGAGGATATCCCTGCTGGCCCTCCTATATGCCCTTACTTTCTCCTCGTTGCTGGCGAGAGTTCTGTCCCGCCAGCGAACGAGGAGACGCAGCTCACCCATAGCATAGGGACGGTCACGTACAGGTACTACAGGTACAGCTGCCATGATTATGCTCAATGAGCGATCCAGACGTCGTGCGTCTCAGACGTCGTGCGTCTCAGGCGTCGTGCGTTCCAGGCATTCAACGTACAGTACTGTAGTTACTGTACTTTGTGACAGTTTCCCTTAGTTTTACATATGCCCTTTCTTTGACCACAGTATTTTCCACTGTCTTGCCCTACGCCCTTCCCTCCTGGGAGCCTTCACAGGTCTTATGCTATACACAAATACCGAAGATGCACAGTCCGTCAGAATACACTCATTTCATTCACGCTGTTTGGGTGCATTTAGCGTAAAGAATCGCTCCTGCAGATGTACTTTGATTTATGTGAAACCTGTGTGCATCCTTCCATTGACTGTCTTACAATGGAAATAAAATAATACAGTGCATTATTACAGAAAAAAAAAAAAAAAAAAAGAAAGAAAGCACATCATGTCTCGAACCCTGGACCCCCAGTGAGGGAGGTGGGAGCCTTCACCCCTAGCCCACGACGCCTCATGAGAGATTTCTAATTTCATGTGTGAAAGTACTGCAAACAGCGCCCGGCCCTCGCCCCATTGCTGTTGGTTTATGCCTTAGAGGACTCGGACGCTCGCATTTGTAAAGCACGGTGTTTTCCTCCGCCTCCTGCTAGCCTGTTGCCCTTCCCCCATGGGAGCCTGCACAGATCATGCAGTAGACAGGGAGGGAATGCAGGTCATGTGCAATACACAAACGCCCACTGTGGTACTATTTTGCTCACTTACAGTACCGTACTGTAGGTTGCATTTAGCGTAAAGAATCGCTCCTGCAGATGTACTTTGATTTATGTGAAACCTGTGTGCATCCTTCCATTGGATGTACAGTACTGTATTGGAGAGAAAAAAAAAAATGTTAAAGTGAATGTCACGGGAACACATTAAAAATAAGGTTGGCACTTCCTTCCCATTGGTGTTGGTTTACAGTATGCCGTAGTGTACTCGGACGCTCATGTAATTGCATTTCAAAGGCACAGTATTTTCCATCGTCTCCCCCCTACCCCCATCGCCCTTCCCCCCTGGGGGCCTGCACAGGGAGGAAATTCAGGTCCTGTGCAATGCACAAACGCTGAAGATCTACAGTACTGTTTTGCTTAGTTGGTAGCGCCAGAATACAGTACACTCATTTCATTCACGCTGTTTGGGTGCATTTAGCGTAAAGAATCGCTCCTGCAGATGTACTTTGATTTATGTGAAACCTGTGTGCATCCTTCCATTGACTGTCTTACAATGGAAATAAAATAATACAGTGCATTATTACAGAAAAAAAAAAAAAAAAAAAGAAAGAAAGCACATCATGTCTCGAACCCTGGACCCCCAGTGAGGGAGGTGGGAGCCTTCACCCCTAGCCCACGACGCCTCATGAGAGATTTCTAATTTCATGTGTGAAAGTACTGCAAACAGCGCCCGGCCCTCGCCCCATTGCTGTTGGTTTATGCCTTAGAGGACTCGGACGCTCGCATTTGTAAAGCACGGTGTTTTCCTCCGCCTCCTGCTAGCCTGTTGCCCTTCCCCCATGGGAGCCTGCACAGATCATGCAGTAGACATGGAGGGAATGCAGGTCATGTGCAATACACAAACGCCCACTGTGGTACTATTTTGCTCACTTACAGTACCGTACTGTAGGTTGCATTTAGCGTAAAGAATCGCTCCTGCAGATGTACTTTGATTTATGTGAAACCTGTGTGCATCCTTCCATTGGATGTACAGTACTGTATTGGAGAGAAAAAAAAAAATGTTAAAGTGAATGTCACGGGAACACATTAAAAATAAGGTTGGCACTTCCTTCCCATTGGTGTTGGTTTACAGTATGCCGTAGTGTACTCGGACGCTCATGTAATTGCATTTCAAAGGCACAGTATTTTCCATCGTCTCCCCCCTACCCCCATCGCCCTTCCCCCCTGGGGGCCTGCACAGGGAGGAAATTCAGGTCCTGTGCAATGCACAAACGCTGAAGATCTACAGTACTGTTTTGCTTAGTTGGTAGCGCCAGAATACAGTACACTCATTTCATTCACGCTGTTTGGGTGCATTTAGCGTAAAGAATCGCTCCTGCAGATGTACTTTGATTTATGTGAAACCTGTGTGCATCCTTCCATTGACTGTCTTACAATGGAAATAAAATAATACAGTGCATTATTACAGAAAAAAAAAAAAAAAAAAAGAAAGAAAGCACATCATGTCTCGAACCCTGGACCCCCAGTGAGGGAGGTGGGAGCCTTCACCCCTAGCCCACGACGCCTCATGAGAGATTTCTAATTTCATGTGTGAAAGTACTGCAAACAGCGCCCGGCCCTCGCCCCATTGCTGTTGGTTTATGCCTTAGAGGACTCGGACGCTCGCATTTGTAAAGCACGGTGTTTTCCTCCGCCTCCTGCTAGCCTGTTGCCCTTCCCCCATGGGAGCCTGCACAGATCATGCAGTAGACAGGGAGGGAATGCAGGTCATGTGCAATACACAAACGCCCACTGTGGTACTATTTTGCTCACTTACAGTACCGTACTGTAGGTTGCATTTAGCGTAAAGAATCGCTCCTGCAGATGTACTTTGATTTATGTGAAACCTGTGTGCATCCTTCCATTGGATGTACAGTACTGTATTGGAGAGAAAAAAAAAAATGTTAAAGTGAATGTCACGGGAACACATTAAAAATAAGGTTGGCACTTCCTTCCCATTGGTGTTGGTTTACAGTATGCCGTAGTGTACTCGGACGCTCATGTAATTGCATTTCAAAGGCACAGTATTTTCCATCGTCTCCCCCCTACCCCCATCGCCCTTCCCCCCTGGGGGCCTGCACAGGGAGGAAATTCAGGTCCTGTGCAATGCACAAACGCTGAAGATCTACAGTACTGTTTTGCTTAGTTGGTAGCGCCAGAATACAGTACACTCATTTCATTCACGCTGTTTGGGTGCATTTAGCGTAAAGAATCGCTCCTGCAGATGTACTTTGATTTATGTGAAACCTGTGTGCATCCTTCCATTGACTGTCTTACAATGGAAATAAAATAATACAGTGCATTATTACAGAAAAAAAAAAAAAAAAAGAAAGAAAGCACATCATGTCTCGAACCCTGGACCCCCAGTGAGGGAGGTGGGAGCCTTCACCCCTAGCCCACGACGCCTCATGAGAGATTTCTAATTTCATGTGTGAAAGTACTGCAAACAGCGCCCGGCCCTCGCCCCATTGCTGTTGGTTTATGCCTTAGAGGACTCGGACGCTCGCATTTGTAAAGCACGGTGTTTTCCTCCGCCTCCTGCTAGCCTGTTGCCCTTCCCCCATGGGAGCCTGCACAGATCATGCAGTAGACAGGGAGGGAATGCAGGTCATGTGCAATACACAAACGCCCACTGTAGTACTATTTTGCTCACTTACAGTACCGTACTGTAGGTTGCATTTAGCGTAAAGAATCGCTCCTGCAGATGTACTTTGATTTATGTGAAACCTGTGTGCATCCTTCCATTGGATGTACAGTACTGTATTGGAGAGAAAAAAAAAAATGTTAAAGTGAATGTCACGGGAACACATTAAAAATAAGGTTGGCACTTCCTTCCCATTGGTGTTGGTTTACAGTATGCCGTAGTGTACTCGGACGCTCATGTAATTGCATTTCAAAGGCACAGTATTTTCCATCGTCTCCCCCCTACCCCCATCGCCCTTCCCCCCTGGGGGCCTGCACAGGGAGGAAATTCAGGTCCTGTGCAATGCACAAACGCTGAAGATCTACAGTACTGTTTTGCTTAGTTGGTAGCGCCAGAATACAGTACACTCATTTCATTCACGCTGTTTGGGTGCATTTAGCGTAAACAATCGCTCCTGCAGATGTACTTTGATTTATGTGAAACCTGTGTGCATCCTTCCATTGACTGTCTTACAATGGAAATAAAATAATACAGTGCATTATTACAGAAAAAAAAAAAAAAAAAAAGAAAGAAAGCACATCATGTCTCGAACCCTGGACCCCCAGTGAGGGAGGTGGGAGCCTTCACCCCTAGCCCACGACGCCTCATGAGAGATTTCTAATTTCATGTGTGAAAGTACTGCAAACAGCGCCCAGCCCTCGCCCCATTGCTGTTGGTTTATGCCTTAGAGGACTCGGACGCTCGCATTTGTAAAGCACGGTGTTTTCCTCCGCCTCCTGCTAGTCCTCCATTCCCATTATGCATTAGCGAACTCAGACGCTCATACAGTATATTTTATATTTTAAAAAGCACGGTGTTTATACATTGTACTGTACATTATTCCTTTTACACAATTACTGTAGTTGCGTCTCCATACACATACAGTACAGTACTGTACTCCATACTTTTTCCACCGCTTCCCGTTACGCCTACAGTATTGCCAGAGCTGTAGATCAATCCGCCGCTATACTGTACGATCGAAAGTACTGGATTAGTGGAGCATTAGCCACACAGTGGTGGAGATGTGTAATGCATGATGAGTATCTAGATCGTCTCAACGCGCCTGCCTGTGATTAAACTCAGCTATCGCCTTAGCGTGGCTAAACGCCCGTCTCGGCGGAGAAACAGTCAAGATAAAGTTGGCTACATCTGTATATGTGACTTGCTACATCAGTACTAGCAGTTACTTTTATTAAGCACTACTACTGTGGAGTTATTTTCTAAATAAGAAAACTTTGACCCTTTTGTGTCCAAATTTTTATGGTTTATGTTATAAAGTTGCAGGATTAAACCTTCCCCCCGCTACCACCACCTCGCAATGCGAGAGGTGTCAAGGATGCTCCTCTGGGCGGAGGGAAACGCAAGGGCCATCTCAGCCATATTCATTCCAGGTGTGGACAATTGGAAAGCGGACTTCATCAGCAAGCACGACCTCCATCCGGGGGAATGGGGCCTTCATCCTCAGGTGTTTCAACAGCTGGTTAACCAATGGGGTTGTCCGCAGATAGACCTGATGGCTTCTCGTCTCAACAAGAAGCTCCGTCGTTACTGTTCCAGAATGAGGGATCCGCAGGCTGCAGCAGGGGACGCTCTGACAGCACGTAGATTTACCAGATTGTATATCTGTTTCCTCCAATCCCTCTCATTCCCAGAGTTCTAAAAAGAATCCAGAGGGAAAGCGTTCGGGCAATTACCATTGCCCCGGATTGACCTCGAGGGGCCTGGTATGCAGACTTCCTGACCATGTCTCTGAGGAATGTAGTAATAAGGGTTAAGGGGAGAGAGGGGAAATCTGTTGCACAGGAAAAGAGATGTATATGTCTATATCTAATCGTATGGGTGTAGTATGGTATGCCGGCGGTCGGGCTCCCGGCGACCAGCATACCGGTGCCGGGAGCCCGACCGCCGGCATACCGACAGTGTGGCGAGCGCAAATGAGCCCCTTGCGGGCTCGCTGTGCTCACCACGCTGCGGGCACGGTGGCGCGCTATTTTATTCTCCCTCCAGGGGGGTCATGGACCCCCACGAGGGAGTATAAGTGTTGGCATGCCGGCTGTCTGGATCCCGGCGCCGGTATACTGTGCGCCGGGATCCCGACAGCTGGCATACTGAAGACCACCCAATCATATAGATTTATCTAAACATGCCCCTAATATTAATCAAATATCAGTTAATCAATCAGGTACAGGGGGTGCTACCGCAGATCATGTAGTTGTACGTAGAAAGGAAGGAAGAAAAGGATCTGTTTCATGGTGCACAAAAATAAGTTTTATTTTATATATAAAATATAACCTTTAATTCATGCTTTAAAAATCGGTGACATGCTTTAATGTCTCATGTCTGCCAAGAAGACCTATGCGAAATATTAAAAAACATGTATGACAATAATGTGAGAATATAACACTGTGAATCACAAAGGAAGAAAAAGAAAAGAGAAAAATAAACACAAAAAAAAAAAAAACCTGAGTGTCTTTTTTGTGTCTGTCCTCTATAATGAATGTCTATGTATAAATCCGTAATATCATGTATCCACTTTAGATTAATGTCTGTGGATATATTTAAATGTAGCAAATTTGTTGCTATTGCGCTCTCACTAGAAACTTGGCATATTGCCCAGAATAATGTTGATGTTTCAATGAAACTATGTAAGACTAATATCACTAGTATAACTATCATATATATTGTGGGATATGCTGTAGGTTGATTTAACTGTTGTATATAGAAGAACCAATTGGTTAATTGATAGGGATTATATTAAGTTTGCCCAATAGAACATAGTTTAGCAGGTAGTCATTGCTAATACTCCTTATTACCATGAACTCATTTACAATGGCAGATGTAACGTTTGATATATTGTACAGTGCATGATGGAAGCACCATATAAGGTGCTGTGTCCTATCAGGGG
Organism: Pseudophryne corroboree; assembly: GCF_028390025.1. Taxonomy (NCBI): domain Eukaryota; kingdom Metazoa; phylum Chordata; class Amphibia; order Anura; family Myobatrachidae; genus Pseudophryne; species Pseudophryne corroboree. Next base: position 76,882,275 of record NC_086453.1, on the reverse strand, counting down.
AAGGTTTAATTAGTATCTTTTAGGGAAATACCCCTCGCATATAGTGTCAGGTATGCTGGTGAGACACCTCACGTACCATATATAGTTTTGGGTATATAGGTAAAATACCTCTCACCTATAATGTCAGGTATGTGGATAAGATACCTCTAACGGATATGATGGTATAGATTTTACATATGATATCAAATGTATGAACAGAACACCTCACATATAGTGTCAGGTGTATAGGCAAAAACACCTCTCACATATAGTGTCAGGTGTATGATCAATCGACCTCTCACTTACAGTGCCAGGTGTACTGTAGATATGCCTCTCGCTTGCAATGATATGATTCCTTTTACGTATGATGTCAGATATATGGATAGAATATCTCTCGCATATAGTATATAGACAAAACGCTTCTCACATATAAGGTCAGATGTAGGATCAATTCACCTCTCACATACAGGGTCAGGTGTGCTGTAGAGATGCCTCTCACATGCAATGTCAGATATAATATACTGTTCAGATGTACCATTCAAAAGTGGATATAATATCCGTATCGTCTAAAGGTCTTTTACATAATGGTGTCAGACCTAGGTGATAATCCACAGAGTGAAAAAACATCCATAAACCCAATTTAATATCCAACAATCTCTCATCTATAGGTGTCAAACCCTGATGGATAATTATTATTCAGAGCAAAAAATCCTTCCTCCCTTTTGCTTCGAATGCCAAATTTTACGTCATGTGTTTTCTTCATTTCCCCTATCCTCATAGATATCTCAGTTTTATATACTATTCCAATATGATTTTGAAATACACGTCTCAAATATGGTTATTTATCAATATTTGTATATAATTTAGTATGATAAATGACTGTAGCCTTTATTCATCTCTTTGTTACAAGCCATATGATTTAATGATCCCAGATTAGGTAGAGATGCTACTATGTAACTCCTAGGGTACAGTATATGTTGTAACGTGACCTGTTGTACAGGAAATATATATATGTACCAGATGCTTAATGTTCCTAATCCATTATACACCTTTCATATAGAGAGGGTGCAGATAATATAATTTTATTTTTAACTTGCTATTTCACCCTTCTTTGCATGTTACATTGTACCCCTATCACATAGGGTTAATACCCAGAGCCTGAGTGTATAGTAAGTATAAGAACAGTTCACTAGGCTAGTAAAATTCTACAGTTAAGACGTATGTGGTAAATATCCCACTACTGCAATAATGATAGCTGTTAGTCAGTGTTTTGTTACATAGTCTGATATTCTATTGTGTTAACCGTGTCTCGACATAGACTATTGTAATGATAGCCATATTTATCCTTTATACAGGGTCTGATCCTATAGTCTGATATATCACTGGTTTGGAATATATGTAGTGCAGCATGTCGGAGGGGAGTCCCGTTAGTTTGAATAGTGAGAACAGACAGTCTGTGCACTGATAATGCTCTATGTTTAAGACATGTGTATTAGATATGCAGAGTAAGTCCCATTATTTTGAATAATATGAACAGGCAGCCTGTGCATTGATATGCTCTGTACTAAAGAAACGTGTATTAGCATATACACAGTAAGGGCTGCAATTATCCCCTGTTCGGGTTCTCGTTATGCCGTTCCACCGATAATTAACATTCTGCTTATATTTCAATATAATAGGGAGCACAAATAGATATTAATACATTAAATAGAACACGAGAGACAAATACGTAGGACGCTCAGGTCCTACATACGTTTCGCATTAGCTTCGTCAGGATAAAATAAAATAAAAATAATATTTGTGTACCATGAAACAGATCCTTTTCTTCCTTCCTTTCTATGTCTCTGGAGGAACCCTGGCCTCTGCCACTTCTCAAGGACCTTCTTCAATAAGGACTGTTCGTCTATCCAGACTTACTGTGGCTATGTTTGACGGCTTGGAAGTTGAGAGGGAGATTTTAGCCAGAAAAGGTCTCCCATCCAAAGTTATTTCCACTATGGTCCGGGCCGGTAAGGTGGTCCCATCAAAACTTTACCACCGTATCTGGAGGAAATATGTTTTGTGGTGTGAGGGTAGAAAATTTTCTCCTGCAGAGTTTCGACTGGCCCGTTTTCTGCTCTTCCTGCAAGCAGGCGTAGATAAGGGCTTAAGGTTGGGCTCCATCAAAGTTCAGATTTCGTCTCTCTCTATCTTCTTCCAGAAACAACTAGTGGTACTGCTGGAAGTACAGACATTCCTGAAGGGTGTTCTTCACATTCAGACACCTTTTGTCCCTCCCACGGCTCTGTGGGATCTCATTGTGGTGTTGACCTTTCTCCAGTCGGACTGGTTTGAACCTTGCAAAAGATGGACTTGAAATATCTAACTTGGAAGACCGTGATGTTGCTGGCTTTGGCCTATGCAAGAAGTTTGTCAGAATTGGGGGCCTTATCCTGTACTAGCCCGTATTTGATATTTCACGAGGATAGGTCAGAGCTCAGGACTCGCCTGCAGTTTTTGCCAAAAGGGGTGTTGGCCTTTCACATAAATCAGCCAATAGTGGTTCCAGTGTTGGCTGACACATCAGTTGCTCCAAAGCCCCTGGACGTGGTAAGGGCTTTGAAAATTTACGTCAAGAGGACAGCTCGTCACAGGATATCCAACTCACTTTTTGTCCTTTATGACGCTACCAAAATTGGTCGCCCTGCTTCCAAGCAGTCAGTGGCTCATTGACTCAGGTTGACCATTCAACAAGCCTATTCTTCAGCAGCTTTGCCGCTGCCGAGTTCTATCCAGGCCAGGGCAGATTCTTGGTCTGGTTCGAACATGTTCGTAAAGTTCTATAGGTTCGACACCTTGGCCATCGATGACCTTTAGTTTGGTCAGGTGGTTTTGCAGGAGTCTCAGCACTCTCCCACCCGTTCAAGGAGCTTTGGGACTTTCCATGGTACTAACGTCATCCTAGTATCCACTAGGACGTTAGAGAAAATAGGAATTTAATACCTACAGGTAATTTCTTTTCTCATAGTCCATAGTGGATACTGGGCGCCCACCTCAGTGCTAAGTGTTTCTGCTTACATGGTTGTAAGTGTTCTTGGTTGGATCTGCTGTTGCTGTCCCTGTTCCATGTTTGGGTAGCGTTGCTATCCTTGTTATAGTTAGCAGGGCTCTCCTCTGTTCTGGTTAGCGCTGCTACTGTATCTTTTATTACGGTTGTCTGTTGTTCGTTACCTCACCGCTTTCCTTGTACTTCCTTCTCTCATGGTATGTCCATTTCCTCAGGCACAGTTTTCCCAAACTGAGTCTGCAGGAGGGGCATAGAGGGGAGGAGCCAGCACACACTAATGATTTCTTAAAGTGCCAGGCTCCAATGGACCCGATCTATACCCCATAGTACTAATGTCATCCTAGTATCCACTACGGACTACGAGAAAAGGAATTACCGGTAGGTATGGAATTCCTATTATCTCTCCTTCCTCCCCCTACACACCACAATCTGCATCTCTCTCTCTCCTTCCTCCCACACACCCCACAGTCTGTCTCTCCCAAATGACTCCATGCTGCATTCCCAGCTCCCTCAGCCCATCCCAAAGCCCTGTCTCCCCTCACCAAGCCACTCTTACCCTGGAGAGAGACCCAGCTGTGCTGCACTCCTCAGACCAGAACAACGTACAGCAGACCCTACCAAAAGAGGCCAATGCAGGGCATGGGATGTCCTGGCCAGTGGAGCTGCTGCCATGTCCCATAACTGTCTGCAACAGAGCAGAACCCGGAAGAGCGGATGCTCACTTGCTCCGCACAGTCACTTTGTGTGAGAGGCTCCTGTCACTCTAAGGCTGTGGCCACACCACCTACAGCTCGCTGCCATATTTGGACAAGACGGCTCACATCCCTGTCGGGTACTTATCAGCATATACTTGGGGCCACTCTGATCCTTGGGACTCGGTACAGTTGTCCCCTTTGTACCCCCTTGTCGCCGGCCCTGGGTTTACTATACATTTAATCAAAACAACTAAGTTTCAACATAAATGTTTGTTATGGATGATAGGGTGCTATCGTTTGTAGTTGTGGGCAGCTGCGTAAGCCTGATTTACTACCTTACACTAATATGAGAATATGTATGGAGGTTCATACTCCTGCAAGCGGGAAGCCTTCCACCCACTGATTTTACGCTCACCGGTCAACAGTCACCATTAGTACTTGCACTTGTACCAGCTCCATGCTAGGTGGGATCTATTTAAAAAGAGGCTTACCTTCCCCATACACAAGCAGTTTGTGACACAGACCCACTCCCTTGACACTCCTACAAGTCAGGCTGTTTCGAAATGATATCATTGTCACCAACTAGTTGGCGCCCAAAAACCCAATTTCACTACAGATCCGGCCAAGTTCCGTCTTCCTCAGAATGGGCTGGACATATGCAAAGAGTAAATTCACATGTGCATATGGAATTCATGCAAACACTCACAGTATGTGTCTGTGCACAGAGATTTGTCTGTGTCCATGCACAGTGAGATGCAGAACTAATTGTTCTTTGAAAAAGATAATGCAGTGAATATACAAATCTATAAGGGATCCTAGTTCTGTGTCAAGTCCATTGTTTTGGCCCCTGTTCCATGCCTCAATTCAATATAGAGTTTGGGCCATCCTTTATGTTTCTATTATGTTTAGCCATTTTCACTTTTATATTCTCAGTTCTTCTTTTCAATATATATTGTATAGTATGCAAAATACCAATCCGCTCATACAGTATGAGGTGTAATTTTCAGGAAAACCACAAGATGCCGCTACATGATTAGCATAACCCCTAATTCATAAGGTTGAGATATGCACTAAAACTAACTGAATATTAGCACTAAAATAGAATCTGAAAAATAATTTCTCATATATAACTTTTCTACATAGAATGGAATAAAGGGGAATTTTAGATTTTTTGCTGATTTCCAGTCAGAAACTGAGGCAAATCAGGGTTGTACTTTGTCAGGTGCATTTGTGTGTCTAGGCTTCAATTGCCATTGAGAAAATAAATTGAATCTTGTGGGGTAACAAATATTTAAATGAACTTGTAGGGGTAGAAGGAAGATGTGGACATGCTTCAGAGAGGCTATCTTCAAGATGGTATCTGGACTATAGATCTGCACTAAATAGGTCTACAGTCCATAGGACTACCACTGATCGTAGACATGCCTTAAGTCAACAGTTCAAAAGGTCGACATGGTCAAAAGGTCGACGTGACAGTCATCGACACACATATGGTAGACACGTGTTTTTTTGCTATTTTTTGTTAAATTTTTTTACAACTTTTTCGAACTTTACCATCCACGTGGACTATGAATGGGAATAATAAACTTGCCCGAAGCATAGCGAGTGAAGCAACTAAAAAGGTCTACAATATTGGTAGACATGCATTAGGTCGACAGGGTGAAAATGTCGACATGGGATAGTTAGACAGTAGGAAAGGTCTACAGGGTGAAAAGGACAACATGTAAATGGTCGACACAAAAAAGGTATACACAATTTTTTGACGGGTCGTTTGGGTGTTTTGTCAATTTTCTGCCACAAACAAGTCCCAGCATAATGAAGGGAAATGTTCTTGTTAAAATTCTAAACTGTTCCGAAATAACATCATGTTCTACAGCTGCCACTAATATTAGAAGGGAATGTGGTTAAAGTACAGACACTCGGGATCCCGACATTCAGAATGGGGTTAGGATTAGGCACTAAAGGAAGGGGTGGGGAGAGTTAAGGTTAGGCTGCAAGAGGTGGAGGTTAGGGTTAGGTTGTGGGAGGAGTGGACTAGGGTTAGGATTAGGGTAGAAATACGTAACGGGAAGTGTCAGGATTTGGGCCGTCGGGATCCTGACTGCTGGTATTACGTACCCTATGGTAAGCATGAGGCAACAAATGTACACAAGCAGAATGTGAATTAGCCGAGTACTTAAAACTTCATTACAGATATTCTGTTATTTCAAGGTGCAGGAGACTGGGCTTTGGGGGTTATTCCTAAATTTAGCACAGCTACGATCATTCACAATGACATGCGGGGGATGCTTAGCACAGGGTTATCCCACCCCGCATGTCAGTGCCACCCCACTTCAAGAGTAGCTCCCGACCAGCGCAGCTTTAGCGTGCTGGCCGGAGCTACTCATCGCTCCCCGGCCCGCAGCGACTGCGTGTGACTTCACGCAGCTGCTGCGGCCTGGCCCCCACTCTGTTCGGCTACGCCTGCGTTGGTCAGACCGTGCCCACAAAACGGCGGCCAAACGCTTCCGTTCCGCCGCCCAATCCAGCGACTGCCTCTGCCTGTCAATCAGGCAGAGGCGATCGTAGCGGCCCGATGGCCTTCGCCCATCTGGCACTCGCAGTTCTGACCCGATCGCACTGCTGTGATAAACTGCAGCATGCAATTGGGTCAGAATGACCCCCTTTGTATTTTACTGGAGCAACATCTGTGTCTTGTGATAGCTCTGCATCCAGTTCCATTATTACTGTTATGACCACTTGCAGTGTCTAACAGCAGTGAAGTTCCATCTCGGGCATCTTTAGACGCACCATTGGTGCACTGCCAGACACACCATCTCCAAGCTAAATTCAGAGCTAGAGCAATATAAGAACAATTTGATTAAATAAAAAAAAACAGAAATTAACAAGAGTGCAAAAGGACTATGCCCAGCACTGGGTGTATTCGTGGTTGAAGAAAACTGCACCAAGGCATACTCAGGCAGGACAACAATATACTAGACGCCGAGTACAACGACAACAATATTCAAGCACATTTGCCAGTGAAATGGACGAGGCTACCCCTAGATATAAACAATAGGATAAGAAGGTCCCTTTAGGGGTACGCACTAGGGCCATAGCAGCAGGTCGAGAAGTGTGCTCATGAGGAGAGGGAGACAAACGAGGAGGAAAACAAGGTCCGAAAGCAGGATCGAGACCACCAAGGAGGGGGGCAACTAATTTTCAACTTATCAACTAAAGCCTTGACACCTTTGGAGAACAAGGTGTTGAGAACAGGCTTAGCATATATCCCCACAAGTTTGATTGATCCAATGCAATGGAAGATTGACACTTACAAATTGATACCAAACAGTAAAAAGAATTAGAAGAGCCGTCCCGTGTGCAAATAGCTGCTAATCAGTGTAATACTTCTAGAGGTATCCTTTAAATCCTCCACCAACAATGCACATAACAGAAAAAAATGAAGTATACACTTAACCAGCGCTTTTCCAATATTTGCATAGGCTGATTCCTTCGCATGAACCTTTTCCGTTCAGTGTATATGGGGTATGCAAGAAAAGGGGAAAATGGAAAATATAGTGTAACACCGTTTTAATTTACAAAGTATACAGACAATGATTCAAAATAAAGTAGGCAGACAATGGTTAAAAATAACAAAGTGCAGTGCATGGCATAATCAAGTTTTTTTAAAGGTGGAGGCTTTCCCGTCAATAATTCACAATGGGTAATTACCAGATCTGTCTGAACTGTGGTTTAAACAGTTCAAATAGCGCTCAGAGCAAGATATCCCAGGCTTTCTCTCCTATAGGATCGTCAGAGCCTCCAGCAGTAGTCCTGTGTATAAATCGGGTCGCCTCCTCCTCCACCAACGCGTTTCTTCCTCCAACTGTAGTTTTTGATGTTAAGAGGTTCAGTGCTGATGAGCTGTGGCAGGCTGTGACAGGAGTCTGAAGCAAACAGGAGAATTGCAGGCTTTTGGACAATGAGTCACATTTGGTGTGTCAAGTTCTCCTGGTTCCCCGTGTTCCTGTCTCCTGTGGTTCCTCTCATCGGTTCATTTTCATTCATCACTCTGCAATTCTCCTGTTTGCTTCAGACTCCTGTCACAGCCTGCCACAGCTCATCAGCACTGAACCTCTTAACATCAAAAACTACAGTTGGAGGAAGAAATGCGTTGGTGGAGGAGGAGGTGACCCTATTTATACAAAGGACTACTGCTGGAGGCTCTGACGATCCTCTAGGAGAGAAAGCCTGGGATCTCTTGCTCTGAGCGCTATTTGAACTGTCTAAACCACAGTTCAGACAGATCTGGTAATTACCCATTGTGAATTATTGACGGGAAAGCCTCCACCTTTAAAAAAAACTTGATTATGCCATGCACTGCACTTTGTTATTTTTAACCATTGTCTGCCTACTTTATTTTTAATCATTGTCTGTATACTTTGTAAATTAAAACGGTGTTACAAATTGATACGTTCACTAAAGTTGAAAGAGCACTTTGACAGACAACAACCTGGACAAAGGGACTTTGAGACACCGAGTGTCCCACTGCAGGTGAGAAAATTAACTAAATCTACATTTGAACCGGTTTCACAGAATCCGTGCATCAGAACATTTAATAGAATGATGGAAACGTTAAGTAATGAACCATGTAACAGACCATACCCCAATATGTCAAGTGAAGAATTTGCAACCCTTAAAAATCTGGGCAAAAGACAGGACATCCTCATTAGGAACGCCGATATGGGGAGAGGTATTGTGGTTCTTGATACGTCTAAGTATAAAAGTGAATGTGGCCGTCTATTATCGGATTTAGACACGTCTGAACATTTATCCACTGATCCAACAATACACATTAAAAGTGAGCTGGATGCAATATTGTCCAGGGCAGTGACAGATAACATAATTCCTACATCTGTGTTTAAGACATTATCAAGGGATCACCCGGTGGTACCTATTTTCTATGTAATTCCTAAATTACACAAAAACCCACTTAATCCCCCGGGAAGACCGATCATTTTGACCAGGGGGTGATTATGTGAGCCTTTGTCGGTATACTGTGATACAACCTTGTATACAAAACACCAGTACACACTTAAAGGATACCTCAACATTGTTGAGGAAATTACAAACACTTGGTACACTTCCCCCGCAGACTGTATTGGCGTCTATCGACGTCACCAGTCCATATACCTGCATCCCACATAGGCAGTCATTTACAAATACGTATATGTGGGAATTGGAAAAAGTTCTTTTTTTGCAGGACTGTGAGATTTCATGTCATCTTGGTTTGTACCTAAGATATATAGATGATGTACTGATTTTTTGGACAGGCCAACAGACACAATTAGAGAACATCAGTGGTACAGACAATGGGGGATATTCAAATGTTTGAAAAGTCGGTTGGTTGTCTGTTTTTTCCCTTCTATTAGATAGGAAATAAGAGACACCCAACTGACTTTTTCAAGCAATTGAATATCCCCCAATATGTCTAATAATTCTGTGAGATTTACTACGACTGCTGACTGAAGTAGAATTCATTTTCTGGATGTTAGCATTCCTGTGGCAGATGGGAAAATCATTACTTCACTACTTACAAAACCAAACAATAGAAATAATCTTCTGAAGTATGATAGTTTTCACCCTAGAACAGTAAAAAGTTTGGCATATTCCCAATTCTTACGAGTGTGTCATATTACTAGCGAACAGGAAGATAGTGTTATGATTCCAGCACTCTGGTCTGAGGAGATTTTATAACAAGGACATGAGCACTGGAACGTTATGCTGGGAAAGGAAGCAGGAATGGAAAATAGCCCCTTGCGCCCTAACTCCGTTGTCTCGCCCGTGTTGTCAGAAATCCCTTGCGAGACTATGGTTGCTTGAGCCCATGGCAGCCGCGTTTGAAGGGCGGATTACGTCTGCCTAACTCCGATGCCCCCTCAGGTCTTAATGGGAGACAAAGGGAAATCCGAGACAGGGTGATGACAAGGGGCCCTCTAACTCAGCAACAAGGCCAGGGGCTAAGCTAACTTAAAACTAGAATATGTGCGGAAAAACCGCCAGGGAAAAGGACAACCAAAATACCCACTTGTCCACTCTCCTACCCGGCACCGCCGAGTTCCGGAGAGGACTTGTGGAAGCGGAACCCTCCGCAAATGCTCCGAAACAGAATACAAAAATAAAGCGGGCTGAGCCGCAGCACACGGCAGAGCCGTAACTCATGAACACCACACGAGATTATCTGGCAACCGTGGTGGACAATAGAGGACCAGAGACTTCTTGGGATGAGATGACAACTCCAAGATTCAGGAACCCTGAGGACAGGAATGACCGGACACAGCAGTACTGGAACAGATGTTCAGCAAACCTAGGCAGCATGCAGGAAGCTATTACCGGCGTCTGTGTGAAGCACTGAGAAAGTATTTAACAGGGAGTCCTCCAATCAGATGTTACAGAGCCAAATTAGAAAACATGCCGTGCAGCTGCCAGGCTGCACTAGCAGAGACAAGTGTGTGTATAATTGATTGATTGACCCAGCAACGGGGAACGCGGTCCGCCCGTGGCGTCCCCGTTGCTAGGGTCCGGGCGGCTCAGCACGCCTGGCGTCCCTGCATTGCTAGGGAGCCGGCGGCTATGCGCGCATGGCGTCCCAGCGTTGCTAGGGACCCGGCGGCTAGCACGCTCGGCGTCCCTAGTAGCTAGGCGCCGGGCCACAAGGACATCGCGGACCCCGGCGCCTAACAGTACCCCCCCCTTGAGGAGGGGTCAAGGAACCCCCAAAGCCAGGTTTCTGAGGAAATTCTCGAAAAAATGCCCTCTTGAGCCTAGGGGCATGAAGATCCTTATCCAGGACCCAAGACCTTTCCTCCGGACCATAGCCTTTCCAGTGAACTAAAAAATAAAGCCGACCCCGGGACAATTTAGAGTCAAGAACTTTCTCTACCAAGAATTCCTGTTGTCCCCGTACATCCACTGGAGATCTACCCTGAGAGATCCTCCGAGGAAATCTACTGGAAGAAACGTATTGTTTCAACAGGGAACAATGAAAAGTATTTCCAATTTTAAGAGATCTTGGTAAACGTAGCCGAAAGGCAATTGGGTTGACCTTCTTAATAATAAGAAACGGTCCAATAAATTTGGGTCCCAGTCTAGCCGAGGATTGTCGAAGCCTGATGTTGCAAGTCGACAACCACACCTTATCTCCCACCTTAAAAGTGCAAGGACGTCGCAGCCTGTCAGAAAATTTCTTCTCTCGGAAGGCCGCTTTTCTGAGAGCAAGGTGCACTTTTTTCCAAATTGCTCTGAGATGGGAGGTCAAGGTTAGCGAGGAGACTGGAGAATGATAAAAAAAAAAGAATTGGCTCTGGGGTGAAAACCAAAAACTGAAAAGAACGGAGACTCCTTGGTGGAGGAATGACAAGAGTTATTGTAAGCAAATTCAGCCAAAGGGAGAAACTCAGACCAATCATTCTGGAGTTTGGCTGAATACAGACGCAAATATTGTTTTAATGACTGGTTGACTCGTTCGGTTTGCCCGTTAGACTGTGGGTGGTAACCAGATGTTAAAGACAGTGTCATCTTCAATGAGGCACAAAAACATTTCCAGAATTGTGCGATGAATTGTGGACCCCGATCAGAAAAAATATCAGTGGGCAACCCATGAAGCCTGAACACATGGCGGAGGAACAAAACTGCCAACCCTTGAGCAGAAGGCAATCGGGGAAGAGCAACAAAATGAGCCATTTTACTAAAACGGTCCACTACCACCCAAATGACTCGGAATCCGGCTGAAAGGGGAAGGTCAACCACAAAATCCATGGAAATATGAGACCATGGCCTGAGAGGAACAGCTAAAGGCATGAGTTGCCCGATAGGCAACGAACGAGGAACCTTATGCTGTGCACAAACCTGACATGAATGAACGAATTCCTTAACGTCTTTAGAAAGACTAGGCCACCACACTGAGCGAGAGACTAACTCCAATGTCTTAGTGATTCCCGGATGCCCTGAGACTTTGCTGTCATGAAATTCAGTTAAAACCGTGGTTCTCAAAAATTTAGGGACATGAAGACGACCAGCAGGAGTAAGTCTAGGAGCTTGGTGTTGAAGCTGGTTTAACTGGGTAAATAAATCCTGTGTGAGGCCTGCCCGGATGACCGAAGATGGAAGTATGGAGGTAACAACAGGATTGCTATTGTGAACCGGAAGAAAGCTACGTGACAGGGCATCAGCTTTTGTATTCTTGGAACCAGGCCTGAAAGTGATTATAAACCTGAAACGAGTAAAAAATAATGCCCAACGTGCCTGCCGAGCATTAAGCCGTTTAGCTGATTCAATATATTGCAGGTTCTTATGGTCGGTCAAAACCGAAATAGTATGTTTAGCTCCCTCCAGCCAATGCCTCCACTCCTCAAAAGCCCATTTCACCGCCAGTAACTCCCGATTACCAACGTCATAGTTGGATTCAGTGGAGGAGAATTTCCTGGACATAAAGGCACAAGGATGTAACTCCAGAGACTCCGGATCCTCTTGAGAAAGGACAGCCCCCACTCCAACCTCTGAGGCATCAACCTCCACAACAAAAGGCAATTCTGGATTAGGATGTCTGAGGACTGGAGACGAGACAAAGGCTTGTTTCAAGGCCTGGAAGGACAATTCGGCCTCATGCGACCAGTTGGTAGGATCCGCCCCTTTTTTTGTCAGAGCTACTATGGGAGCAACCAGGTCAGAAAAAGAATGAATGAACCTCCTATAATAATTTGCAAACCCTAAAAAGCGCTGAATTGCTTTTAAATTAGTGGGTTGCGCCCAATTAAGGATGGCCTGGAGCTTCTTTGGTTCCATGGAAAATCCCTGAGGAGAAATTATGTACCCTAAAAAAGATACTTCCGTGACGTGAAAATCACACTTCTCCAGCTTGGCATACAAATGATTCTCACGTAACTTTTGAAGAACCAGACGCACCTGGGTAACATGTTGTTCCATCGATTCAGAAAAAATCAAGATGTCGTCTAAATAAACAACCACGAATTTCCCTAGGAAGTCACGGAGAACATCGTTAATAAGGTCTTGAAAAACTGCCGGAGCGTTAGACAGGCCGAACGGCATCACCAGGTATTCGTAGTGACCCGACTGAGTGCTGAAAGCCGTCTTCCACTCATCCCCAGATTTAATTCGGATGAGGTTGTAAGCTCCTCTAAGGTCAATTTTAGAAAAAATCACAGCAGAACGTAACTGATCAAAAAGTACAGAAATCAACGGCAAAGGATAGGTGTTTTTAACGGAGATCTTATTCAGGGCTCTAAAATCAATGCATGGTCTGAGGGAGCCATCTTTTTTCTCCACAAGGAAAAAACCTGCACTTAAAGGAGATTTTGATGGTCTAATAAATCCCTTCTTTAGGCTTTCCTGAATATAATTATTCATGGCCGTAGTTTCTGGCCCGGACAAAGCATATAATCTCCCCTTAGGCAAAGTGGCACCTGGAACTAGCTCAATTGCACAATCATAAGGCCGATGGGGAGGCAGAATATCCGCATTGCCTTTAGAGAAGACATCGGCAAACTCTTGGTATTCCACAGGAATGAGTTCTGGAATGATTGCTGCAACTCTGACTGGATGCAAAATACATTCCTTAGCACAAAATGTACCCCATTGGGAAATCTCCCCGGACCGCCAATCAATGGTGGGATTATGAAAGGCCAGCCAAGGGTGACCCAGAACAACAGGAACTGCCGGACAATGTGTAAGGTAAAATTCAATATTTTCGGAATGTAAGGCTCCTACGGTAAGTACTACTGGAGGTGTACGGTGAGTAATTATCCCATTAGAAAGCGGACCCCCATCTAAGCCGTGCATGGTGATGCATCTATCTAATGGTAACTGCGGAATGCCTAAGGACTTAGCCCAAGTTAAATCCATAAAGTTTCCTGCAGCTCCACTGTAGACAAAAGCCGACACCAAAGAACTGAGGCTGCCAAAGGAAACCTTAACAGGGACTAAGAGAGAGTTGTTCGAGGAGATAAGCTGCAGACCTAAGTGAACCCCCTCACAATTCACTTGGTCAAAGCGTTTCCCGACTTGTTCGGGCAATTACGAGCAAAATGTTCCTAACAACCACAGTATAAACAAAGACCGGAATTTTGTCTTCTGGTTTTCTCTTCAGGAGACAGCCGGGAGAGACCCATCTGCATGGGCTCCTCGACGTCCTCTGGAATGGAATATACACAAGGACTAGACCTTACAGATGCTCCTCTTTCAGCCCTCCGCTCTCGGAGACGACGATCAATCTTTATAGCAAGCTCCATGAGTTTATCGAGAGTCTCAGGAGCGGGGTACTGGAGGAGGCTGTCTTTAATAGATTCAGATAAACCGAGGCGAAACTGACTGCGCAGGGCAGGGTCATTCCAGCCACAGTCGTTCAACCAACGGCGAAATTCGGTACAATAAACCTCTGCAGGATTTCTTCCTTGTTTGAGAGCGCGCAGCTGACTCTCAGCGGACGCCTCTCTATCTGGGTCATCATACAATAGCCCTAAAGACTTAAAAAAGGCGTCTACAGATAACAACGCAGGATCCTCTGCTCTTAAACCAAATGCCCAGGTCTGAGGATCCCCCTGGAGTAAAGAAATAATTATCCAAACCCGCTGAGATTCATTTCCAGAGGATGTTGGTCTTAAACGAAAATAAAGTTTACAGGATTCTTTAAAATTAAAAATTATTTTCTATCACCGGAAAAACGGTCGGGCAAATGCATCTTTGGTTCAGGGACTACCTTCGGGGAGGCTCGCAAAAGATCTTCCTGCGATCTCACCCGAAGAGAAAGATCCTGAACCATCTGAGTAAGTTCTTGAATCTGGTTTACTAAAAGCTGACCGGGATTCGGCCATAAACCTGACGGATTCATGAGGCCGATAAACTCTCACAAAAACTGAATGAGAAAAAATTAAACCCCGTTTAATTTTAAGTTTTGGTAGGGCCGGTAATAATGTTATGATTCCAGCACTCTGGTCTGAGGAGATTTTATAACAAGGACCTGAGCACTGGAATGTTATGCTGGTAAAGGAAGCGGGAATGGAAAATAGCCCCTGGCGCCCTAAATCCGTTGTCTCGCCCGTGTTGTCAGAAATCCCTTGCGAGACTATGGTTGCTTGAGCCCATGGCAGCCGCGTTTGAAGGGCGGATTATGTCTGCCCAACTTCGATGCCCCCTCAGGTCTTAATGGGAGACAAAGGGAAATCCGAGACAGGGTGATGACAAGGGGCCCTCTAATTCAGCAACAAGGCCAGGGGCTAAGCTAACTTAAAACTAGAATATGTGCGGAAAAACCGCCAGGGAAAAGGACAACCAAAATACCCACTTGTCCACTCTCCTACCCGGCACCGCCGAGTTCCGGAGAGGACTTGTGGAAGCGGAACCCTCCGCAAATGCTCCGAAACAGAATACAAAAATAAAGCGGGCTGAGCCGCAGCACACGGCAGAGCCATAACTCACGAACACCACACGAGATTATCTGGTGACCGTGGCAGACAATAGAGGACCAGAGACTTCTTGGGATGAGATGACAACTCCAAGATTCAGGAACCCTGAGGACAGGAATGACAGGACACATCAGGACTGGAACAGACGTTCAGCAAACCTAGGCAGCATGCAGGAAGCTATTACCGGCGTCTGTGTGAAGCACTGAGAAAGTATTTAACAGGGAGTCCTCCAATCAGATGTTACAGAGCCAAATTAGAAAACATGCCGTGCAGCTGCCAGGCTGCACGAGCAGAGACAAGTGTGTGTATAATTGATTGATTGACCCAGCAACGGGGAACGCGGTCCGCCCGTGGCGTCCCCATTGCTAGGGTCCGGGCGGCTCAGCACGCCTGGAGTCCCTGCGCTGCTAGGGAGCCGGCGGCTACGCGCGCACAGCGTCCCAGCGTTGCAAGGGACCCGGCGGCTGGCACGCTCTGCGTCCCTAGTAGCTAGGCGCCGGGCCGCGAGGACATCGCGGACCCCGGCGCCTAACAGATAGGGACGTAGAGCTGGTCAGGATGACTAACAGATCTGCGGAGCGAGGCTGTCCAGCTAAAGAACTAGAGAAGGCTAAAAATCAGGCTATTAAGTTCACACAAAATCAACTACTTGAACCTAAAGCAAAAAAACAACTTAAATGCAGGTTCCCACGGGAAACACGATTTAACTTGAGTAGTACATATTTGTCCAGGAGGGACAAACAACTATGGTCCATGGTGTCCTCGGATAAGGGATTGGAGAGGTTTATCAATCTAAACTGCTGGCCAGTTAATCGAGAAATAAAAGCATCAGGAATATAGTTGTTAAAACTGATATTTCTGATTTTTATAAACCTAAATCACATTTTTTGAGTAAGAAAACAGGATGTTATCGCTGTAGTGGATGCACAACTTGTAGCTATTTAACTCGAGGTGACAAGTTTGTGCACTCACATACAGGTAAAACATACACGATCCAACATTCTCTGTCATGTGACTCCTAATTTGTCATGTATCTCCATACTTGTCCTTGCGGATTGGCACATGTGGGCAAAACTGATTGCTCCTTTAAAACTTGCATGGCACAACACAGTTATGCCATCCATGAGGCAATTAAATCAGGAAATAGCGAATAGCCTTTGGCCAGATTAAGGTATAAACTTATTGACCATGTCCGCAAGTCCCGAAGAGGCTGGGATAGGTCCAAAAAATTGCTTCAAATGGAATCCAGATGGATTCATAGGCTTAATATTATCCTGCCCAAAGGATTAAATTAGTCTCTGAACCTTAGATGTTTTTTTATAGAATTAAAATCAAATCAAAATTAAAATCACCATTAGAAGGTTAAAGTATATTGTCACGATCTGGGTAACTGGACACCATTATTTACCATTCAAGTGTCTCCTGAGGCTGGCCCAGCGTTTCAGGATGGGATCCCAGCTGCGTGTCAGTATGTAGTATGCTGATAATCCTCACTTCTCATCTCCTCCCTGTGATCCCACAGCGCTGTCACAACAGCTTCATTAAGTTAACTCCAAGAATGGCATCTCCTGCCCTCCGCTGCCATTACTGCCGTTTTCCATGGGGATTTACAAACAGACTTTCCCTCCAAGTGCTAACATGGGCACATGCTATTGTCTCAACCTATCCGCTGCGCTCTGGACTCTGCTAAATCAGCCAGCCAATGCCTGCTTCCCAGCAGGTATAAATATCCTATTCCTGGGCTGGAAAGTTGTCAGTGCTTAAGTTGTCATACCCTGTGATAGAAGTCTCTCCTGCTTGTGGTTGTTCTGCTATTGATCCAGGTATTCCAGCTCCTGTGTTCAGCTCCACTAGAGACCCGCGCCAGCATCCACCTTGCGGTGCAGCCTGACTCTACAGTGTCCCAGCATTGCATCCTGCGACCGGCAGTACCCGACACCGGATTCCAGCTTCCAGTGGTGCTTTACCCTGCCATTCTTCATCGGTGTTCCGCCATCAATCTCCATTCATCATCGGTGTTCTGCCATCGATCTCCATTCATCATTGGTGTTCCGCCATCGATCTCCATTTACCAACAGTGCTCCGCCATCGATCTCAAGCATCACCAGTGTCTCCTCATTTAATCTCCTGCTACATTGGTGCTTCAACATCATCTCACAGCTCACCATGGGTGCTCCTGTCATCTAACCATCACTTATTTGTGAGTTCTGTTGCACCCTCACCACCTGTGCCAGTTCCACCTGGCATCTCCGGCAGTACGTCAGTGCTCATCCCATTACAGCATTTCATCTGAACCCCCAGCTTCCAGTGAGTCATCTGCTGGTCAGTTCCTATTTTATTTAATTTATCTAGTGGATGGGGGTTGGTTATGGACTTACCATCTCCAGGTCCTTTAAGACTGTATTGTGTTGATACCACACCTAACAGCATCATAACCTCTGCTGCATTCTAGGAACTGTGTACTACTCATATGCTTGTGGTTCATTTTGCTGAGCACTGTTATTCCTACCAACTGCCGATGTATAACCTGAACTGTGCTTAATAAAACTGTCTTTTGAAAGTACTTCCTGTTTGTACGTTTTCTTCCAAGTCTGCAGATGTTCCACCTCCTCCACACCGAGACTTCACAGATGTTTTTAGCAAGTCCTCCAGAGATATTCTTCCCACTCATAGGGAGTGGGATTGCCCTATCGACCTCATTCCAGGGAAGACTCCACCTCAGGGATGTACATATCCACTGTCATTAACAGAAACCCACTCTATGAAAGAATACATCAAAGACAACCTTGCCAAAGGGTTTATCCGGCCTTCCTCCTCTCCAGCTGGCGCAGGCTTCTTATACGTAAAGAAGAAAGATGGTGTCCTGCGGAACTCTATATTGACTAACGTGAGTTAAACGATATCACTGTGAAAAATCGGTACCCTCTGCCGCTTATCACCGAGTTGTTTGACCGAGTCAGTGGAGCCACTATCTTTTCAAAGTTAGATCTGAGGTGTGCCTATAACCTTATCCGTATCCGGAAGGGTGATGAGTAGAAGACCGCATTTAACACCCGTGATGGACATTACGAGTACCTCGTCATGCCCTTCAGACTCAGTAGCGCTCCAGCAGTATTCCAACACTTTGTGAATGAGATCTTCCGAGATATCCTTTACCAACATGTTGTGGTCTACCTCGACGATATTCTCATCTTTGCTAATGATTTGGAGGAACATCGCTTCTGGGTCAAGGAGGTCCTGTCCCGTCTCCGTGCCAATCATCTTTATTGCAAGTTGGAGAAATGTGTCTTCAAAGTCAAATCCATTCCATTTCTAGGTTACATTGTGTCCGGTTTTGGACTGGAGATGGATCCTGAGAAACTTCAAGCTATCCGTGATTGGCCAATACCCTCTACACTCAAGGGTTTTCAGAGATTCCTAGGATTCGCCAATTACTGCAGAAAGTTTATTTGAGACTTTTCTACCATTGTGGCATGCGTCACTGCCCTTACCAAAAAGTGTGCTAATCCTTCTAAGTGGTTGGAAGAAGCTATTCAAGCTTTCCATCTTTTGAAGCAAAAGTTTGTCTCTGCTCCAGTTCTGAAACAGCCAGATTCCAACTCGCCCATCACTCTGGAGGTGGATGTCTCTTCCATTGGAGTGGGCGCAGTCCTGTCTCAAAGAGCCGATGATGGCCACTTACACCCTTGTTCCTTCTTCTCATGAAAGTTCTCTCCTGCTGAGTGCAATTATGCCATTGGCAATCAAGAACTTTTGGCCATCAAACTCGCTCTGGAAGAGTGGAGATATTTGCTGGAGGGAGCTTCTCATACTATCACCATCCTGACAGACTACAAGAATCTCCTGTATCTAAAAGGCGCTCAATGCCTCAACCCTTGCCAAGCCAGGTTGGCACTTTTCTTTTCCCGGTTTGACTTTAATCGCCAGTTTTGTCCAGGGTCACAGAATCGCAAGGCTGATGCTCTTTCCCGCTCATGGGAGCAAGAAAATGAATCCGAGTCTACTGACAAGCATGCTATTATTGATCCAGTGGCATTCTCCGCAGTGAGGATGGACTCTATGCCCCCGCCAGGGAAAAGCTACGTAAAACCGGTACTCAAAAGGAAGCTCTTGCAATGGGCGCATTCCTCTCGCTTTGCCGGACACGCGGGTGTTCAGAACACCTTAGAATTCATTTCCAGATCATACCGGTGGCCGACCTAACAAAGGACATTACAGAATTTATTGCATCCTGCCCTAACTGTGTCCAGCACAAGGTACCTGGCCAGTCACCAGCCAGGCAACTGGTTCCTCTGTCTATTCCATACCGTCTGTGGACCCGTTTATCAATGGACTTTATTACAGACCTTCCTGAGTGTAACAAGTATAATACCATCTGGGTGGTAGTTGACCGGTTCACCAAGATGACTAATTTCATTCCTCTCACCGTTCTTCCATCAACTTCCAAGTTGGCTCAAATCTTCATCCAGGAGATCTTCAGATTACATGGTCTCCCTGAAGAGATAATTTCTGACAGATGCATTCAATTTGTAGCCAAGTTCTGGCAAAGTTTATGTTTGGCACTCCAAGTCAAGTTGAAATTCTCTACTGCTTATCACCCCCAAACCAATGGTCAAACAGAGAGGGTGAATCAGGACTTGGAGGCCTTCCTCCGCATATATATATATATATATATATCCTCTTCTCAAGACCACTGGGTTCAACTCCTTCCATGGGCCGAATTTTGTCACAACAATCAGTACCATTCTTCAACTTCTTCCATGCCATTCTTCACCAGCTATGGGTTCCAACCAAAGGTTCCAGAATTTCAACCGCTTCCAGCAACATCTGTGCCTGCAGCTGATATCACCCTTCATCAATTTTCAAAGAACTGGAAGATTGTTCGGGCACCTCTTCTAAAAGTGTCCTCAAGGTACAAGAAGTTTGCGGATAAAAAGCGTAGGGCAATTCCTGCCCTCAAGTCTGGAGATCATGTCTGGCTGTCCACGAAGAATCTAAGACTAAGAGTCCCAAGTATAAAGTTTGCTCCTCGCTACATCGGCCCGTTTCAGATTGAGAAAGTCGTCAACCCAGTTGCTTATAAGTTCAAGTTACCCCCATTCCTGAAGATTCCCAGGACATTCCATATTTCTCTCCTTAAGCCAGTGATCCTGAACCGTTTTAATTCAGCACTTCCCTCTGCACCTAAAGTTCAGACTCAACATGGTGTTGAGTATGAAGTCACCAAGATTCTGGATTCACGCTTCCGGTACGGTCATCTTCAGTATCTGATTGATTGGAAGGGCTATGGCCCTGAGGAACGTTCCTGGACTAATGCATTGGATGTCCATGCTTCTAAATTGGTCTGGGATTTTCATACCAGATTTCCTCTTAAGCCTAAGAAGTGTCCTGGGGCCACTCCTAAAGGGGGGGGTGCTGTCATGATCCATGTAACTGGACACCATTACTTACCGTTCAAGTGTCTCCTGAGGCTGGCCCAGCATTCCAGGACGGGATCCCAGCTGCGTATCAGTATGTAGTATGCTGATAATCCTCACTTCTCATCTCCTCCCTGTGATCCCGCAGCGCTGTCACAACAGCTTCACTAAGTTAACTCCAAGAATGGCGTCTCCTGCCCTCTGCGGCCTCCGCCGCCATTTACTACTGTTTCCCATGTAAATGCCCCCAGAATGGAGTCTCCTGCCCTCCACGTCCTCCGCCGCTATTACTGCCATTTTCCATGGGGATTTACAAACAGACTTTCCCCCCCAAGTGCTAACATGGGCGCAGCCATGTTTTTCAGTCACATGCTATTGTCTCAACCTATATGCTGCGCTCTGGACTCTGCTTAATCAGCCAGCCAATGCCTGGTTCCCAGCAGGTATAAATATCCTGTTCCTGGGCTGGAAAGTTGTCAGTGCTTCAGTTGTCATACCCTGTGTAGAAGTCTCTCCTGCTTGTGGTTGTTCTGCTATTGATCCAGGTATTCCAGCTCCTATGTTCAGCTCCACTAGAGACCCGCACCAGCTACCACCTTGCG